>NC_139715.1:12350458-12942958 GCF_964188405.1 Protomyctophum parallelum | reverse complement strand
GGGGGGGGGTTGCAATCGAAAACACCCGATCTACAAGCTTCGCGACGCGTCGCCCAGCCCCAGATGGGGTGTTTTCAGTGCTGCGCGGCCGGCGACACCGACAGGCGATCGAGTTATAAATCCGCCGGGGTTTTTTTTTTTTTTACACGTAATTTCCAAGGTGCTGATAAAGCTCGTTGAATAATAGCGAGGGGCCTCCGGAGACACCATTTACAGAAATGGCTTTATTGACGTGCGGGCTTAACGTCGGTGATTCATTTCGCCTCTCACGGTATATTGGGACCCGGATTTGTTGCCGTAATAGGATGATAAATGCACTGACGGATCGCAGACCCGTTTTTTTATTGAGTAGCCTATATTATATTGAGAGCGTGATGATGCAGGGGCCAGGGCGGGCCCGGTTTTTCAATGAGGGGCGCGCTCACCCGGACCGTCGCACGCACGCGCGCGCACACACACACACACACACTCAAAGAACCGATGCTCTCCGTTTGAAGCCCTGACAATGAATGTCACGTGTACGTGCTTTCTTTGCTGTATATATGTTTTTGCCAATATACAGAAAATATCAGTAAAGTTTCCATTAGTGTGTTGCCTTGTGCCCAGATTTGGTAAACGATTATAGTTTCCCATACGCAACAAAATGTTCAGGAGGCCACCTCACACTATAGCCTATTATACCTATCTTAAATGGCTTTTAAGTCAAGCAATTTTGAACTAAGTTTGTGTGAGGTGGTGCAGCTGGCTCCAGAGCAATACATGCATGATGCAGCACTCCTTTATGCAACATTTTGTTAATATTAATAGTTTTTGCTCTTCGTAGAATGTTACGCATGCCAGTTTTAATGCGCGGCGCATCCTTCTCCCCGACGTGAGATATTGTAGGCCTACATTATAAACTTTACATCTCTATTGGCCAAATATGTTGACCGTGGATCATGGCCTAATTACAGGCCAAGAATAGCCTGCGTTGAGAGACCAGCACCGTAAACATAAAGTTGTTGGCCGTGCCATATATATACACTCGCTGGGAATGTCTCCATGGGAAGACGAAAATTAGAAACTTTCTCCAAAATGTCAAAACATAAAATGACGCTATATGATTTGGATTTGAAAAATATTTCGACAAGGCATCAACCTGCTGACACCATCACCATGCCAGCCAGGCAAGTTCAAACTTCTGTACAGTCATGGACCAATATATGAATAGCAGATATAACGAGTTGTGATCTTTGGAAATAAAATAAAGCGTTTTTTTTTTACTGGGGAGTGTGGTTCCCCCCGAACCCCACGTTGAGAACCAGCGCATATAGGCTATAGCCTATCTGATCCGTAAAACATGCGATCTGCAAAAGAGACCTATAGCCTATTCCAGAAACTCATAACTGAAAAGGTAGTGGTGACGAAATGGACCTTCCCGTCTCTATATTCAATCAAATCGACTCTTAGGGCACACATGCCTGGCTGTGAGTTGTAGGCTACCGCATGCTTAGATTAAACGCTGCATGCCTAGCCTATAGGCCTTTCATTTGTTTGAGGTCGACGAATGCATATTTTCAAGTTCCCGTGTGACTTATAAGGCATATAGGCCTATTTGGAGAGCGTCAAGAAATCGCAAAAACTCTGAAAGGATTTTATATTTATTTATTGTCAAAACGAAATGGACTAATGGAGGTAGGCCTATATAAAGACTCACACATTAAGACAATGGAATGCGCTTCGTCAATATATATACACAATTCCTAAGAAACCTTTCAATTGTATTGAACAACAGGCTGCAAAGGGTTATTATTTTGAGTTATGGGAGGGAAAATAAGTCTCAAAACGTTAGCCTATATGAAACAAATCACACCCGTGTGAAGTGAGGGGCGCTCTTCATCATCGTACATCATCTCATTCTGGCCAATCAGATTTTGCGTCCTCATATAGCTGCTTAAAGTGTATAGGTTGTTTCATTTCTGCATGTGTAGTAACCTATCATAAAACCTCAATTGAATAGAGGATCTATGACCTAGCTATTGACATTTCGGTGGTGTCGGAGTGTGTCGTTTGCATTTAGCCTAAATGCAGCTGCAGTTATTCAATAATTATGTCTGCCATTTACTGAATTTAGTTTAAAAGATATAGCTTCATGTGGAAACCAGGCCTCTCCGTGTTGGACAACCATTAAAGAATAAAGACAAATTAACTATAGACTGTCTATCCGGTGTCCTGTGCTATATTGGTCTGACACCCAGTGGCGGCAATATGCCTGCAATTGGCTGTGAGAGCTATATGCATGTGAAGATACAGATTGTGGTCAAATAAATAATTTTGTGTGTTTTTCCACATTTTGTATCGGTGGAGGTTTGGTCATTCAGACGGTAAAACTCCTTTTGGCATTTCAAGTTGCCGCTGCCTGGAAACCATGTCTCATTTCCAGCAATATAGCAATTGCTACTGCATCTCCTCTATAGATTGTTCTCTTGTTATTAAAATATCAGCTGTTTTAATGTCACTTGCTGCTGTTCTGTGAACGCGTTAAAGAAACTTAGATTAGATTTGCATACAGTCTAGAGACATTCAATCTTGCAATTTTTCTCTTACAAGGCCTACATTTGAAAGATAATTTGGGTGGACATTATAGGCCTAAGCCCTAAGGTCTATAGCTGTGATGAATAAAAATTGATCTTGGGCGACATCTTGTGGCTTGTGTTTGTAATAGGCCGTACACAACACAATAGCCAATGGCAATGGAGGACGAAATCATGTTTTTTTTGCTTTTATTTTTTAATATTCAACCCAAATAATATTCATGTTATAGAAAGGAAAGGGCTCATCTTGACATCCTTATCTGATAATTGTTTATTCGATTCTAATTTTAGTTCACTCTGATCACATGTTCTTCGTTTAGATTAAGCTTAGCGTAGCCTATACCAGCTGTTACTGATTAAGACAGAGTAGTTTAGTTTCTAGTTTAAAAAGCAGGTGGCTTGCGCACATCCAGTTCTTTACTGGTGCTGGACAAAAGGTAGATACATACAGAGAATTAGAAGTCCACTCCAACAGTGTTTCATTTAGTTTAATTCAGGACACGACATTTCGGCCGTGGCGTGAACGGCCTTCATCAGGTCAGTGATAGTGGTTCAGTTTCTACCATTGTTTTACCAGATTAATGATTAGTGATGGCTGTGATGCTCATTCAAACCATAATGGAACAGCTGATCTGATCCTATCGGTAACTGGTCCTAATTCAGCTAAAAAATACTCCACTTGTCCACTAAGTGCCAGCAGAGTGAAGCCAGTTAAATTTAGCTGGTCATGACTGAAGTCATTCCGATAATTTGCCCCCAAAATATACCGTACACACATTTTTAAAGACGGCCTTTGTAGATATGGGCATAGCGTATTAGGCCTATTTTAAAGAAAGAAAGAAAGAAAGAAAGAAAGGGAAAGAAACTGAATGGAGTCACTGGAGTGAAATAGAAAGAAAGAGAAAATATCTGTATATGGGGTGAAATATTGCAGCGAATGCAGCCTAATGTGGGACTTGTTTGGCAAATGATGCTAATAGGCTACATTAAATCCACATCCAGGCTAGATCTACCTACTAACGCTCCGTAATCCCCAGGCTCAAGTCAAAAGAGAAAGCATGACAACAGATACCCATGGAAGAAATACTAGCCTAAACATCAGTAGGCAAGTTGCCAAGTTGTCTGAGACAGTCTGATCTGAAGTTCCTAATGTGGGACACACTGAGTTTTTGTTAAAGGACCTTACCATCATTTTGTGATTTTCAATATTTTAAATACCAATGATCCCCATGTACACTTTTTTTTGTTTGTAAGTCCAAGAGGTTGGCATCACTCATGTGGTGCCCGGGTGGGTGGACCCCGGATGGACCCCAGGTGGACCTGGCATGACCAGACCTGAGTGAGTCGGAGGTTGGCGTGGCGTTGGAGAAGGTCAGTGAGGTAGCGGGGACTCCGGGGAGACTAGACTGGTTGTTGAAGACCTTGTAGGACAGGTGGTCATCAGTATTTTGAAATCTGTTCTGTGTTTGACTGGGAGCCAGTGAAGGTCATGGGGGTGGGGGTGGTGTCAAGGGTCCACCCATTTGGGATGATAGTCTTTGGATGAAGTTTATTGTCTCCACCAGGCCAAAGACCTAAATGTGTTTTAATCGTTTTAGATGTGTTTTAGTGTGCAAATAAACAGTTTTTCAATGGATTCAGTTTACTCTAGACTGAGATTACTCTTATTTTGAAGAGATCGTCCACCACCACCGGAAGTATTATATTCACTAGCTTAGATTTGTCAAAAAAACACTGGCGAGGCTAAGCAGCCTAGGTGCCCGGACCTCGATCTAGGCCAGCCCGGGCCATATACTGAAGTTACTTTAGAACTTTCGAGGGGCATGGCACCATAAAAAGAAGGCAAAGAAGTTTGTCCAAATGAACCACTCCATACTGGTTAACAAGCTTAAAGCTATTGGTTTTGATAGCACATCAGTGAGCTGGATGCAATCCTACCTGGAGGGGAGAGAACAGATGGTGGAGGTGAACGGAACACTGTCCCCTCCCCTCCCAGTGAGCTGTGGCGTCCCACAAGGAAGCATACTAGGGCCTTTACTGTTCCTAATATATGTTAACGACATGACTTCAGCTTGTGACTGCAACTTGTTCCTGTTCGCAGATGACTCAGCACTGCTGGTCTCGGACAGGAACAAACTGCAGGTTGAAAAGACCCTCAGCTCTGAACTCGGTAGAATCTGCACCTGGCTCGCTGATAACAAACTATCCTTACACCTGGGAAAAACTGAATCCATCCTCTTCGGATCAAATAGTAATCTCAGCAAGGCAGATGGCTTCTTGGTTAGAGTGGGTGACAATATTATCACACGAAAAGATCAAATTACCTACCTAGGTTCCATCCTGGAGGCCAATCTTTCCGGTGATAAGATGGCCACCAACGTAATCAAAAAAGTCAATCAAAGAACAAGATTCCTTTACAGGATCTCCTCACTGGTCAGCAAAAACACCTTGAAGACCTTAACAGGAGCCCTCGTACAAGGTTTCTTTGACTATGCATCCACCTCTTGGTACCACAGCACCTCAAAGGCCCTTAAAACAAGGCTCCAGACCTCCCAAAACAAACTGGTCAGGCTCCTACTTGGCCTCACCCCCCGAACCCACCTCACCCCTGCCCACTTTGACAGGCTGGGATGGTTTAGGGTCGTCGACAGAGTACAGCATCTTGCAATGGGTCTGGTCCACAAGATTCGATACACCACCAAGATACCCATGTACCTGTCTAAATACTTCCTTAATGTAAACGAAGTCCACACCCACAACACCAGAGGGAGTGCAACAAACCATGTACAACCCAGATTCGGCACAAACAAGGGACTAAATTCTTTTCGCTCCTATGCCACCAAAATGTGGAACGCCCTACCAACAGTCATTAAGACATGTGAATCCCTTGACTCCTTCAAAACCGCTCTCAAAGGGCACCTACGGATGGCTGCAATTCGAAACTGGCCTCTGTAAAATCTGAATCCCCCCCACCCCCCCCACCCCATTTTCCCTCACTGTATATTGTATCTTTTCCCTTTTTTGCTTCCCATATGATGAATTTAGCTACATAGAAATGTCTATTTGTATGTTTCTAAATGTTTGTATGTCTTTAAATGTTTTGATGAATTGAACAATGTGGACCCTGTTGTAAACAAGTGTAATGCTGGCCCAGGCCGTAGCGTAACGGTCTGGGCACCGGACTGGTAATCCAGTCGCAGTGTGCCGCGGGTTCGACTCCCGGACCCGACACGGCCTTTACTGCATGTCATCCCCCCATCTCTCTCCCGTTTCCTGTCAGCCTACTGTCTGTCCCTTCAAAAATCAATAAAAGGCGTAAGCCGCAAAAAAATATCTTAAAAAAAAAAAAAAAAGTGTAATGCTTAATTGGGTCGTCCACTCACAGTTGACAGTCTTTGTATTGAGTTTGTGCTTAAAATGTACTGTAAATTCTACAAACTGTTAATAAATATTTCAATCAATCAATCAATCCAACTCGAAAGTGTGCCCTTTGTGGAAGAACCCTTATTATAGTACCTTTTATGATATCCATGTGAAAACTATATCTTGCATTAAAAAACAAATGTGTTTACCTTTACGTGTCTTTTAGTGCACTGTTTATCTCTGAAGAGACCTTGAGCAATCAAAGAGCTCCTGTTCTCTTGTTTATCTATGTTGGAAAGGGACTATTCATGTCTCCAGACTGAGAAATGTTCTGTTAAAACCTTTTAATTAACTAAATGTCCTCACAATCAAGGTTATGATTATACACTTGTATTTCGATGATCTTCACAACATTACATGATTACAGTCATTACACATACAGCTCGATCAGTAAGTATGCAGTTATACCATACACATCTTTATTTATTAACATTTATAGCAATACATACAGTTATATAAGTATTTCTGTCATATTATATTACAGCTCTTAATGAGCCATTAACTTTGTTCTGGCCTAATCTAATAGCAGAAAAAGATCGTCCTATGGCCAATGAATAGATGAGTTTATAGGAATGTTCCAGTCTGTGGACAAAAGCCTCACCGATATGTCCACATTCTTCTACTGCATAACTTGTATGCTAGCCTATATGTTGCATGCCATCAGAACTAATCTTCAAGCTAACATGTCGTATTGAAATGCGTTCTCAAAGTGGGGACCGCAGGTACCCTGGGTCCTTGAGGGGGTTCCAAATGCCATGGACCCTTGCAGTCGACCCTCATGGATATGAGGGTCATAGACACCCTCTCTACCCACTGATTTATGGCTCCCAGGTTAATTGTTGACTTCATTTTCATATTTGAGGAAAAGCTACACGGACCAGAGTGTATTTGGCATTCCACATTTAAGTCATTGTCCCACATATTATGCTCATTCACCTGCCAAGTGCCTGTGATCTCTACTATTCAGTATTTTAGCCGTGACGTGAGTGCCCCCTCCAGAGATACTTCCGGGTCCTACTTTTGTGTCGCTTTTGTGTCCCCATAGAGTTATACTGTGACGCTACGTCGGACTAAATCTGAGACGAAAACAACCACGAAATTCTCATTTTACCGCTTTCCTCGCAACAACAAAGCTGCTGCTCTCCCAATTCTGGCTGTAACAGGCCGTCTGCCCCACACAGAATACTATCGCCATTTTATTTCATTGTGTCTAAATCCTCATTAATTGCAATCTAGATTCAACATACTCAAGCCTGCACACATTCTAAATATGCCCCCGAAATATTGTACTGAGCAAATGCCACCTTCAATAATAATGATAATAATAGTCTTTATTGTCTCCACATTTTCTTTGTCATGGACACTTGTACAAAACATTAATAATTCTACTCGAGTTGGAAGCATTAAGACCCATTTTAACCCTCAATGGCTTCCTTTCTGAAAAATAACGTCATTGTAAAAAGATTCGCGCGTTTAGATATTCTATTTACAATGAGAAGCGGACGGGAGCTGGTGCCACTTGGACCCGGACGTAACGTAGGACTACAAAATGACGTCGGACTTAAATACTGAATAGGCTGATAGAATACCAAACAACTCGCCTCTTTACCAACTCGCCCTGGGCGTACAGCCGGCGGAACTGCGCGGCCTGGTATTCCTAAAGTAACCTAAGTAAATTATGCTTAAACGGTTAAACCTAACCTTATTCCTATCCTTAACCTCACTAAAACTATGCCTAAACCTAACCCTATACCTAAACTTAACCCCAGTAAAACTATGCCTAACCCTTTTTTATAACCTTATTCTCAGCAAAACAAAATAAAGAATACCCCAAACGGTGGAAAAAAACGATGGTTTAGGGGCGACCATACCTGATACCGGCTGATCAAAACTGTAACGCACATCTTTGCGGATATTAAGGCCAGTTTGTTCTATACTCATCGTTTGTTGTCTCTGTTAAACGTGTCACGCAGCACAACTTACTAGATTGCTACTTTTTTTAAGCTTTATTTTGGGTCCCTGCATGGTGACTGACTTGAGATGAACTGGCAGTTTGCCACCCATGCAGACATTGTTTACTCAGTTTAGGGCACACATCATGTGATTAAACTGATGTACTTTCCTCACCTTGTACTAAACGGAGCAGCTGCTGTCAAGCTAGGCAAAGCAATTGTTGAAGGATGTAAACAACACATTATAATTATGGAGTTACGTAATCCACCACAATCCTTCCTTTTCCCATGAGCCTCTCTCGAGCATTGATATGCCGGCCAGGTAGACACAACTGAGATTTTTGCATTCAGTGAGTCTCTCTCTCTCTCTCTCTCTCTCTCTCTTTTCAGTTTAGTGCAGCTTAAAACCTCGACGTGACTAAGTGAACGACATAGTATAAATGAACCATTACTCTCACCCTCACCCTCTCTCTCTCTCTGCCTCTCTGCCTCTCTCTCTCTCTCTCTCTCTCTCTCTCTCTCTCTCTCTCTCTCTCTGCCTCACCCTCTCTCTCTCTCTCTCTCTCTCTCTCTGCCTCACCCTCTCTCTCTGCTCCAGGGTCTCTCCAGTAATAATGGATGAAGGGTTCTTCTGCCTCATCCATAAATCAACGAGGATCTGAGGTCAGGGAGGGGTGATCTCTGACACACACAGTCACACACACACACACACACACACACACACACACACACACATGCGCGTGCACGCACGCACGCGCATGCATGCACGCACTCACACACCTATCATTTAATAATGGAAGGGTTATTAAATGGAGATAAATAATTGATCTGTCTTTTTGAATGTCTTCAGATGCCTAATGAGAGGTAGGCGAGTGATGACTCTTAGTCCTCATTAACTCCTGCTGAGAAGTGCAGGTGCGGAGGTCTACTGAACTCCTGGGGTTCACCATCACCTAGCACCAAGGTAATTATATATATATATATATATGTATATATCCCTTCTTCTTCTTTTTCATTCGTTTTGACTTTTTTTGGTAGTGTTTTGTTTCTCCAAAGGCTTAGTTGTAGTTTAGTTTTGTATTAGTTTCAGTGTTAGTTTCAGACTTACGTATTCTTACTGGTTCCATTTGTACAATCTCAGAGTTAAACTAGAGGACTCAGGTCTCCACCAGGCCAGGTCAGGTTGTGGCCTCCTGGTGGCGCTATAATAGGCCAATGTGAAAAGGGGTGCCATTAGTTCTTACATGCCTTTGATGGCAATTGGATGATTTGATCATTTTGTTCCAAACATGTGTTTTGCAAAAATCCACCTGTTGGTGGCGCTAGAACAGGCCAATGTGAAAAGGGTGGGATATATTCCTCAGCCTAGTAGGAAAGTGCGTGAAAGATTTCACGAATATGAAATATCGGACAGATCCGTCTTGAACACATGACTATAGAGATAGTGTGTAACAATTTGTGGAGTAATATTTTTTTTTTAAGTGTGCGTGCAAAGTTTGGCATCGACCGGGTTAAGTACAGTACTTGAGTAAATGTACTTAGTTACTGGACACTAGGGGCTCATGTGGTGAAGATGGCAGGATGGTTGTCTGGAGGAGACTGATTGACAGAACCTCGAGGGTCCTGTCCAGAGATAACATCTGCTGCCCGGGCCCTCCAGTCTCACCTTGTCCGACACACACCAGAGCATTTAAAAGTCACTCCAGTGCATGTGAATTATTTGGTGCACGTTGAACTGCGGATAATGCTGTACGTACAAAATGGAGGAGCAAGAGTTTCAGGCCAACCTGTGAAGTCTATATGCACTTCATGCTATATCTACTTCTACAATATGTGTTGTCACTTTGTTTGTGTGAAGTTAAACATCTTCAGTCATTAGCCACCACTGTACTGTATAGGTGTCAGACACACACCATGTCAGTGATGTCACTGTCACCAGTGGAGGGATCATGCAGGCCTTAAAGACTCCATCTCCATGTTACATTTAGTTGTCATTTACAACTCATGTAAAAGTTTAACTTTCACTACTAATGTGAAGGTGAGGGTCTATAGAACCTTTTTGGTTCGAGTGGCAAGCACCCAGATAAAATAATTGGCCTCTAGGGGGCGTACCCCCCATTAGCCCTACCAAAATATGTTAACTGTTTTTGATTGAATTATCCAATCTGAACACATGAGTTATGTAAGGATTCACAATCAGGAGTAGCATTTAGTACTTAGACCATATTACACATATCATTTTTCATAATGGCCGCCACCTGCTGGTATTTTACCAATAACTCAAGTTCTAGACCACATAGGATCTTAATTCTGGTAACTAATCCTACATTTTCAAGGATGAGGTGTGGTGAGGGTCTATTTCAGGTGCAGGTTGAGTTGCTACTGACAGGACATACAGGAGGTGGGCTTTCTGACCTTTGACTCGTTCCTTTCAGGCACAGTGTTTTTGGAGCAGGAGACTTGCCTCTCATTGATTGATTGAAATATTTATTAACAGTTTGCAGAATTACAGTATATTTCAAGCACAAACTCAATACAAAGACTGTTAACTGTGAGTGGACGACCCAATTAAGCATTACACTTGTTTACAACAGGGTCCACCTTGTTCAATTCATCAAAACAATTAGAGACATACAAATAGACACTTTTATATAGTTAAAGAACAGAACAGGAATTCATCATAAAGGAAGCAAAAAGGGAAAAGAAACATATACAGTGAGGGGAAAAGGGGGGGGGGGGGGGGGCACAGAAAGACTTCAGTGCACTGTGCCTACACATGTCGCAACATGTGTAAGCACAATGCAAGGAATGAATGCATTCGCCATGTATCCGAAGGAAGTCTGATCCAATCACTTTTAAATGCCCTTTGAGAGCGGTTTTGAAAGAGTCAAGGGATTCACATGTCTTAATGACTGTTGGTAGGGCGTTCCACATTTTGGTGGCATAGGAGCGAAAATATTTTAGTCCCTTGTTTGTGCCGAATCTGGGTTGTACATGGTTTGTTGCACTCCCTCTGGTGTTGTGGGGCATCATGACATCGTTGTGCGGCAGTGGCACACTCTGGCCCCACTGTTCTGGGGCATTGTATCTTGGCGGCCTCCTGCCAGTGTTTCTCCATACTTCTCATGAGCTCTGTGTTCTGGGGCTCTGTTATAGTCAACATACATTGTCTTGGCTGGAGGTTGCTTTCCAGGGCTCTGGCTGGGCCCTGCAGGGTCCAACCCAGTCTTGTGCAAATGGCTGCTGGGCTGCTGGCACACCTGGAGGCCCCAACCTCACTTGCTCGGTTGGTGTGATTATAGTTGGGGTGGTCTGCCCCAATCAGGATGAGGGGTTTGACCCTTTCAAACTGCGACAGTCTAGCCGAGTGTCTGCATTTGGTTGGTTTTGAGGCTAGATACAGAATACGATTGCTCAACTAGCCCCAGGTGACTTGAAGTGAAGGCTCCTTCGTTTTGGTAACATCGCTTTGGCTGAGATGATGGAGACACAGAGAACGACATTGATGCCCCCTTCAGTGTCTGCACATCCTGCCTGATATAGTTCTTAGGGCAGATCTTCAGGTGTTCCATTGAGGCCGAGTCTTTCCACTGCAGTGGGAAGAAGCATTGTGCGTTCTAACCCATCGTCAAGAAAGGCATAAGTGTCGAGGGAACGGCCACTGTGGCGCAATATAACTAACTATACTTTGAGTAGGATTCTTTTCCCGTCATTTGGCTTTTCAAGGTAGAGCACCTCGGCAGTGGTGTTCACCATGCAGGTCTCATCTATGGGTGTCTCTCTCCGACAACAAGGTGTTTGCCAAGGCACAGGCTACATGGCCTCCTGAGATCACACTGGTCAGCTATAGGTATGATCTACCACGCCAGCACCACTTCTGGGTTTCGAATCCATTCTGTGATCTGTTCTGTCGTGAGTCTCTAGTACACTGAAGTGTTCGTTATGGACAGTAGGCATTCGCTTTCCGTGTCTCTTAGGACGGGGCTGCAGCCTCATACTCAGCTCCGTCTTCAGAACCATGCAGAATTGTGGCATGATATCTGCCCATTTTCTGAGGTAACCAATGTTTTGTTCAGGTAAGCGTCGGCCACCAGGCAAGCCTCTTCAAGCTTGAGGTGGTCAACTAGGACTTGATACTTAAACCGCTAGATGGCGTTGGATGGCAGCGGGTTCGAGTGATAATTTGAGGCGGGCAACTCGCTCGGGTTTGTTGGTGAAGTCAGGGATGGTACAGTAGGTCGTGGCCCCCTGTATTGCTGCTCCACTGTGTTATCTGGTGGGGGGCTATCTGGTACAAGGGCTGGTGTTCTGGTTGGCGAGCAGGATGGGGCTCTGGCTAGGAGTACACAGACTGGTGTTCTGATCTGACCTCACTGGAAACTGAAGACTCAGGGGCAGAGCTGGTTTGTGAGTTGACTCTCACATGTCAGTTTGAACACATATACAGTACTACATTGATACTACACATTTTGATGGTTTGACTATTATCTAGCATGTTGTAAATAGTACCACTGTATTCCTCATCCTTGAAAATGCAGGATTAGTCACCAGAATCAAGATCCTATGTGGTCTAGAACTTGAGTTAATGTAAAATAACAGCAGGTGGTGGCCATTTTGGAAAATGGCGGCCAGGTCACCATGGGACAACTCTGCGATGGCCCCATAGCCAAAAAATGTCCTTATGGCATGCTTTAACAGACTGTATGCCAAATGTCATACTTTTATCGTAAAGTGCACGATTTTGGCGCTGGGCTAAGTGGGGTATTATATTCCAATATCTAACTTTAGTTCCCCACATACTATATTGTCTAATTTATTTTGTATTTACTTTTATACAATTACTCATTCATGATAACATAGGTATAGGCACATCACCATTATAGGTTCAACAGAATAGAAGTTAGGTTTAATTTGAAGTAATTCCATATAAATTAGCAGCCATCTTTATTTGTTTTCCATATCAGAATATTCAAAACATGAATATTTCAAATCTAGTTAATTCCTCAAACAGTATTGTATTGATATAGCAAAAGAAAACAAAGAAAAAACAGCAATTGTAAGAGTCATTTTGGATTTCTTTTAATTTGTAGACTCGAACTAAAATTGTTCTATAGGCCATTATCTACAAATTAGAAGTGAAAGGTAAACTTTTACATGAGTTGTAAATGACGGTGTGTCTAGGGACCCCACTAACAACCAGATGTTTAATAATGGACAGAGACGTTGACTTTGTTGTTGTTTTTGTTGTTGTTGTTGTACATGAACTTGACATGTATTTTCAGCAAAATCCTCATTGTTTGCTTAACTTTGAGAGTAAAAACATTTCTGTGTCAGAGTAAAATATAATATAACACCACATGGGTAAACTGTAACGGGATACATGTAATGATGTGATTATAAAAATGTCACTTTTCTTTTAAATCTGCAAATCGTTTCCACCTTATGTAATCTGTCAAGTCAATAAATAGAAACAGATGCCCAACAAGTTAGGAAATTGTGAATACTTTCCTGCCAAATTTGTAGTCGGTCGTACCATGCGGTGTCACGCGATGACAATAGGATATCTACAAGCTCACAACATGGACCAGAGGGTCCATTTTGACCCTGATAAAGTAACACTCCAGATAAAGACCCTTGTGTGACACAGAAGCGTTTGATTTCTCTAAAACTGAAGATGGCACAATTGTAACGATTACCTGTCGGATACAAGGAATGAGGAATGATGACCAGTGTCAGAGAGAGAGAGAGAGAAAGGCACACACACACACACACACACACACACACACACCATGCAATCTGTTACTAATAACCTGTCAAACATTGTGTGTGTGTGTGTGTGTGTGTGTGTGTGTGTGTGTGTGTGTGTGTGTGTGTGTGTGTGGGGAGACCTTTCCTCACCTCCTCTCATCTATCAGTGTGTCTGACTGCTCAGTCAGACAAAACCCTTCAGGGTTGATTTATACTTGGGTTGGTGTCAGTGTCACTCACCCAAAACAGCCGATCGACAAGTCCACAACACGTCGTGCTGTGACGCGGCGTGGGCTTGTAGATTGGCTGTTTTGGCCGCACGACACTGGCGCGCGGCCAAGTATAAATCACCCGTTAACTCTCATCCATACTGGCAGGGGGTTTAAATCACACCATCTATCCTGGTCTCTGTGTGTGTGTGTGTGTGTATGTGTGTGTGTGTGTGTGTGTGTGTGTGTGTGTGTGTGTGTGTGTGTGTGTGTGTATGTGTGAGAGATTTTGGTGTGTGTGTGCGTGAGTGTGCGAGACAAGTGTGCACATATCTATGTATTATGCTTGTATAGATTTGACCATGTGTGCATTTGAGTGTGAAGTTTGCACGTGTGTAAGCATTAATGTGTATGCAGTATACACGCATGTACTAAAGTGTTTGTGTCCGTGGTGCGTGCAGTGCGTGCGTGCGTGCGTGCGTGCGTGCACGTGCGGCCATCCATCTGTCTAGCAGCCAATGACACGCAGTATTGTTGATGTCTCTTTGGTGTCAGCGGCGTCACTTTTCATCCTAAATGTGTCTGCTTCCAGGAGGCTGCTCCAGGCAATCACACCAACATCCCTCCTCACTGCTTCTAAAGTTACAACCCACAAGTTGTCCTATATGTCAGTATGTCTCCATCCAGAGAGACAGAGTATTAGCACCAATGTCCAAACTACAATAAAACTAAGGGTGCATCCAATCAACATATCGTTGTTGTCGATCTCTGTATTTATCTTGAGCTTTTTTTTTCTCACAAGATCTTGTGTTTTTTTTCCAACACCCTATACTTGATCATCCCACAGTGTCAAACGACAGCATTGAAAGTGATGTGTTTCGAGCCTGCCGATCTGTGACTTTTTTAACTTGAATCCAGAAAAGTAACAGCGTCGGAGTGGACATAGTGTGAGGTTTCCACCTGATAGAGAAGATAGAATCACTCTCCAAGTAATAAATGGGGACAGCATCAGGCACGTGCAGAGAGTTATAGAGGCAGGGGCGGAAATTCCATATAGAGGGCACTTTCGGCCCAAAATAGCGAAAATAGCAGATATACAAGCTCACAACGCATCGCAGCTATTTTCGGGGCGCAACTCTGCACTCTTTATCTATACTGGAGATGCGGTGTATACGTCATGCATTTCGAAACAAATGCACAGATGCACCATTTACAACTAAAAATACATCGCATGGATGCACCATGGGACGTATCCTTAGTGAAGTATCCCAAGGTCATCTGGGTTTCGGGTCTCGCGAACATCATACCTGCTCTCACTCAGGTGACCCAGCCGGGGTGATCAAGTCCCGACTTACGTCCCAGTAGCTATACCCTCGATCAGTCCCATTAGGGCAAGACCAAGGCCACACAATCCGTTGCTCCGGAACTACTCTGCCGGCACTTTGAGGATCAGCAATCTGGCGCATGGAGGGACTATAGGCTCTGTGGGTTGACTCCTGTCCGGGCTACTCCTACGTCTCACCAGGTCCACTCCTTCTCTCACCAGGCCCAGGACCTGTGCGTTGCACCAGACTCCCAGCACCAGGCACTTCATTCAGGAGTGGTGGATTATAACCAATCATGGCACCGCCCCGACACAAAGGACCACCCTTAAATATTTGCATTGCTTCTGCTTATTGTAAAAAACACATTTGAATTGTATTCAACAAGTAGGCACATGTTTTAACCTTGAAGTACTACTTTGCCCTGTACACATTGCAGAAATGTACTTGGTTGAATACCTCTGAGGTTTATCTAATTTTTCTTTTCTTATAGGCAAAATGACATTGCTCGGGGGCATGTTTATATTGTTAGATATCAGTGTTATGCAAATACATAGCCGTAAAGCCGTCTGTCTCGGAAATGTGAAGGACGCGAGCGCCCGTGTGTGGGGGTGGCGAGGTCTCGTACCTTTTTAATTTAGACAACAACAAAATAAACCAACAGCTTAAGCTTATTTAACCAGCCGTGCAAATGTTTGTTCCCTGTGATTGCCTTTTAATTTGACAGCTGCTGGGTGTAAACAGCTGTTTGCCGTCCAGGTACTTGTATATTCAAATGGAATACAAGACAACACAGCCGTCATGTTAATGAGGGCTTAAGGGTGCACTTCACTTTGGACAAGGGCCGTCCTATACCCGCAGCACAGGACCTACATATACCCACCTACCTATACCCACAGCACAGGACCGTCCTATACCCACCTACCTATACCCACAGCACAGGACCTACCTATACCCACCTACCTATACCCACAGCACAGGACCTACCTATACCCACCTACCTATACCCACAGCACAGGACCTACCTATACCCACCTACCTATACCCACAGCACAGGACCGTCCTATACCCACAGCACAGGACCTACCTATACCCACCTACCTATACCCACAGCACAGGACCGTCCTATACCCACAGCACAGGACCTACCTATACCCACCTACCTATACCCACAGCACAGGACCGTCCTATACCCGCAGCACAGGACCTACCTATACCCACCTACCTATACCCACAGCACAGGACCGTCCTATACCCACAGCACAGGACCTACCTATACCCACCTACCTATACCCACAGCACAGGACCTACCTATACCCACCTACCTATACCCACAGCACAGGACCTACCTATACCCACCTACCTATACCCACCTACCTATACCCACAGCACAGGACCTACCTATACCCACCTACCTATACCCACCTACCTATACCCACAGCACAGGACCATCCTATACCCACCTACCTATACCCGCAGCACAGGACCTACCTATACCCACCTACCTATACCCGCAGCACAGGACCTACCTATACCCACAGCACAGGACCATCCTATACCCACAGCACAGGACCTACCTATACCCACCTACCTATACCCACAGCACAGGACCGTCCTATACCCACAGCACAGGACCTACCTATACCCACCTACCTATACCCACAGCACAGGACCGTCCTATACCCACCTACCTATACCCACAGCACAGGACCTACCTATACCCACAGCACAGGACCATCCTATACCCGCAGCACAGGACCTACCTATACCCACCTACCTATACCCACAGCACAGGACCTACCTATACCCACCTACCTATACCCACAGCACAGGACCTACCTATACCCACCTACCTATACCCACAGCACAGGACCGTCCTATACCCACCTACCTATACCCACAGCACAGGACCGTCCTATACCCACCTACCTATACCCACAGCACAGGACCGTCCTATACCCACAGCACAGGACCGTCCTATACCCACAGCACAGGGTCTCCAACTTTTCCTCAATAGGCTCTATGCACATTTTGGAAATAACACGCCATTTTGGAAATAACTTCATGGGCCTCTTCCCTATATTCTTCCTTCACAGGTGTTACCGTTGATACTAATTTAACCCATTAAGGACGGGAACCCCTTTTGGTGTTTTAAGCATTATGTTATATTTTAGCTATTGAAAAATAGCAGATGCACAAGCTATTTTTGAAAAATCGTGAAAATGTGGCACAAATCTTTGAATCTTTCAGACCGAACGTTTTTAACTCTCGTTTTTAACTCTCCCTTCTGGCTCCAAAACTGTGGAATGCACTTCCCATTGCAGTCAGAACTGCAGCATCACTCCCAATCTTCCGCCGTAGTCTGAAAACCCACCTTTTTAGACTCCATCATGGCCCATAGCACTTACCCTACCCCCTTAGATAGCATTTCTGTAGACTTAGATAGCATCTGATACAGACTTATAGCATGTTATGTAGACGGCACTATAATTGCATTGTATATAGTCATAGCACGCCATAGTACATATGTATAGCATAGTAGTATATATATATAGTTTATATGTATAGTCTCATAATATAGATATTCCACTGTTACTTTCTTAGCTTACGCATGTTTTATGATAAATGCTTTTGTGATGTATTTCCCATGCTTTTGTTCTTGATTATTGTAAGTCGCTCTGGATTAAGAGCGTCTGCTAAATGCCTAAATTGTAAATTGTAACTCAAGTCATTTCTTTCCATTTAAAAATTGTTCAACTAGCAGAGACGTTGTGAGATTGTACATCAGCTATTTAGTTTAGGGATAAGGGGTAAGGCACTGCCAAAATAGCCTGGCTAATAAGCCAGACTCAAATCACACTGTCGTGCCGGCAGGCAATTTTTGTTTTGGCAACGGCTGATTGGCGTATATGGCTTTAGCCAGGCTACTGCCAAAACACCCAAAGTGTCCTTGACTGCGTTCCAAATGTAACTCTGAGAGTGTACAAATTGATCGAAATGGACCTGTAATTATTTTCCTCTCCTTCAGATAACATTCCTCCTCACTGAAGTTGTTGATTAAAAGAGATCATATACCTGCACTCATTCTGTCAGTAGATGATCTCACACATAACATGATATACGGTGCTGGGATGTTCAATATGAAAGGTTTTTATCCTATGAACCAGTTGAACCCACCCATCATCTCTATTCTGGGGTAACATTTGCAGGAAAATAGCAGATCCACAAGCTTACAATATGTGCCACAATATGTTTAGAGTTTTTAGATTGGCTATTTTCGGCAAAGAGATAAGAGCGGACCAAGAGCCGGCACTGGACAGTATTAGTTGACCTGGTCAACTAAGTATTTGTTGACCAGTATTGAGGGTTGGTTATACCAGAGTCATCTAGTTTGGAAGCACTCGTTTTCAGTAAAGTAATGTCCTGCTGCCTCCTGCATTATGTGCAAATTCAAAACGGGTGGTACGCAGGGCAGTTGAGTGACATCTAACGAGCACTTCGACACTTAGAAAACAAATGACCTGCAGGGAAAGAAAGTAGCTCATAACCACTCATAACATGTCTACGGTGGCCTTTTATGAAACAAACACTTTGAGGATAGAAAAAGGATAATTCAAGCTTTTCGTACAGCTGCAATGTTGGTGAGTTTGACGTTGTGTAATACAATCAGATAGGACTGTTCTGTTTGGATGAATGGGCTGCCAATGGGAAGTTGCACCTTGTTAGCGCCTTGCCATTAACTTATTGCGAACGCAGTGAGCCACTTACTATGACAGCAAGGGCTGAATGTCTGTGTGTGTGTGTGTGTGTGTGTGTGTGTGTGTGTCTGTGTGTCTGTCTGTCCCGCTGTTACACCACCCGCCCGCCACCAGAGGGCGCAGCTGTAGCACACACACACACACACACAGGGCGCAGCTGTAGCACACACACACACACACACACACACACACGAGCTGCGTTCGCTTCCCGCGTTTGCGCGTCTTACTTGTATGGTAAGATGGCCGCGGTCTTCATATGGTCCATAGTAACAGTGGAATGCGGAAGTGCTCATTCTATCTCAATGGGATAGTTCCAATGTTTGTAACTAGGCACCCACTTTGCGGCGACACTCTCTTTATATTACTCTGGGTTATACATAGTGGTCCCACTATTTCATACATTTAGTACAATCAAGCTCAGGCTTTTTTTTTTTCAAACAATTTTTATTTGTATATATATTAGGACAAAATATATAGCAAGACATCCATTTATATCTTTCACATTTGTTTGTTGTTTCAGAGCATTGCTGTAAAATCTGGCACAAACAATTAAAATAAATAACCCCTACATGAATAAAGTTTTGTTCACATCTATTGGATTCAATATTAAGTCCATTGAACATTATCCACATGACTGTGTGCCCTGACAGTGCGCCCCCTCAGGGCTGGGTGGGTGTATGACATATGCCATAAGAAGATCAAAATGGCCACTGTGTGAATATGGCCAGAGCTTTGGCACATGCACTACAGCACACTTCCAAGGCCTTCTTCAATAAAATCAATTAAATTCAGGTTCAGGTTCTGTGAAATAGGACAGTGTATAGTGTATACATCATTAAAAATTGTGCACAAGTCATTTCATTGCACCATTTGCGTACATTCCCAACTATGCATTCAAAGTCTCAAAAGTAAATACACTTTTGAGCCCATTTTTGTAAATCGTTTGAAACGTATAAGTCATGTTGAACATTGGCCTACTAGACTCCAATGCATTACGAATGTCTGAAGAAAGACGTTGACGTGTTCTCATTGTTTATGTCTGTCAACAATATAATCTAAATCTGCTTTGGACCTTTATCCACTTTTATCATGTTGAAAACAATACCATTCACATTCTGCTGAAAAGCAGTAGTTTATTCTTTGAAGAAGCAGTGGTTTCAAAACTGGGGGTCAGGAGTCCCCAAATAATTTTATGGGGGGTCCTCAGGTGATTAACTTGATGTGCAACATTGCTTTCTCACTCAACAGTAAACCAGAGTAATCTAGTAAGAGTGGCGACACTAGCGTTGACTCCCATTGTAACAGTGGAATGCGGAAGTGCTCATTCTATCTCATTGGGATAGTTCCAGCCATAGGAGCAATGTTTGGAACTATAGCCCATAGGCACCTGCTTTGCGGCGAGATCAAAGCTTGTCGCTAGTCTCCTACTCTACACTCTGCAGTAAACAAACCTAGAAACAGTATAAGTGTATACAGGGTATCTATTTCTAAAGTTACAATGTAATGACTTTTAAGACCTTTTTAATGCCAAATTGTCAAATATTACTTTGCAGTAGTTGGAATTGCGAGGCATTGTAAGCTTGTAGTTTGGCACAATATTTATCTGTGGAGCCGAGTCAAACTAAATTCAATGGCTACAATTCCAAGTGCTTGTCAGGGTTCAAATAGGAGTATGTTGGGGAATTGCGGACGGACAGAAACATTTGGGAACTCTTGATTTAAAGTAATTTCTGGCTACCATTCACACATGAATAGCAAATGACTTCAAACCAATGGTTATGTCTCAATAAAAATAAAAATAAAGAATCATCTTGGCACCTTTTCGATGAACAAAACAACACAGTGTAAAGTAAACCTGTCAGCGATGGCATTGGTCTCCAAAAAGAAGAGACACCTCGTACAGCAGTCATTGTCCATACTGAAACTGAAGTGCAGTGCATGGTTCTCAAAGTGGGGTCCGGGCCGGAGACCCCCCCGGGGTCAATGGAAACCTACATTTTGGCTATTTGAAAATTGCCGATCTACAAGTTCACAACGCATCATTCATAATGTGATGTGTTATGAGCTTGTAGATTGTGATTTTCAAACGATCTTGAAGTGAAAAGATTTGAACACAAATCTTTTGATATGGCACAAAATATTTCCAGGTGGGTATATCGGCGGCCGGCCAAACACATTAAATTTGGGGGGTGTTTCCTTGACATGAAAAGGTTTTAGAACGACTGATAACGGTGTATATATATATATATATATATACTCTTTCAGTCGGGATATAAAATGAATCCGGAGAAGGTGCTGTACTTGTTGTTGTTACCGCCGTGGGCTTTCCCCCCGTCCAGCTTGACGTAGATCTCGTCTCCGGTGTCCAGATGCAGCACGGCGCTGTTGCTGGCGTAGTCGTAGTTCTGGTCGGCGTCCTGAGCGATGGCGCTGGCACGCACCTGCAGGGCGGGGGGGAGGTACTAGAATGTTTTTTTTTTTTAATAGTAAATAATACTGCAATATAGAAATACTGAAAGTCCGGAATTCAAAATGTACCCGATATGAGTAAAAGTACAAAAGTATTGCCCTCAAACATGTAGGCCTACTTAACACAATCATTCCCGGGATTCCTTCAAAATAGGAGCTCTGGGGTGCCGAAAAGACATGGCCGCTTTTACTCTGAAACTCCCCCCCCCCCCCACCCCCCCAGCTTACCTTGCTCTCGATTCTATTATATCGCTAAAAGCTCCAAAGCATTCATATTTTGAACGAGAGGCGGACGAGGAGAAGAAATGAAGCGTGTAGTATATCCCATCAGATCAAAACCACGGAGAGCGCCCTATATGAGCAGATATGAGGCATTCTTTCTGCCGCGCTAACAGGCTAGTGAACGGGAAGAGCCAAGCCTTCAGTCAGTTATTCAGTTAGACAGAGGCTCACTCAAAAATAAAAAAAGGAAAAAATTCTGAATATTATTCTCTCGCCTGATATCATTGAGGATGCGCTATAGGACGTGTGTACATCCGTCGATTGGATTCCCTATGACGTGTGGACACGTCCTATGAACGGAACCTGTTAAAGTACCAAAAGTAAAAGTACTCATTATGCAGAATGTCTCGTTTTAAAACTTTCAAATGGATAGTGGTTATAGAGTATGTTTTGTAATAATAATCAAAATGTACAAAGTAATTAGTAGTAACTAATGTTTTCAAATATATGTACCTGGATCGAAATGGGAACCTCACTGTTTTCCCACCCGACCATTCTACCGGCCACTCTACCCTTGAGCCACTGCTGCCCGAGATGTAATGGAGTAGAAGTAAGTATTGGAAATTGGAAATACTCAAGTAAAATAATAATAATAATTACGTTTAGGAGATCTAGAACCCTTTCCTGGGGGTCTTTATGTGGTTTTAGATATTTTAGCAGTGAGCCCAGTGTCTCTAATGTCATGAACACTGAGCTCACTTCCTCCCTGGACTACATTTCCCATAATGCTTTGGTGCACTGCTCCTCCTTGTGGATAGGGGGAGGGCTGTCTTACTGTAGTCCAGGAAGAAGTGAGCCCAGTGTCCATGACATCAGAGACACTGCAGAGCTCACTGCTAAAATCTAAAACCACATATTACACACATTAGACCCCCAGGAACGTGTTCTAAATCTTTATCAAAAAGGGTGAAGTGTCCCTTTAAGTAAATGTATTAGGGAAGGACAGCATGCAGTGCAATGATGCAGTTTCACTTGAATCTTCTTCTTCTTCTTTTTCTTCTTTTTTTTGTTTTTGTTTAAGATATTTTTTGGGGCTTTTTCTGCCTTTGTTGGATAGTATACACACTTTACACAGTAGATGACATATAGGACATGGGGGAGAGAGATGGGGATTGACAGACACACAGCAAAGGTCGTCGAGATCTGTAGTGGAACCTGCGACACGCTGTCAGGCTGGATTTGCAGCCTATAGGTGCCCGGACCGCTAGTTCGGCCCGACCACACTCCAATCTTTCTTGATCACTTGATCTGAAAATCATCAGCACACGAAATACCAAAACTACTGTAAGTGAGGACCATGAAAACAAAGCAAAGAAAGCCTGAGGAAATGTATAGGATTATAAGGACCTGAGCTGTAGGCTATACTGTGTAGGCCTGCTTGGGCCCACACCATGTCTTCACCATAGAAAATGAAGGTCTTCACCGAAAATTTATATAGAATAGAGCAGTAGTTCTCAAAGTGAATTATTTAGTGCCAAGGACCCCAAATTGATATTTAGCATCTGAAAACGTTTTGTGTCATGTAGGGACCGCACGGAAATATTTGTATTAAAACATTCAAATGTATGCAAAATGTTCCAATACCTTTAATATTTAGAAAATATCTCTCCTCTCCCCCCCTCTTTTGAAGGTGCACATCATGTGCCTAACAGAATAATAGACGGTATATAAGTTCCAAGTCTTCATTACGCACGACGAAGAGTCGACTGAAAGTGAATTATGTTTTTCGGACAAATATATATAGCCTTGGAATCAATCATAGATGTATTTTTGATCGATGTTGACATTTGCATGTGTGAGTAAAAAGTCCCACTCGGATAAAAGACATAGTCTTGAAACTCATATGTTAACCTAAACCAGCAGTCAAGCGCATTGGTGATGTGGCGCACGGTTTGGTGCGTAATGGTCGACCCTAAAATGAGCGCGGAGGACAGGTTGGTGCGTCATGGCACCCCAAACGCACGGCACGTACACAATGATTGATTTGTTACCTGTCCGTTTTTGCACAGGTCGGCCCACATGCTCGTGCCGTCGCCTCCCCGCATCAGCACGTGGTACGTGAAGAAGTAGGTCCCGGAGACGTGGCACGTGAACTTGCCCGTGGACGAGTCGTAGTGGTCGCCCAGGTTCGTGATCACGTCGTCGAACTTCAGCACCTCGTAGCCCTCGTGCGGGTTCTTCAGCCCGACGTAGAACGCTATTTTGACACCATGAGTCGAGGCGTTCCTCAGCATCATTCCATGATGTCCCCCCGGCGCGTCCTTTGCGCTCCCGGACCCCGACGCCTGTAACGCCGGGTATCCGGGCGGTCCTCTCGGCCCGGCGGGGCCGGGATCCCCCGGAGGACCTCTGGGGCCGGGCTTACCCGGCCGCCCCGGTTCCCCGCGCGTCCCGTGCGCCATATTGGTCGTGGCGGCGCCGGGCGGCAGGATCCCGTTGAGCTCCTGTGTCACCTGCACGGCCGTGGGTCCCGCTCCTCCTCCCGCCTTGTTGTTGGGGCTGTACGGGTCGCAGACCATGCGACAGGTCCCCATCATCTCGTAATGGTGAGCCGAGGACGCCGCCCAGCTCTGGAGGAGCAGAGTTGGGACGGCGATGGCCAGAGCCAGCACCACGGAGGAGAGCGACATGCCCACCGCCACTGCAGCCAACAACAACCTCCTCCTCCTCCGCGTGACACTACGGGGACCCTGTCCCTGCACGTCCACGGGCGACAGCAAGTCCGTCGAGCCGCTTGGCGAGGGAATCGTGATGGGTTTTTTTAAGCGAAAAGACAAAGAAACGATCAATTAATCACACCCGTCCTTTTTTTTTAGTTTCTTCCATCTAATATAACAGGCTACAGCTGTGGTGTTTCCCCCGGACGGTGCTGCTATGGGTGCGCATGGTCGGAGCGCTGCGCGCTGGGGAGGGAGGGCTGGTCGTGACGCATCACTCACACGCACGCGCACGCACACGCACACACCTGCTGGAAATGAAACAGTATAGCCTAGAGTTGAGGTATTAGTTTTTGGTTCCACAGATAAATATTGTGAAAATAGCAGATACTTCTTCTTTCTTTAGTCAGAGGATATTAATACAATGCAATCTGGGAATTCATTTCTGACCAAGAATTTTCACAGATGTGTTGGTAAGGGTGTCTAGTATCTACTATCACTACCACATTAGTTTCTATTCAACCACCCTATAGGGAATTTTTGACAGCTGCTTAAAGTTGGGGTACCATCAACAACCAATATATAGCATAATGTTCTAAATTTCATTATACTCTAGTCTAAGTAGCACGTGAGTGTCAAACTAGTGGGTTTTCATGATTCTGAACCATTTCCAAGCATTAGTTTCGCACGAAAAACTATGGACGTTTTTAGTGTGGATTCAGAATCATGAAAGTCACATGTCACATGCTACTTAAAGCATAATGAAATTTAGAACACTAGACCTGTACGTGCCCGTCGCAGTCGGCCACCGGCCTACTTGGGAACGATGCAACTTGGGAACCTAATGATATACGTTCACGTTGTCATAGCACCCGTTTTAACTGTCAGCCGGTGTCCCACATGGAGATCTGTGTATGTGCCTGTGACCACTGGCATGCAGAGCCTGATTGGTTGAGCCTCAATTGGCTGAGGCAGAGGCTGAAAATTGCACAGGTGAAAGGAGTTGGCCTCATTAGGCCCACTGGCAGAGGCTGGCCCAGGTGAAAGGAGTTGGCCTCATTAGGCCTATACTGGCAGAGCCTGACCAGAGCCTTTTGTGGTGGTTCTGGAGAACCGTGGGTCCGACCGACTCGATACCTGGCACTGCACTCCCTGTGGGGGTGTGGAACGTGTGTGTCGAATGTGAAGTCGGTGTGTGAAACGGTTCTCGAGTTACATTTATATTAGGATTTTCCCTTATATTGGTTGTTGATGGTACCCCAACTTTCAGCAGCTGTCAAAAATTCCCGTAGGGTGGTTGAATAGAAACCAATGTGGGATTATGGATATGTTAGTTACAGTTAGTAGACACCTTTACACATTGGATATTCTTGGTAAGAAATGTATTCCCAGATTTGACATTATTCTGATGTTATTTCCTGACTATATTTGGCCAATGTTTGACCATGTAGGTTTCCTGCATGATTGCTTTTGATGCAAGAATGGTCTTCTTCGTTATTTTTATTTACTTATTATTATTATGTTTTAGGTCTTTAAAGTTGTCACTTCACTGTCACCTGACACCCCTCTCAATTATGTACAGTATACGACACAGCGTTGTTTTCGTCGACAAAAAATGTTTGTCGACTATACCTTTACAAAAACGACCTAAAAACTAAATAAAAACTAAGCCATGATGACTAAAACTATGACTAAATAAACTGTAGATTTTGTAAACAAATAAATACTAGACTAAAATGTTAGGAAGGGACTATAGTGGACAAGAGATCCAGTATAAGTCATTTTACAATTGGTTGCATGCTGACAATAGCAAATCTACAAGCTCACAACGCGTCGCAGCGTGGAATTTGTGTAAAATTAGGCCTTTGTGTGCAGAAAACTAAATGGAAACTAAATGAAAAGTGCAGAAAACTAAATGGAAACTAAATGAAAACTAAGCTATGATGACTAAAACAAAGACTAAATATATTGACAATTTCATACACTTGGTTGCATGCTGAAAATAGCAGATCTACAAGCTGCGACGCGCTGTGAGCTCGGCTATTTTCAGCAAGTGTAAAAACAGCCATTACGACAGCATCAAGGCCCGCCAAAATACATTTCAGTCGACTAAATCAACTGTAGACTTGGTCGACTAACACTGAAGCTTTCCAGTTGACTAAAATGTGACTGAAACTAAATGAAAACTATTCAAGAGACTGATGACTGAAACTAAAATAGAAATGTGCATTCCAGATACTTGTATCAGATGTGGTAAAGACAAAGGTACACTTTTCCATTGTCTGTGGGCATGTCCAAGAGTGAAAGAATTCTGGGAAGAAGTGAGGAGGGAGATTCAGAAGATATTGTCGATAGATATTGAGCTTGACCCAAAACTGGTTCTATTAGTTCTTTACCCACCTGGCCATAAGATTCAGAGTAGCGAACAAAGATTCCTGGATTTATGTTTACTACAAGGCAAAAGGGCTATAGCCTTATCGTGGAAAAAGATAGGCAAACCCAGTATTGCTCAGTGGTTTAGGGAGTTATCATTGTGTCTTCCTCTGGAAAGAATCACTTATACTTTGAAGAATAAACAGAAGATGTTTGATAAGATATGGGGAAGGTTTATCCAATATATTACGGTTAATGATTTATCTTATTTAATGGTGGAAATTGTCTAATTGTATTCTCTGCAGCTGTTTGGTCTTGTGGCCATAAGGACTCTGTTGTTGTTGTTACCATTCTAAGTGCCATTATTTTATTATACTGTACTTATATATGTATGTTATTGTTTTGTTTTTTGTTTGTTTTTCATTTTAAGTAATTGTATTGTATTGTCTGTATTATGTATTGTTTTGTTGTATTGTCTGTAAAAAAAAAGAAAATTCAATAAATATATTGTTTAAAAAAAATATATATATAGAAATGTTATGCCAAAAACAACACGTCTACAGAAGCTATAGTGACATTGTGTCTCTATAAGCCTGTCTCTTGACAATGCCAGTCTAGCCTCCGGTACTGGAAGTGAAACGTAAATGACTCTCAGCTTTTCAGCTCCACTGATTATTAAGGCCTGTGTGCACAGTGGCATTTGAATGAAATATATTTGAATATAGCCTATCTCATGAATCTCAATGTAGGCATATTATTCTCTCAGTTGTTATAATCCTCGGTATAGCATTGGATATTTATTACATTTATACAAAATTATCATTCAAACAATTTCTTCTTTTCTTCATGGAAATGACGGTCTCATAATTGATCCATTTATAGGACTAATGTCCCTGCAGGAGCTGTGGTTTTACAAGCCTACAGCCTATTGTATATGTCTCAGTCCGTGGCTGAAGAGATACCATATAGGTCCCCCATGACTGGTTAACTTGTTTGACCAAACATAAAAGGGCAGATCCCCTTGTAAAATAATGATATATTAACTTCACTATAGCCCCTGCAACCACAATCTGCTCACAACAGGCAGTCTTGAAATAAACAAAACTAAATAAATACATAAAAATCACACCCGTGTGAAGTGAGGGGCGCTAATATATTAAGTCTAACTCATGTTGATTAGGTGAAACAAACGGTGCCAACCCAAACATTAAATGCCATTAACAATAAAGAGACAATATGACGTACATTTTCCATTTATTGTCAATGGCGTTTATACAAAACAAACATTGAACTAAAGACAAACATTAAACCTGTGTATAGAGGTGCTGGCGCCCCTCAAAAAATCAGACATGATCAAAGCGGTCCATTCAACTTCAGCGAAAACAAACAGCCGAAATAACGGTTCTTTCAATGATAATGACGGTATAGGTCATTAAGGAGTAAATTAAGTCAATAAGGGACATAAATATGTAGTACCTGGCTCCATGAGGCATAAGGCATGAAGACACATTTATTTCCTCATCTCATGGTCTATTGCCAGTGGCCTTGATGTGTTGTGGCTACACACTTTCCATTTGGCATCACCTGAAACAGTCCATGGTTGGGGTCCATGAGTTTTTCTGACACAGTGTTCATCGTCGTAGATGGAGGGAAGATTAGATTATACATCCGCTGATGCACTTGGCTGTCCGCGCGAAGCAGCTGGAATGGGGTGCATGCCACACATTCTCTTAAGAAGCTTTGGAGTTCAAGGTAGTGTGGAGAATTCCTCAGACTCAGAGGTCAGAGAGGCAAAGCAGGGCTCAACTTTAGCCTTGTACCACACAGCTCCACACTCTCCTTCCCTGCTGCTCAATTTAGCATAGGGGTATAGGCAACCTTTATTATCAAAAGAGACATTTTTGGCCCAAAAATGTATTAAAATTCGGTCTGGATTCTGGATTCTCATGTACAAATCCAGTTTAAATTTAAGCCATAATAGCCAGGTATAGCCTAGTGACTAGGCTATACCTCAAAGTCATTTTGTGTTGATACTTTATAGACTAGGCCCTAGTCTATAAAGTATCAACACAAAATGGTTTGCACCAGTTGATGACTACTACTACCACTATAATCTTACACCACCTGACTAAAGGAAGTGAGCTTCATTACTGTGGATTAGAACAAGTGAACTGCATACCTTGAGGCAGTGTTGAGACATGTACAAGTACACGTGATCTTATACTGCACCATGGTCTTAATACTATTCTTCTTCTAGTCACACTGTGTTATTATTATGCCACTATCGTAAAACACCAAACAAGGCCAGTGACTCGATCAGCAAAGACTTTGGTGAACAATTTGCATGTTATATAATATATAACATGCAAATTGTATAACTATAACTAAACTATATTATAGTGATGACAGTTGAGGAGAATCGTAGAAGGATTTATCCAAGATCAAAAAGGGACAAACATGAGAGGCAAAAGGTTTCTCTAAAGCCTGCTTCTTTTTTTCAACAGCCTAACTCAAATTCTTATATGGTTAAACATTCAGAGCCAACCATGGCTTATTCTTGTGTCCACAAAGCAGCTTCCAACTCCAGCTTGTATTTCAAACAAATAGATTTTTTTTTAATATTTGGCATTGTTTTCCAAAATGGGGATGCCACATACAATTTACAATTCAGGCATTTAGCAGATACGCTTAATCCAGAGCGACAATAAGCCAGGCAAATACTCTACAAATCAAATGCACATAGACACAGTAATCTAGGATCATAGCAGGTAAACCAAGAACGTCGCATCAGTCTACTCTAAACAGTAATATAAAGAAAGATTCTGTACATTGAAAACTATACAAACTGTAGGATGCCAGGTCAAAAATTGGAATCTAAATTATATTTTTAATATATGCATAAGACGTCATGGTCGTTGGCATTTATTCTAGTGTGTGGACTTTACTCATTACTTTTCATGGTGTTACTGTTTTCCACCAAGAGTCCATGCCACCTGAAGGGAACTAACCAAGAGTCCACGCCACCTGAAGAGAACTAACCAAATGCACCTCAGCCTTCGAAGACGCAGAGAGAAATGGGGGAACTTTCCACCTCTCTGCTCTCTGCTGAAACATTTGCCTAAGACACCCCTGGTCTTACCACTATTATGTTGTTTCCACTGTTCCTCCTGTGTACATAAAAGCAGTGCAATGATTCATTGTCGATTTTATTTCCCCATATTAGACTCTGTATACCTGCGCTATATTTATCCTTCCCCTGACTTTATAGCAATATTATGGTAAAATACTACTCAGTGTGCTGAATGCATGTGACCTCGCTGACGCAAAAAACATTTTATGTGCAAGTAACTCCAGACTGAAATATTAAATCATTCTGATTCAGAAAGAGTGTGTGTCTGGAGAGAGAGAAGGAGAAAGTGAGGAGAGACATGGGGATAGTGCAGGCGGGGTGGAGAGAGCAAGCGCACGTGCACACACACACACACACACACGCATGCACGCACGCACGCACACAGACGGATAGAGGGACAGAAAGTGTGAGAGAGAGAGAGAGAGAGAGAGAGGAGAGGGGGGTAGGTCAATGACAGACAGAGCATGACTCACACATTCTACTCCAGGCTACATCAGTAGATCAGTCAGAATCATTATTACTACTGATTTATTCGCCGTGCCCTTGGTGGGGATTACATGGACAGAGAAACACTGACAGTCAAATGCCAGACAGCCAACCAGAGGTCTGCAGGCATGGCCGGCTATACCGAGTTGGCATTTTTATAGTTCATCATCGTAATTCCCCCTCTGTTAACGTTGAACAAACTCAGGGCCCCCCTGCCACGCCTTGTTACAGTTCTCTGCTCATTAAGATGCATCGCAGTTATAGCTATAAAGTCACAGGTGTCTGGAAGGCCCCATGCATGTGTCACAGCTGAACTCCATATCCACTTAAAAACAGTGGTAGACAACAGGCAGCCTGTGGGCACAAGAACAACAATATTAATGAATTATATATATATAGGCTATCTTTATTTCTTATCTCCTCTTTGACGTGCTTATTTAATGATTTTTCTCCCTGCTCTCGCTCGCCCTGTCCTCCCTCCTTTTTCTTCCTCACCTTGTCTGGATTTGGAACACAACAAAACCACGGAGATTACACAAAACCAAATCACCCACTTATTTTCTATTTATTTTTTTGAATTGTAAACCAATTCATTCTTGATTTTTGATCCGGCCCAGGAAATTATTTTGTAAATGAATAGAATAATCATTTAGGATATATCTGAACAACAGTCCCAGCTATAGGTAGGATCATGTATAGCCATAATCTCTCTTCCATTCTTCTTTGACTACTCTTTTCACTCTCAACTGTACTCATTAGATTTTTGGATGAAAAACGTGTCACACTTCAAAAAATAAACTGAAACTAGTAGTGAGCTTCTTTTTTCTTCTTCCAGAATGTTCGCCTGATCATACATGTGATCATGTGTGTGTGTGTGTGTGTGTGTGTGTGTGTGTGGCTGGGTGTGTTTACTGTGGCTCATCTGGAATTCTAGAGAATTACATTCTGATTTGATAGGAATATAGAACATAAATGTCAAATTAATTATGATCCTGCACGTGCCAGTAGGATATTAGCACATCAGCCAGGTCATGCTTGTGAAGATTAATCCGAAAGGTTGGCGTCTGTTTTGCAGTTTCAGCTTGTGTTGGTGAGCAGGTTAGATGAATCCATATAATGCTGAAATCAACCATCGGATCAGAAAACATACATGGACAGTGCAGCTCAGCAATCAACACCTGTAACGTTAAAAGGCACATTGTGTAAATCTGGAATTTGGGCTTTATAAAACACACACACACACACGCACACACACGCACGCATGCACACACACGCACACACACACACACACACACACACACACACACACACACACACACACACACACACACACACACACACAGGCCCAGTTTTGAGTGAGCTGGAGGGAAGGGGGAGAGACAAATAGGGATCGTGTGTGTGTGTGTGTGTGTGTGTGAGCCTAGGGGATTCAACCTCTTGCCTGTGGCAAAGACACATGTGATGAAGTCATGTTGACAGTATATGGCCAGCGGATTCTCTTTTTTTTTAAACATAGTTTTTCCTTTCATTTTCCATCACAACCCCATGGTTAACCTACACGACAATGAAAAGTATTAGAGATAAATAAATGAGGTTGTTGGGGAGAACAATATCATCTTTTCAATATCCCTTGTTATCCGTGTCATTTTAAAATGTTATTGGCTCACTAACTAAAAGTTGACATGTCATTTCAGTGCTGAAAAGGGGTGCTATCTTACGCCTCGTGACACGTCACGCCACCTTATATGGCCGTCAGTCCGGCACATCTCCATATATGAAGATCACGACACTGACCTCATCCACCCCTGGATAGCCATACATGGAGATTGGAGAAGACTGAATCATCACCTAGATCTCCATATATGGAGCTAACCTGTTCTGACATTCCATATGTTGATCATTCCCCGCCCGTCCTTCCTGTTCGATGTCTCCCTTTTGACTGATACCTGTCCATTCAAACTCTAGATGGGCCTGCCCCAAAGTTAATAGTGCAGCTGTGCCCGGCAGCCGGCGAAAACTAGAGTTCTCAACAGGCCCTACCTGGGCCCTCATCAAACCCTGTACACTCAAGACACTTCCCACGCTGCCACCCATAGATCTCCATATATGGAGCTCAGCTGACCTGTCCATATGTTGATCTGACCTCATCAAACCCTGTACACTCAAGACACGCTGTGTGGCCAGTACAGAATTCATTCCATATGTTGATCTGACCCCCCATGCCAAAGCGCCAGTGCTCGCCCTGCAGTCTGCCGTCACCCATGGCGGATGTGTGCACGCGACCTCGCCTCGCCCCCAGGGCGTCTTACTGCTGATATTTTATATTGGTATTGATTGATTGATTGATTGATTACTTTATTAACAGTTTGCAAAAAACAACACAGTAATGTACAGTTCACTGAGTTCAGGTACAGTAGACCTACAGACAGTCTGCTTAAAGAGGATTTAAACCCAAGAAAGCCTATGGTTTGTTTCCATTGTGGTCGGTCCTTATAATGGCTTGAAGTTGAACGGAAGTATCAAGGAATGGAAATATCCAAGTAGCCTACTAAAGTAAAAGCACCTTGAAATTGTGCTAGAACCTAGAACTAGAGTGACTTTGTCTTTCACTCTCTCGTGAGTGCCATTTTGAGCGGAATGGCCCTTTTTCCCCCCTCGGTTATCGCCTTCACACAGAGGGGGTGGAGCCCGAGGGCAGGGCCTAACGACGCATGTGTGTGTGTGTGTGTGTGTGTGTGTGTGTGTGTGTGTGTGTGTGTGTGTGTGTCTGACTGTGTGCGTCACATGGAGGACGGAGCGATCACAGGGAAGTGAGGAAGGGAAGAGTTGTTGAAGTGGAGAGGTAAGCACAACTACAACTACTACACGAGCGAACAAAGTACTAAATAATCGAATCTATCACATCGCCGGATCAGTCTGATATTAGCGACGGATCATGGCTGTTTGCTTCTCCCTTGTGCTGGCTGTGGGGTTGTTGGGAAACTGTCTGAAGTAGATCGAGTGATAAAGGTTTGCGGGGGAGTTCAGCAGGCAGCCAAGGGCACAAGGTGGTTTCTTCTAGTGTGTGTGTGTGTGTGTGTGTGTGTGTGTGTGTGTGAGTGTGTGAGAGTGAGTGCTGGGAAATGAAATGACGACTATCTTCCAGCGCAGTCAGTGGTGTCATCTATCTAACAACACAGGCTGTGTCTCTAACAACGAGACATACATCTATAACCAGGATCTAGGTCTAGGACACTCTTTCTCAACTGTCTGTAATGTAATCTACACAACACAGCACTGGTTCCCAAACTTTTTCATGTCAAGGACCCCCAAATTGACACTACTTAGCCCGCGGACCCCCATTTTAAGAGATATGCCAGGGAGGGGACCCCCATAAGAGAGGATTTTTACGCTCTAGCAGTGATTCTGACCAGTTTAATTTCAAGGACCCCCCCAGTTTGACATAAATTAGTCTACGGACCCCCATATAATGGCATTTCTATCTCTGGGACTGGGACCCTGTAATTTATATTGTAAAATTTAAATCAATGTTAATTTAACTCTTGAGAGTGTCCACTTTGGGAACCACTGATAGATCAGTACACTTTACTTCACTTGGGAACCACTGATAATAACTAAGTATTATTTTACTGGAGTATTTCTTCTTATTACTTCCACTACTTCCGCAAATACTGTACTTATTTAACTCCGCTACAATTATTTGAAAACTTTAGTTACTATGTAGATTTTGATTATTATTACAAAACAGTACTACAGTACTAGCTTCAGCCCTATACATTTTGGCTATTGAAAATAGCAGATCTTACAAGCTCACAAATTATTGATTGATTTATTGATTGATTGATTGATTGAATACTTTATTATTAGGCAGAAATGTAAACAGTACAGAGTACAGTCAAACACTTGTCCTGGGCATTCAATTCAACAATAAAATTAAAAGCATCACAAAAAAAGACAATGAAATGAAATCAAATGAATGTAGGCTACAGTGTTTGGCCCCCATTTACAATATAAACATATTATTCAGACCCATATGGCCCCCATTTACAATATAAACATATTATAAAGGGTCCATTAGGTGGAACTCATCGTGGTTTCTGGGCCCGACATTGAGATGGAACAGTTGGCCTAATGTTTCTAACAACGCAGTGGGTGCTGGAACAACAACAGGATCTGGATGTGTCTCTGTCTCCACAGAACTACTGCTGGGTTTTAACCCATTTAGACCCGAGGACGATTCTATAAATGCCTTCTAAATAGAAAAACAGTTTTCAGAAGAATCTATGTTTCTATGTCGTTCTCAAAAGATTCCATGTCAAGGACCCCCAAAAATATCTGTAATTGGCCGCCGACCCCCATCTGAAAATGTGTTGTTCCAGGGACCCCCCCAGAAGCAAAGATTTGAGTTCAAAACGTTCGCTCTGAAAGAATATAATATTCAAAGATTTGTGCCACATTTTCACGATCTACAAGCTCATAGCGTGGCACTCGGTGCAGCGCCATGAGCTTGTAGATCTTCTATTTTTTCTAATGACAGACTTACCATGTGGGGGTCCCCAGGGGTGTGTGTGTGTGTGTGTGCGGGGGGGAGTTCCAGACCCCCAGCGGGACGCGCCCAGGGGGCCGCCCCACTTCCGAAATGGTTAAGAAATGACAGTTACCGTGCGGCAGTCTCTCTACTGTACCCTCTACTGTACTGTCACTGTGTGTGTTTGTGTGTGCGTTGAGGTTGCACACATGTGTTGGAAAAACAACCATTTTGTTTTCATGCTCATACCCAGCCAGCCAGCTACCCAGCTACCCATCTACCCAGTACCCAGCCACCCACCCACACACATAGCTCCGTAAGGGAGTGGTTGCACCACTCAAAAACAGTACAGTAGTACATTAGTGCATCCCATGGATGCAGAGGTCGTTGTTTTATTGCATCCCTTAACTATAAACGTTTTGGCGTTTTGGGATGCAAAATGCACCCTATTTTAATCTCTGGACATGGATTAAGCCTATGTAAACCTTTTACTTTTCTCAAATTCAAAAATGACAAACATAGCAGATCTACAATCTCAAATTGTATCACAGTTTTTCCGACCTCTCGGATCTGCAATTTTTTAATACTTTTGTGTGAAGCTGTAGTATGATGAAAAAGGGCATTACATTGCCCGACATCAACGATATACATTGATTGATTGAAAATTGAATTCACAGAATGGATACAGTTAAAAAAACAGGTACAGGTCAATACAAAAACTGCTACGAGCATAAAACCAGAGAAGACTTGTTTGCATGAGGGTCCTCCAAGGTTGAGCATATAGTTCTAGTTAATATTAACTAAAAGTCAATATTTTCAGTTCATGTCAGTTCTCTTGTCATGTCACTAACGTCATGTTTTCATCCTGTGTCACATTGTGGTGTCACTTGGACGCCAGGCCCGACAACGGATCCAAATAAAGCGACGGGCAGAGCGCGACTAAGTGTCGTCCCTCGCCGGGGCTTCGGGACGCGCGTTCTGTTGTGACGCGATGCCTCTCCAGGACAAGAAGCCCTTGATTCGTGGAGGCGGAGGAGGCTCCAGGCACCTGGAGGCCTCCTCCATGTCGGACCCCGGCGCCCCGCTGGTCGGCATCCTGGGCACGGGGGACTTCTCCCGCTCGCTGGCCAGGAGGCTGGTGGCCTCCGGCTACCAGCTGGTGGTGGGGAGTCGAAACCCTAAGCGCTCCGTCGCCCTGTTCCCTGAAGAAGCTGAGGTGAGACGCACGGGTGGCACGCACACACCCACCCACCCATACGTTCTCTCTCTCACACACTCTTCTTTTGCTATTATGTGTTGGGAACTGATCATCAGCGGCTGACCTGTGCACTTCTGATTGTTAAGTGTTGTGCACGTACTATATGATTAGCATTCACTGATAACAGGCTCGTGGTACAGTACACGAGCCTGCAGCGACTGCACTATGAAGTGCTTGCCAAGAAGATAAACGTAACGGCTTCAAAATTCACAGTTGTTGCAATGTTAATGGGCGTAATGTATGTCATAAAACAAAACAAAACTCGGGTATTGCATTATGGAAAACCCCTGTGGTAAGAAAGCATTGAAACCATCTTGGGCTCAACTTCTGTTTCAGGGCAAAAAAACTGTTTTTTCACCCCTACTGGGACAGATGCGTAGAAGCAGGCAGTCAATGCATGAGACGGGGGACAAAATGGAGAGCACGCTGTCTTCACAAAGCATTTTATCGAGAGTACATTTTGGTACAATTGAAGTTGGACCAAAAGGATGTACTCGCAATAAAATATGTGAGGATTGCTATATCATGCTATATTTCACTTCCGCTTGACCGCTTCACATCCGTTTAGAAGTGACATTTGTGAGATTTATGAAATTTCTTTTAAATTTAGATTACATTTTATTTAAAAAAAAATCTTAAAATTATTTGAATTTCTCTATAAAGTATGGCAAACTATGGCAAACATTAATCAAAATAAAAATGCTTCTTCTCTCTAAATCTGTAGAACAATAATTTTAACTGTAAAGTGGAAAATGGTTTCATTTTACGCTCTCTCAAGAGTTAAAGATAGGGTCCATTTGGTTACCAACTCCCCATCATTTAGCTGGGGGACCACCTGGAATACCCTCAAGGACCGTCCCCGGACCACTAGCCTCGGAAACTCAGACGTTTTTATTTCCAGGGAGAAAAAAAGTCTGGGGCCGAGTCCACTTCAATTCGGCGCAAACGTCGCTCACTTTCTGCTGATTTCTGATCATCTGCACCTTTGTTAAATTGATGCAGACAGGCACACATGTAGCCACACACACTCCTCTCTCTCTCTCTCTCTGTCGCTCTAATTAATTAGTCTCATTTCCAGCAGCTCTGCCTATAGTTTCTCCCGGCGGATCCTACCGGGAGCTGCCTATGCCATAAAAAGCATAGGTGAGTCCCAGTCTACCACTGATTTAGACCTTGTTTATGCTCCGAGGTGCGCTGGGGGTCGGGGGAGGGTTGCGGTTAGGTTTAGGTGTCTGCCCCGGGGGAGGTTAGGGTTAGGGTGAGGGTTTGAGGTAGGTTGTCGTTGGGACCAATGCTCCGTCGGATCAAAGTACTGCACTCGTTTCCCCAAACCTGTTTTCCCTCCACACTGCCTACCTCTAACCACCAGGTGACCACTCAGATGGAGGCTGCCAGCCAGGCCCGGCTGGTGTTCGTGGCTCTGTTCCCGGAGCACTACTCCACGCTGGCGGGCCTCAAGGCGCCGCTGGCCGGCAAGGTCCTGGTGGACGTGAGCAACAGCGTCCGGCTCAACCTGGCCGGGCCGTCCAACGCGGAGCTGCTGGCCGACATGTTCCCCGAGAGCTCCGTGGTCAAGGCCTTCAACACCGTGTCGGCCTGGACGCTGCAGATGGGCGCCATGGACGGCAGCAGACAGGTAGGTGGGGAGGAGCGCTGTTTAGTTGTCCTTCCACGCTCAAGTGTCTTCTGATTATTAAACTATTTTCGTTTCGTTAGAAAAAAAAACATGTATTTGGCTGCCGACCTCCATCTCAGTATTTTTTGTTCCAAATAGGGACCCCCAGAAGCAAAGATTTGAGTTAAAATTGTTTGCTTTAAAAATATAGACATTCAAAGATTTTTGTTTTGTCACATGTATTGAAGTACTGAAGTTTTTGATCATGCTCTGATCTTCATCATTTTAAATTGTCTGAAGATTCAGAAGGATTGAAACATGAAATGTATACAATATGTGCTGCTTTGCAAGGGCTGTGTGTGTGTGTGTGTGTTTGTGTGTGTGTGTGTGTGTGTTCTGTTGGTGTTGCAGTGGTGGAAGTCTGAGCTGTTTTTAAACCAGCTTGTTTGTTGTTTTACAAGCCACTGCCACCTGTGAAAGACTACATACAATACACATTCTCACATGACCAGCAGCAACAGGGTTATCCAGTGTGAGATAAATGGGATCGGATAGCAGGAGTGGGAGGATGTGACTGTGTGTGCGTTTGTGTGTGTACTGTGTGCGTGCGTGCGCATGAGTAAGTGATATTCTTTGGTACCTTGCCCAGTTATCTGTTCGTTGCAACAGCAGCAGAACAGAGAGAGAGACAGAGAGTCTCCGCTTGTCTAAAATCGTTTGTCTTGTATCTGTCTTGTTCATTTAGTCTTGTATCTGCCCTGTTCATCTTGGAGGCACAGCGGCACATTAAGCGTCCAGCTTTAAATCGCCTTATATTCTACAGTCGATCCCATATTTCCACAGCAAATGGAAGGAGCAACAGAAAAGACCTATGCTGCGTTCACACGGGCAGATGCAAAAGATACAAAGATGACAGCATCATTTGTCGCTTTGTAAAATCTGTTGCTCACACGTTTAGTTTAGTGCGTTTAGTTCATGAAGCGTGCGTCTGTAGTGACGTGTGTCATTGCAGCCACAGTTGTAGCTTTGTAGCTGGAAGTTGAACCCAACTCAGCTTAAATTTGTAGCTTTGTAGTTTGTAGCTACAAACTTCGATTGGTGCGGCCATCTTGGATCCTAAACACAATATAAACTGGCCCTTATTGTCGCGGCGGTGGATCAGGGGTCGAGTGGCTGGATGGTAACCGCAAGGTTGCCAGTTTCCCCCAGAGTTAGTGTCGAAGTGTCCTTGAGCAAGACACTGAACCCCTAATTGCTCCTGATGTGCTGGTCGGTGCCTTGCATGGTTTCCGCTGTCATCGGCGTGTGAATGCGTGTGTGAATGGGTGAATTGATGCACATTTAGGCGCTATATAAATGTACCATTGTAAAATTGTAAACCATGCGCTCACGGGGCTCCCCCCCCCCCCCCCCCCCCAGGTGCTGCTGTGCGGCGACAGCCGGCAGTCCAAGGAGGCGGTGGCGCAGATCTGCCGCAGCGCGGGCTTCCTGCCGGTGGACGCCGGGCTCCTCTCCGTCTCCCTGGAGGTGGAGAACCAGCCGCTGCACCTGTTCCCGTCGTGGCGCGTGCCCGTCCTCACCACGCTCGCCCTCTTCGCCTTCTTCTACCTGTACAACTTCGCGCACGGCGTCCTGCATCCCTTCGTCACGAAGGGCGAGCGCCACTTCCACAAGATGCCGGTGAGTCGACGTGGGGAGTATTAACGGAGGAGTGAATGAATTCCTTTCCTAAAAAAAAGCGTGGTCTACAAGCTCGTGCTACAAGCTACGAGCTTGTAGATCTGCTATTTTTTGAAAAATGTGGCGCAAATCTTTGAATATATATTCTTTCGGAGCGAATGTTTTTAACTCAAATCTTTGCTTCTGGGGGGGGTTCCCTGGAACAACATATTTTCAGATGGGGGTCTTGACATGAAATATTGAGCACCACTGATATAGAAACATGAGGTTTTTCAGAAAACTGTCATGATTTAGAAGACATTTAAAAAATGACGATGTCGGGCCTAAATGGGTTAACCCATTCTGAACGGGAACCCATTTTGGTGTTAGCATCATGTTATGCTTTAGCTATTTAAAAATAGCAGATCTACAAGCTCATATCGCGCCACCGAGTGGCGCGATACGAGCTTGTAGGTCTGCTATTTTTGAAAAATCGAAGAACGACTGACATTTTTGGAATCTGATCTCAGGTCAGAATGGGTTAATCAGACCAGTGTGTGTCCAGTGGAAACCTCGTATGAATCTGATCTCAGGTCAGAATGGGTTAAAATGCCTCCCCCGACCAGGTGGACACGGTGAACGTGACCCTTCCCAGCGTGGCGCTGGTGCTGCTGGCGCTGGTCTACCTGCCCGGCCTGCTGGCGGCCGGCCTGCAGCTGCGCCGGGGCACCAAGTACAGCTGCTTCCCCGCCTGGCTGGACCGCTGGCTGCTGCGCCGCAAGCAGCTGGGCCTGTGCAGCTTCGCGTGCGCCGCGCTGCACGCCGTCTACAGCCTGGCCATACCCATGACGCGCTCGCACCGCTACGGCCTGCTCAACGACGCCTACAAGCAGGTGAGAGACAGAGAGAGAGAGAGAGAGAGAGAGAGATAGGTGGTGGAGAGAAGTTCTCAGTCTCGCCACCAACTGATTTCAGTCATTTGGATTACGTAGAAGCCACAGCGTGTTTTCCGTGAAAGCATGCTGCGTACCGAAAATAGCCGATCTACAAGCTCAGCGCGACGTGTTGTGAGCTGTTGTGAGGCTATTTTCGGTCATAAGTTACTTTTTTTATTGTTGGCTTTCGCCGAAGGTAGGTACCCTCACAAAAAACATGCAGTAATCCTGGTCTCTTAAACTGCCTCCCCCTGGCCAGCCGGGGCGCCTGATGGAGGGGAAAGGAACTGGTTGGAATAACGTGTTCCTTCCACGCGCTACGTTCAACCAGGGAAACTCCCCCCTGTCAGATGTAAAGGAGCAACTTGGACACTCATGCATGAGTTCAAGTCCGTTGCTCTCCCCAGGTTGGCAGAGGGTGTGTAGAGCCCAGGATCACATTAGATAATTGACACAGGGGTGAAAAATAGGTTACAAAATCGTGGGATAAAAATTATATATATATAAAAAAAGAAATGTGTCCGCGACCCACAAGCGGGTCCCGACCCCAGTGTTTGAGGACGCACACTGCTCTGACATGGCCGCCATTGACGACGGCGGCGGCGTGTGTGTGTGTGTGTGTGTGTGTGTGTGTGTGTGTGTGTTGCTGCAGGCGAAAGCGGGGCCGGCTGTGTCCTGGGACGAGGAGCAGGTGTGGAGGATGGAGCTGTACGTGTCGGTGGGCGTCATGGCCCTGGGGGTGCTGTCGCTGCTGGCCGTGTCCTCGCTGCCCACCGTGTCCAACAGCCTCAACTGGAGGGAGTTCAGCTTCATACAGGTAGGGCTCTACCGCACACACCTGGCTATACCGCGCCATTGCACCGTTTCAGTTGAGGATTCATTAACCCATTTAGACTAGTTCGATTCTACAAATGTCTTCTAAATCATGACAGTTTTCAGAAAAACCCATGTTTCTATGTCAGTGGTTCTCAACCTTTCTCATGTCAAGGACCCCAGAAATTATATGTATTTGGTCGCCGACCCCCAACTGAATATATGTTGTTCCAGGAAGTAGGAACCCTCCAGAAGATTTGAGTTAAAAACGTTTGTTCTGAAAAATATATATATTCCAATTTTGCGACACATTTTCACGATTTTTCAAAAATAGCAGACCTACAAGCTCGTAGCGCGCTATGAGCTTATAGAACTGCTATTTTTCAATAGCTAAATTATAACATAATGTTTAAAACACCAAAAGGGGTTCCCGCCCAAAATGGGTTTGTTGTTTTGTATTCAGACAGCCAGCAGTGGGTAGAACGCTCCCAAAAAAATGTAGTCTCTGTGACACATCTAGGGGCCGCAATCTGCATTTAAATGTTCCTAGAAGCTTTGTCATTGGTCGAAAAAAATAAACCCGGTCCAATCAGGAAGTGGACAGGCATCTAGGACAATCTTTGAATGCAGATTGCGGCCCCTAGATCTGTCACAGTCAGACACATCTTTTTGGGAGCGTTCTACCCATTGCTGACTGTCTGAATACCAAAGAAAAAAAAGGTCATTACAATTTTGACATATTATTGCTTATAGCAGCTTTGATTGTACAAGATGGTAACGGTATATGGATGGATGAATGGATGGATGACGAGTGGATATGCTTTCAATCTGCTCCCATGAGTTCCCGCTGCCAGCAGCTTGGAGGATGTGTTCTGTGTAGGTGAGTGTGTGTCACTCGCAGTGAAACACAGACACGCAGCACAGTGTTGCACCTGATGGACACAACCTCATATATCACTATCACCATCTTCACTGCACAATTTATCTCCTCTCCTGCACTCTCCTCTTCTCTCCTCCCCCGCTCTCTTCTCTTCTCTTCTCTTCTCTTCTCTTCTATTCTCTTCTCTTCTCTTCTCTTCTCTTCTCTTCTCTTCTCTCCTCTCCTCTCCTCTCCTCTCCTCTCCTCTCCTCTCCTCTCCTCTCCTCTCCTCTCCTCTCCTCTCCTCTCCTCTCCTCTCCTCTCCTCTCCTCTCCTCTCCTCTCCTCTCCTCTCCTCTCCTCTCCTCTCCTCTCCTCTCCTCTCCTCTCCTCTCCTCTCCTCTCCTCTCCTGCCCTCTACTTCACTCTCCTCTCCTGCCTTCTCACATCCTTCCTTCTCACATTCTCTCCTCTCGTCTCCTCTCCTGCCCTCTACTTCACTCTCCTCTCCTGCCCTCTCACATCCTCTCCCCTCCCCTCCACATCCCCGTCTGTGGGGTGGAATTACAAGCGACAACTTTTCCATTTCCCAGGGATTTGTCATCTGTCTGCGTCGTCGGGGGTGCTTTCATCTTTTCTGCTGGGCTAATCTGGCCTTGCACAGATTTGTCACGTGCCACCTGGCAGCATGATAAAAGGGGCGTTCTGTCCCAGTCAGAGTGTGTAGGACCGCCACCCACACAGCCTGAGGGATGTGTGTGTGTGCGCGCGCGCTATATTTAAGCATATTAGTGTCTGTCTACTATGAATAGCTTGAGTGCAGTGTGTGCGTATGCATTTGTCATTGTGTGTTATGTGTGAAGGATTTCTCTTCTTTTTCCTCTGGTGTACTGTGTGTGTTCTAGTGCGATTGATCTATCGTCATCCGTTCCATGCTAAAGAACAGAGTCCCCGGGAGAGTGTGTATGCGATAAGCGGCGTGTTTGTGTGGTCTTTTTTTTGTTTTTCCTAGAGCGACCGACTGAAAAGGGGCTCTGTGAACACAGAGAAAAAGCGTTCTGAGCGGAAACCCCTTTTGGTGTAGGAATAAACCAGACTACTTAACCCATGTTGGGCGGGAACCGCTTTTGGTGTTTTAAGCATTGTTATACTTTAGCTATTGAAAAATAGCAGATCTACAAGCTCATAGGTTTGTGGACCCTACGAGCTTGTAGGTCTGCTATTTTTGAAAAATCGTGAAAATGTGGTGCAAATCTTTGAATATATTCTTTCGCAGCGAACGTTTTTAACTAAAATCTTTGCTTCTGGTTGGGTCACCTGGAACTACATATTTTCGGCAAATTACATATAATTCTGGGGGTCCTTGATATAAAAACCTTTGTGCACCACTGACATAGAAACAGGGTTTTCCAGAAAACTGTCAACATTTAGAAGACATTTGTAGAATCGGTCTCAGTCGAAATGGGTTAAGTCATTCTCGTGGATGACTTGATGTTGCCCAAGGACACGTTTTAAGTCGTTCTTAACGCGTTGAAACCAGGAAAGGATCTGTGTTATTTTTTATTTTTTTAGCAACCTAATGTTTTTTCAGAAAACTCTCAGGATTCTCGAGAACTCTGGTTTAGAACAGTGGCTCTCAAAAATAGCAGATGTACAAGCTCACAGTGTGTCACTCCGTGCGGTGCTGCAAGCTTGTACATCTGCGAACACAAATCTACTCTTCTGGGGGTCCACAGCCATTTGGAGGTCATTAGTTGGCACGGAAACGTTTGAGAACTGTATGCTGATTTAGAAGGCATTCGTAGAATCAAGCCATTAACCCATTCTGAACGGGAATCCCTTTTGGTGTTTTAAACCTTATGTTATAATTTAGCTATTGAAAAATAGCAGATCTACAAGCTCATAGCGCGCCACTCAGTGGCTTGTAGGTTCAGAGCGAACATTTTTAACTAAAATATTGGCTTCTGGGGGGTCCCTGGAACTACATATTTTGAGATGGGGGTCCGTGGCCCAATAGAGATAATTCTGGGGGTCCTTGAAATTCTTTCAAGGGCCCCCAAAATGATATGTTGTTGGCCACCGACCCCCATCTGAAAATGTGTTGTTCCAGCCAGGGACCCGCCAGAAGCAAAGATATAAAGATATAAAGCGATTTTTCTAAAACAGCAGATCATATCTGCTATTTTTCCAACGGCTAAAGTATGAAATGATGATGATGACGGCGACACAGATGAGTCTTAGTTGGTTAAAAAAATGTCTCCGTCTTTGTCCTCTGCGCTTCCACGCTTCCCCATCTGAGCCTCAGCCAGCAGCGGGAGGTTGTCTGTGCCCTGCAGAGTGGAATCAACACGCCATGCACTTGTTGTTCACACGGTTCGGCTGTGGAACGGAAATGCACCCTTTGTTATCATTCAGGATTGATTTACAAGTGCGATATCGTAATGAGACGGGAGTAAGCGTGAACTCTAATCATAATGGACGGAGATGAATGAATAATCCCAACACAATGATAGATAAATAATCACACACCGTGTGTCAGCCGTCAGGCACCCGGAACTGGGTCTTAAGTCAAAGATGTGCCACACTAATGGCATTGGGTTTCCAGGTTTGTTGAGGGAACCTGAGGCTGTGTGTACCTTGGCACCAATTATGAAGGATAAGACACAAGTAAAGTCCACACACACACACACACACACACACACACACACACACACACACACACACACACACACACACACACACACACACACACACACACTAGTACATGATCCTTTTCTCTGGCTATTAATTTGTGTCCCAGTGTTCATGAGAATTAGATCATTGGTTCTGAGAGTGGGGTCCTTCCTACCTTTTTTTCACTGACGAAAACTAAATGGAAACTAAATTAAAACTAAGCTATGATGACTAAAACTAAGACTATAATGTATAGACAATTTCGCCAACAGATAAAAACTAGACTAAAATGTTAGAAAGGGACTAGTCACTAGTGGACCAGAGATCCAGTAAAAATAGCCGATCTATAAGCTCACAACACTTCGCACTGTGACACGGAAGGCCCGACAAAATACATTTTAGTCGACTAAATCAACTGTAGATTTAGTCGACTAAAATCTTATGACATTTAGTCGACTAACACTAAAACATTCCAGGTGACTAAATGTGACTAAAATCTAAATGAAAACTATTCAAGAGACTATGACTAAAACTAAAATCTAAATTTGCTGCCAAAAACAACACTATGTCCCTCATTTATCAATCAAGTGTAAATTCTGCCACAGATTCGAGTGCAGGTTTCGTAGTACACCCACGTCGCCACGGCATTTATAAAGTGATCGCAAACAGCTAATTTCGTTCTGACGTTAATAAATGTCACGGCTGAAATCTATCTGGCACGCCCTATTAAATCTAGCCTCGCCCTCGTTTTTGCGACATGAACAACGGCAATATGTTTCCTGAAACCATGGTTACATGAAAAAATAGGTTTCTCCCGTGCCTCACCCCCCTCTCTCATACACATGCACAGCACGCACACGCAACTTGCAAGCCCAACTAACTGGTGTGTTGTTAAACAAATAAAGAACGAACACCTGCATGAATTAAATAAAGTTGTAGGCCTACCCTGTCTGTTTCCCTCTCACCTCGCTTGCCTTGCTGTCATGCACGCACGCACCTACATGACACATTAAATAAAGCTGTCTGTTTCTCCTCTCCTCCCTTGCTGCCCGCCTCAACACCCGCACGCACATATCGCTATTTGCAAGCAACTTTCACTGTGTGTTGTTAGTTGTATATTAAATTATTCAAGTATTTTTAATTGAATATACAACAAGATATAATATATATATATTAGTGAACGAAAACCTGAACCTGTGAACCATAATTAAATAACAAATAGGCACACACACGCTGCTGTTTTGCAGGTGCTCCTCCTGTCCTGTCTGTCTGTGTCTCTCTATCACAGTGGTCCGTCCGTGACCAACTGACCAAGTGACCATGCACGTTCAACAGTCTATTTAGATTGCCTCGCAGTCGTTAGTCACTGCAGTGGCCGGGCTGTCAACTGTCATTATATGAATGTGCAGCCAAAACCGTATATAGCCTCATGTGGCTGGTGGTGGGCTGGCTGGGTAATATACCTATATCTCCGATGCAGTTCCCACTTGCGCTGGCAGCCTGGCACGGTACATTTGGCATTCGAGCGACGCGTCGGGTTTATTATATTGCACATATACCGTAACTCCAGAAAGACATCGGCCTGCTGTAGATTAGGCTACAGTAGGCTATACCACGTTGGGACTCTCCGCAGCTGAGCTGCAGCACTGCTGCACTATACTCTCCAACGTCCCGTCATGGAAATATTTCAGCACAGACAGCCCAAATCCTCGCATGTATGCGCTCATGCAAAACACTGTTTAAATGGCTTAAGCATCTCTTGCAACATTGTTTTTAATTGCGCGATTTTATCTCCTACTAATTTCATATGACACATGTATTCCTTAACATTTTTATTTATTTATTTTTTACATGTAGCCCATATACATTATACATACCTTTTAGGAGTGAATACATATATGTTTAGATGCCTGTGACAGCCTCTCAGCTGGTCAAACAATGCTGCTCCGCTGTTCTACGACAGAAAAGGACAAAGCTACGCCAGCTGCCGACCAGACGTGAGTTTTGAACGTTGTCAAGTTCAATTTCAAGCTTTGCCGGAAATGTTAAATGCCGAAAATGTCGGTAATTTCGGCGTGCGCCCATATTTTGGCGTACGCACGGTTGATAAATGAGGGCCTATGTGTCCTGTACTGAGAGAAACAAAGACTGCCGAAGCAGACAACTCTGCAACGCTCCAGTTTAGACGAAAAGTAGTGCGTGGAAGGAACACGTTATTCCAACCACAACCAGTGCCTTTCCCCTCCATCAGGCGCCCCGGCTGGCCAGGGGGGGGAGGCAGTTTAGAGACCAGGATTACTGCATGTTCTTTGTGAGGGTGACCTATACTACCCTTGGGGGGCACGGGGAAAACATGCAAACTCCACACAGAAAGGGCCTTTCGCCACCAGAGATTAAAATAGGGTGCATGTTGCATCCCAAAACGCAGTTTATAGTTAAGTGACGCAATAAAACAACGACCTCTGCATCCATGGGACTACTACTACTACTGTTTTTTATTCTAGTTTATTTTGCTAACTTTAGTTAAAATAATCACTTATTTTTCTGTTTTCTACATGAATATAACCACATTATAACTAGGGTGGGGCCTGCGGAACCGTTGCGGCTTGAGAATCCACCATTCCTGAATAAAGTGCCTGGTGCTGGGAGTCTGGTGCAACGCACAGGGCCTGACCTGGTGAGAGCAGGAGTGGACCTGGTGAGACGTAGGAGGGGCCCGGACAGGTGTCAACCCACAGAGCCTAGTCCTTCCATGTGCCAGAATGGTACCTCCCAGTCCCGGCAGAGTAGTTCAGGAGGAATGGATTGTGTGGCCCTGGTTTTTCCCTAATGGGACTTATCGAGGGTAGCTACTGGGACGTAAGTCGGGACTTGATCACTCCCGGCTGGGTCACCTGAGTGAGGGGTATGATGTTGCGAGACCCGAAACCCAGATGACCTTGGGATACATCACTGAGGATACGTCCCAGGTGCATCCATTTCTGTGTATTTTGTTATAGGGATACACTTTATTATCCCAATACCTCAATTTCTGTGTTAGCTGCCTGATACCGATACTGAATACTAATGCCAGCGTTGTGATCTCGTGTTGTGTTTATTCCTATCTAGCTATATATCTCATGTTGTGTTTATAGCTATCTAGCTATATATCTCATGTTGTGTTCATAGTTATCTAGCTATATATCTCGTGTTGTGTTTATAGTTATCTAGCTATATATCTCGTGTTGTGTTTATCGCAGACTCCTCACTCAAATGTGCACTTGCCGTTTGGGCAACTCCAAAGCAAACTCCACATGTCCCAGCATTTTATTTACCTGCCATAGTGTCAACCCCTTACCCCTGTGTCGGATTGGTGGTTAGACTGGCATATTCACCGATACCGATATGACCCGATATGACGAATAATGGCCGATCCGATATACTTTTCCCAATACCGATACAGCATCGGGACATCTCTAATTATAACCATATAAAATGAAATCGGAGTTAAATGTTGCAATTTGTAAAAAATGGCAGTTTGCTTTCAGGTACAGTAGGCTGCCCGACCGGTCAGTGTTGTTTTCGTCGACTAAAACTATGGCGGAAAATGTTCGTCGACTACCTTTTTCCACTGATGAAAGCTAAATGGAAACGAAATGAAAACTAAGCTACGACGACTAAGACTAAATATACTGACAATTTTGTCAACGAATAAAAACTAGACTAAAATGTTAAGAAGGGACTAGTGGACAAGAGATCCAGTATGAGTCATTTTACACTTATAGCCACAAATAGCCGATCTATTACGACGGCAAAATACATTTTAGTCGACTAAATCGACTGTAGATGTAGTCAACTAAAATCCTACGATATTTAGTCGACTAAAACTAGACTAACACTAAGACATTCCAGGTGACTGATATGTGACTAAAACTAAATAAACTATTCAAGAGACTATGACTAAAACTAAAATCAAAGATTGCTGCCAAAAAGGGTTGCAAGACCAAAGCATTTCCGGGGGTTCCCCCCCCCCCCAGGCAAAAACATTGAGAACCCCTGATGTAAGCAGTCGGTTTCCGGGGAAAAAAAAGGAGATAAGAGTTTTCCGCCCCGACAGCAACGACGTCGGGGCATAATTGCTAATTTGCTACCTGATGTTTCCAATGCACAGCAGCATGTAAGCATAACATTACACCGACGACAAAATAAATAACACATTGCATGAGAACGGCAGTGTGTACACATATACACACCGTACATAATAATGAAGTACACAGAGCTCAATCCAATCCAGTCAGTTCAGAAGTACTGAAGCAGGCGAGTAAACAGTGGTTATTTGCCGCGGGTATTGTTAAGGTAACGATCTTCTTGCTACTGGAAGCTTACAGTAGCTTCCACCAACGTGGGAATCACACGGCCAGTACAGAGCAATGCTCAAACCTCGTCATGTCAAGGAGAGCTCAATGTGATTTTGGCTGGGGAGTGCGCGGACACCCTGCATCTCACATCTTTAAATGGACTGTGGTGCTCCAATAGACCAGTGGTGGAAAAAGCACTCTAATTTCTTACATAATCCAGAGTGATTTACAGTAAGCAAGAACAAAAAACATGGTAATACATCAAAACTAGTCATCATGAATCCTAGGTAAGCTTAAGAACCTAGCAGTGGAATATATATCTAATGAAAACTATACACTATAGAGTGCTATGTCTATACAAAGTGCTATTTAAGTTACATAAGTTGAGCCTATGCATATGCCTGTAGGAGGTCGAGGCTAGGGCAAGTACTACTGCAAGTGCTACGGGCTAAGAGGCCTTCCACACGAGAACGGAGAAGTTTGAAAACGGCATTAAAGCTTCCAGCGTCCACCTTGCATTTATGTTAATCCTGCATGTAGTCCAGACGACACCCAGAGACAGCTGCGTGTAGTGTAGGCTATATTATATGCATGGTCTGTAAAATGCATACAGTATGTGGCATTGTGGCATAATCATTCAGTAGGCTACTGGGCATAATCAACTGTAGTTGATGTTTTTCTTTCTTTTCATTACAAATCATTACAATTTTAATTACTTACATATAGGCCTATACTAATATTCTCATAACTACCCTCTTCTGCCAGAAGTAGGCTACAAAGTATACTGTACATATTACATAAGCATGATATTCATGGTTTGCAGATCTTAAAGCTCACAAGGCAGCGTGATGCATTGTGAATTTATGAGTTTGACTTTGGAGTGAATATATTCACCGGTGCACAACACAGCTGAATGTCAGATAATTGCTCGTTAATAGATTGATTCCACCTGCTGCCTGCACAGCGCTAAACATTTTGCCTATAAATCTTGCAGCTAGTTAACAAGAGAAATTGCACATAGGCTATACAAAAGTATAAAAAAGAGGAATTAGAAACAGTGAAAACAGGCCGTTTAGTAGTTAGACAAAGGCTTTGCTGTGACATTTTGTCTGCTTGCTTGCAAAGAAGAGCAAATTGAAGCATGGATAGCACCTTCAGAATGATTAGTTTCAACCCAAGAAGACAAAGCACTTTGACGAGGTCCATGCGTACTGTGCACTGTGCAGGGCAGGAGAGAGGGACGGACAGACAGACAGACAGTGGTGGTTGCGTGCTGTCTATCTTTATAGCCGACATAATAATCTATTGTACACAACACCATTAGTAACAATAAGGTAGAAGATCATCGTTTTTTTTATTGTCTTTCCAGATTGGTAACCACCATAATTTATACCTGCATGGTTGCAGCTCTGCTATTTTCGGAGAACAGATTTATAGACCTTATGTGCAAATATAAAATAGCTGTGATACTGGAGGTGGAAAGCCTGGTGACGTGAGGTTAGTTTGGAGGGGGCGAGGGGACCATGGCGTCACCGTTTCAGCAAATGGGCGGCGTTCTCTACACGGAGACGACAAAGTCACGTCTCCAAAGTTTCCCACTCTGGGAGTTGGTTTCAAAAAGAGCTGGTTAAAGCTGCTACTTTATCATACTATAATTCTAACAATGTCTGTCTTTCTGTCTGTCAGAACACTTATCTCCTCATTGCCTGCACCAATCACTCCCACTTTTCACAGAGGCATTGACCATATGAATATGGAGGTCTTAACGGAGCCCTTTTTTCGATTTGACACATTCATTATTAATAATTTATTAGTGAATTAATAATTGTGTGTTTAACACACACAAACACACGCACATATTAACTGTATATATATTATGGTGATTTCGGGTGTGCCAGTACAGTACACTACAGTACAGTGGAGGTTACAGTTAGGGTTGGGATTCGTTAGGATTTTAACGGTTCCGGATCCTTCCCGGATCCCTCTTAACGGTTCCGGTTCCTAACGGTTCCCTTAACGGATCCTAATATTATTTTTTTCCCCGTTTTTCTGACATAGATTATGCTTATATTATAACTAACCTAACCAAGTACATAATAAACACAAATTAATTAATTAAATTATTGAAAATGCACAATATCATTGTTGCAATTTGTACTGTATATTAAATATACAGTACACAATATTGATATTGTTGTAGTGACAAATGTTGTCTTTAATGTTCAAATTAATTTAATATGAAGGACCCCTTACCCTAATGGAAACAAGCCATAGTGCTTTCTTGGATTATAGCAGACCTTGTATTGAACTGTAGGCTACGTTCCTGTGCTTTTTTTCTGCAAATTGTTTATAAAGTAATCAATCTATGGCGGTATATGCACCTAAACGCTGGGCTCTCAACAGCCACGCAATTAATTTAGAGCCAAATTAAAAGCACGTTAGTAGTTTTTATTTTCCATTACGTTACTAGCCTGGGGAAAGTAAACCAGCCTTGCATCAGATCGTCCCCCGCTGGCTGTGGTGAAGCTGCGGGGAGAGCAGGCACGGCTTTCCGCATGGCTCTCAAACGCGATGTGTAGGCATATTGATTTTGAGATGTTTCCTCTATGTTCACGTGGTACAAGTTGCAACAACCTTTGCTAGCAACTCTCGCATTTATTGCACTTTGCATGCTCACTGCTCAGCCTCAGTCATTTCCCTCTCTGTTAACCACACTTTGGCGACATACTTATACTGTCCCACTCGCTCCACAGCGGTCGCTGAATGCACAGAACAGTGGGCGTATCCTCCCCGACCCCACTCACTCATGTAGGTGGGGTGACGTCACCCCAGGCTCTGCTTGCATGCAGGCACAGACACAGCGGAGCTAAATGACAACTGATGAGATCCGTTTGGGGAACCGTTAATAAAAAAACGATGGAACCGGCTCCGGATCCGCAATGTCGGAACCGGGTCTGAAATGGACCCGGTTCCGAATCCCAACCCTAGTTACAGTAGGTAGAGGGACCCCCACACGGTAACTCTGTCATTTCTCAACCGTTTCGGACGTGGGGCGGCTCGCCGGAATCGGGCCGGCACCCTGGGTGCGTCCCCCCCCCGTGGACCCCCACACAGACTTGCACCACTTCACACGTTTATTTTTTCTCTCTCCAGCACTTACCATGTTATGGTGTGGATGATGTGCATTGTGCATGCTCTCACGAACCACTGTGTAGGACCAATTAAGAATGATACGTTGAACTCACTGTGTAGGACCAATTAAGAATGATACGTTGAACTCACTGTGTAGGACCAATTAAGAATGATACGTTGAACTCAAATGCACGCAGCCTGTCAATGAGTGTCGGCGTAGTTATTATCTCGCACCATAAATGCACAGCAGGAATGGGGGAACTCGTGGACCTCGACACCGGGCTTACAGTAACGTGCATTACTGCTGCATACTGAACGAGTTAACCCATTTCGACTCCCGATCCCGACGGCCTTTACTGCATGTCACTCCCCCATCTCTCTCCCCCATTTCCTGTCAGCCTACTGTCTGTCTCTATAAAAACATATAAAATAAAGGCAAAAAAAAGGGCTCCCCCAGACTTAGTGTCGAAGTGTCCTTGAGCAAGACACTGAACGCCTAATTGCTCCCGATGTGCAGGTTGGTGCCTTGGCCCTTGCATGGTTTCCTCCGGCATCGGTGTGTGAATGTGTGTGTGTGTGAATGTAATGCACAATCTCTGTAAAGCGCCTTGGATAAAGGCGCTATACAAATGCACCATTTACCATTTGATATAGTGTATTGAAAGATGTGCACACATTTTAACGATAGCCATATGTAACTACTTTAGCTGGGGACCCCCTGAACCCCCCACCCGGGACCCCATTTTGAGAACATATACATATCACATTTATATATCACTATATGTATAGCTAAAATCCATAAAGATTTGTCACAGATGCTTTCCCGGATTGAACGTGTTAAAAAACGGTGTCTAAGTAAGACAGTACGCTAATTAAGAGTTGCCGCCGTGAGCACTGAGCTCTTCATTATTATTGGGCGGAGAGTCATCATAATTCTGAGCACCTCGACGCTGCCGGCTGAGGTTGACACCAGGGGGTTGGGGGGGTGGGGGGGGGTGTGCTGGTATATATAGCCTAATGGCCACCACACTGCTCAAGCATGGAAATTATAATTAGACCGCCTCTTGCTGTAAGTAGTGTATGACTCAAACACACACACACACACGAAGGCTGTGAAGCCGTGAGGATATTTGCAAGAGGGCCGTGCAGTTTTTATCATTATAACTCACTTTGAGCTGCAGACTGTCTTAACATCTAATGGAATTGAATTGTTATCATTCTAATCAAGCTACATGACTAGGGATGGGTATCGTTAGGATTTTTTCGAGTCCGGTACCGATTCCGGTTCTGCTTATCGATTCCGGTTCTTAACGGTTCCCTATTTCGGTTCCAAAATGATATAAAAGAGGTCAAATGTTTATGTAATGAATAAATAGTGTAACATCCTCTTCCTCCTCATTCAGTTGAGCCATTTGTGGATAATATAGTAAAAAAATAAATGGTATAAACTTAAGGTCAATTGTTTTTCACAAAGCTTTTATTTTTAAGACTTTGATTTAAGACAGATGAATAGAGTATAGACCAACATCCTTTCCTTTAACAGTTGATCCATTTGTGGATACTACAGTTACCTCTTACTACTACTGACAATGACAACAAACATGCCTGAGAGACTACACAACATAAACATCACTGCAACACAAAGTCAGAAATCTAGAAAAAAATAAAAAGATAGTCTCATGTAGTCTCATGTGGTGCACAGTCTGCATGGCATGTCAGAGCAGAGTGTATACTGTATACTAAAGACATGTATAATGAATAGTATAACATCTTCTCCTTTATTGAGCCATTTGTGGATAATATAGTGATTCTTTTAAATATATAATATAGATATATAATATCGTTTCTGTATTTACCCAGGGCAATAGTGTTGTAGGCTACTTCTCTTATTACCAATAACAAATAAAAGCATGTCTGAGATCTGAGAGCAACACACACACGATTGACTGTGTAAATTAGCATCGCTAATGAAGGGGAGGGGGCAGCGCATCAATGGGGGATCATTGAAAACAAAGGCGGCTTGCATGCTGTGGTTTGCTGCTAACAGAAATGTGCATGCACACGGGCTGCCCAAAGTAGGCTATCTTTTGTTGTTTTTTCGCCACCTCTCGAAGTTAGACTGGGTATCTGGACCCTACGCCGTGATCACACACACACACACACACTCACAGTCACACACACACAGTCACACACACACACGGGTGCGCACTCGAAGTGAGTGCACCAACGCTTTCTCTCCTTGTCTCATGTTGATTCAATGCTGCGCAGCCAGCGTGCTGCGCACGTATGCAGTGAAGACTCAGACAAGGCGCAAGATTCCTGTCCCCTCTTAAAAGTTTCCTCCCATAAACTTCACTTGAAAATTACGTTTAAGAAACTTTAATAATGATGTTGCCTCAGTGCCAGGCGCAGCGCGTGTCGCTGTCTCTAGACTCCTCGACAACTAACTCCATGCAGAGAGATGGCTCCGCCTCTGCAAGCCACAAGCCCACAACTCCTCGCTAATGCAACGCAATGTAGGCTTGTAGATCAGCTCTGTTCCCTGCGCATCTATTAAGGGAAGAAAATAAATAAATATCGTGTGACTGCGTGTCTGTGGGAACCGATAGAGAGAACCGAAATTTAATTATTGTAATGGTTACCCGGTACCCTGGCACGTTCGGTTCGGTACATACTTGGTCCCGAGATTCGGGACCCACCCCTATACATGACTACATGCTTATTTTGAGACCATTCCGATACCGATATGGCATTTTTATAGCCGATATGACCAATTCTGATTATGCTACCGATTTAATCGTGCATCCCTATTAGGAAGCAAATCAACCCTCTGTAACTCAGTGTACAAATGGACCCAAATGGACGGGTCCATTTGGTTCCATTTGTACACTCTCAGAGTTAAATTAAGAGATAGAAATGCCATTAAATAGGGGACCGTAGCCTAATTCAGGAAAAAGGGGGGGCCCTTGCGATGGAAATGGTTGAAAATCACTGCTAGAGCCATATGTATAGTTTCATTATATAGATATTCCACTGTTACGTTCTTAGCTTACGCATGTTTCATGATACATGCTTTTTATATATGTGATGTATTCCCATGATTCTTTTTGTTCTTGCTTATTGTAAATCGCTCTGGATTAAGAGCGTCTGCTAAATGCCTAAATTGTAAATTGTAAACGTCTTCTCTTATGGGGGTCCACTCCTTGGCATATATTTTCAAATAGGGGGGTCTGCGGATTAATGAGTATCATTTTTGGGGGTCCTTGACATGAAAAAAGTTTGGGAACCACTAGGGCATTAAGCAACTAGTCGACTATTCAACTAGTCGACTATTCAACTAGTCGACTATTCAACTAGTCGACTAGTGAATCCACTAGTCGATCTTGTTGGTTGACTAGTTGATAACTAGTTGATTACTAGTCGACTAGTAAACTAGGCAACTAGTTAACTAGTAAAAAGGACTAGAAGTGAATGCCCTTGGAACCCACTGGTCTAACGTAATGTTATCATCCTTACATTAGAAGTGAATGCCCTAGGAACCCACTGGCCTAACGTACTGTTATCATCCTTGGTTCTGCAGTCCTCTCTGGGCTACGCGGCGCTGGTCCTGAGCACCCTGCACACGCTGCTGTTCGGCTGGGACAGGGCGTTCGACGGCGCCCATTACCACTTCTACCTGCCGCCCACCTTCATGACGGTGCTGGCGCTGCCGTGCGCCGTCCTGCTGGGGCGCGCCGCGCTGGCACTGCCCTGCGCCGCCCTGCGCCTCGCGCGCATCCGCCGCGGCTGGGAGGAGGAGAGCGGCCGACACATCCGCTTCACCATGCCCGGCGGCGACGGCTGCAACGGCCAATCGCTGGAGGACATGACGGACGTCTGAGAGAGAGAGAGGGAGGGAGGGAGTGCGCCCTGGAACTGTGACAGACAGTGTATGTACAGTACTGTGTGTGTTGTGCTTGTTTGGGAAGGCAGAAATAATGGAAGCGCGTAAACACACACGCACGCGCACACACACACACACACACACACACACACACACACACACACTAGAACGGTGCTTCTAAAAGTGGGTCAGGGTTAGGGCTAGGGGTCTTTTGGGGGGGGGGGGGGGGAGTAGTTAATGTAGCATGACAATCATTTTAGCCACTTTATCCATTTGTTGGCTGTTCAAAAATAGCTGATGTACAAGCCCACAATGCAAAACTTTGAACACAAATTTTTGCTAAGGACGAAAGCCCTCCACCGAGGGCCAAATAAAGTCAGTTTACGGGTCCTTGTTGGCACCAAGGACCCCCAAAAAGGTCTAGATTGAAAAATAATCTCAGCCTCTGTTTATAATGGATTGCCCGGAGGGCTTTTATTCTGTTTCCTTTCGTAGCCGGTTCCACCGGTGTAACAGGCTTAAAGCCCTACCATGCTGTGGTACTAGACGGAACAGACGCCGTTTCCCAAACGGTGGGTCGGGGATTGTGTTTACACAAACCCTCAAAGCTGGACATAGGAGGTGGCTATAGTGCCCCTCAAAAAATACGTTTGTAGATCTGCTATTTTCGAACAGCCAACGCTAAAATGACACATTATGCTTTCCCCCGTTTTAATGGGTTAAATAGCCACAATAGCAGCTCTACTGTTGTCAGGCGGGAAAATACTTGTTGGTTCTTATTTCTTTACGTTGTCGCACTGCTTCTCTAATGGTTCCCTCTAGAACTAGAAGAAGACTGGCGTTATTTGCGACACTCCTGCCTTTTTTGGACTAGAAGCCTTTCTTACCTTTATTTGTAGTTGTTACGGCCCCACCAAAGAGGTCCAGGTGTTCATTTGTGCAAAAGCGCATTGTTGGCTATGTCCCCTACCATATGCCCTCAATTGGGCGGTTTTAGTGCTAATTCGCTTAATTCCATCGCTTTTTTTGGGTATACTGTATATCCTCTCTTCAAAATCTAAGTAGCATCCCAAGCGGCACACTTCACTACTTATTTCGATGGAAATAAGCGAATTAGCACAAAAACCCAACGTCCCATTGAGGGCTTATGGTAGGGAAAATAGCCAATAATGCACTTTTGCGCAAAATAACACCTGGACCTCTTATAGGGATGTAACGACTATAAATAAAGGTAAGAAAGCCTTCTAGTTTGAAATTCTCCTTTAAGGAAGTCAGACTACAATAATATAGGCTCGATTTAGTTGCAGGCTGCGAGCGACGCATAGTCATTTTGTACAGTAGATCACTGACATTGACTCTGTTATTGTGAATCCCTTTTCTTTTAAATAACTGAGCTTATCAATAATTTTCCTTTAGTTCTTTATGTTTTTGTACATTGTTGTTAGTGTTCATAGACGCCCTGCCTTTTGTTGCAGTTGTTTATAGAGGGCTCCTCCGGTCTTCATACTAAATACATCCTGCTCTTTAACCCAAATATTACAGTGGCTCGTGGCAGAGTCACACGTGGCCTTAAGTCTACCTTAAATCGCAAAGTGCTTCGTTATCTGTCGGAACAGCTCTTTTGTTCTATGCTGATGCATTTCGGCTTTTGGTGTTGTGATCTCTGTGAGAACGGTGGCCTGGATATGGTCCGTCGAGTTTCATCGTCAGTCTGGTGTCGTCAAGCTTCTTCCAAACGTTTTTAACAGCATCAGTAATGAGGGGTGGTAGAATAGATATTATGTTCTCTTACTGAGCAGTAGAATTAAACGTTATACGTTTGTTAGACATACCAATACCTACCCCTAACCTAGGGTAGGTACCCTCACAAAAAACATGCAGTAATCCTGGTCTCTAAACTGCCTCCCCCTGGCCAGCCGGGGCACCTGATGGAGGGGGAAGGAACTGGTTGAAGTAACGTGTTCCTTCCACACGCTACGTCCAACCAGGGAAACTCCCCCCTGTCAGGTGTAAAGGAGTAACTTGGACACTCAATGCATGAAGGAAGTTCAAGTCCGTTGCTCTCCCCAGGTTGGCGGAGGGTGTGTAGAGCACAGGATCACATTAGATCATTGACACAGGGGTGAAAAATGGGTTACAAAATCGTGGGATAAAAATAATAAAAATAAAGACATACCAGTAGTCCTACACTAGTCATTAGTCTGCCACGACATGCACCCCAGCGGGTTAAAACTAACCTGTGCTGTGGGTTAAAAAATTACCCGTGGCTTTCGCGTGCGGTTAGGGTTGAAACATGTTTTGTTTTAAGAAAAGGGTATTTGTAACTAGTCCTTCGCCATCGACACTTTCAATACAGTACAACCACCACGTCTCTGCCTGTAGTGAGCCTGCTCTGATTTCATGGTCACCGACCATGAAAATGTTTCCCAGAGGCTTCGACACCAGACACATAATAAAGTCCCAAAATAAAATAAGATGCCACCAGGGAGACGGCATTTCCCACCCGCACCTCTCCAGGCTAGCTAAGCATTGTTGATGTCTAAAAGGACAACTTTTGTTAATTTTTTTCCAACCAAGGTTCATGTTTTACGCTATTATTGGAGAAAGATTAGTGTTAAACCTTTTTCATTTGCTTTCGTTTTAACGATTTTAGCTATTTTTGACAGGAGGGATTCGAAGTGGCTAAATATTTATTCTACAGCAATTTCTTTATTATTTACTGTAGTGACTACAGTAAATAACTACAGTGTAGTAAAAATGGGACCCAGTGCCTCCCTGCTTGGCACTCAGCATCAAGGGTAAGTCCCTGCGGCATACTAGCATCATGTCCAGGGGGTGTACTTGTACATCAAGCTGCCTCACGCTACAGAAACAGGAGATTTCTTACAGGCCCCATGGCTCGGCAAGGCTTACTATAGTCCTACTAGACCGCAGGAAATTACATCTGGTCACAAAAGATCACGGGATCTATTGAAGGTTGGTGACAAACTGACATATTGAGCCTATGACACACAGTATGGCAGCCCCTTAGTAGTCAGTTGTTTATTCAGACACACGGAACACAATAGCCCCATATGTGCCCTCTCCCTACGCTCATTCTGTAGCTCCGAGATGAGGTCACACACTGGGCCCCTCCCACCGCGTTTCAGAAACGGCGCAAGTTTCCGAAAACATAGTCTCTTATCCTTACCAGACCATTAATCCAAAACGTGTAGGGCCGATCCTGGTTTACACTAATTCAAACCTAGCATCGGCCCGGAAAATCCAAGTCGCCATTTGAACTGAGCCTTTACGTCCCGTCTTTTGTCAGTCGCTTCCATGTTTATCAAGGAAGTGTGCGTGTGCGCGTGCATGTCGAGTGAACTGAAGTCAGTTGGAAATTTTCGACCAGGGGAGGCGCCGGGGAGGCGCTAAAGCTTTTCAACTTCCTTGATAAACATGGAAGCGACTGACAAAAGACGGGACGTAAAGGCTCAGTTCAAATGGCGACTTGGATTTTCTGGGCCGATCCTAGGTTTGAATTAGTGTAAACCAGGATCGGCCCTACACGTTTTGGATTAATGGTCTGGTAAGGATAAGAGACTATGTTTTCGGAAACTTGCGCCGTTTCTGAAACGCGGTGGGAGGGGCCCAGTGTGTGACCTCATCTCGGAGCTACAGAATGAGCGTAGGGAGAGGGCACATATGGGGCTAGGAACACAACTGCTGTGGCCAGATGTAATTTCCTGGGGTCTAGTAGGACTATAAAGAAATAGCGGCCTTGCGGTTGAATAAATCGCTGTAAAATTTAGTAAAAAGATATTGAGCCACTTGCTCAAAAAGAGCTAAAATTGTTAAAACTAAACTAGAAAAATAAAAAAATAACACTCATCTTTTACTTTTCAACAACCTAAAACATGAACCTTGGTTGAAAGAAAACTATGTTGTCCTTTAACCCATTTTGGGTTAAATGACTCGTAGCGCACCACCGAGTGGCGCGCTACGAGCTTGTTGGTCTGCTATTTTTGAAAAATCAAAGAACGACTGACATAGAAACATAGCTTTTTCAGAAAACTGTCAGGATGTAGAAGACATTTTTAGAAATTAGTCTGTTTTGTTTTATTTCATTGTTCAATTTATATAATTGAATAGCCTAACATGAATGCACTATAATAATTCCCTGTCACTATATTAACAATACAAAGTACGTGTTGTGTTATCAAACACCAATGTGCCAACGCCAAATGAATTGAAAACGAAATCCAAAGTCAAAATAATCATTGCCGCAGACAGACTCGAACAAAGCGCTGTGTCACATTGACGTCTATTATGCTGTTATTTAAGAAGAATTTTAAAAGAGTAATAATTTAACTGGTTTGTACTGGTTCTTTAGCCGTTTACTAAACTGAACTGCTGTTGTGAGAACCTGTTGAATTCGATGGACAATCATAAAGCTTTCATTAACGTAGAGGACACTGGGCTCATTAACGTAGAGCCCAGTTTATACTCAGCAGTGGTGGAAAGGAAAAGGAATTACATTTACTCTACTTTACTGGAGTATTTACAATTTTCTATACTTTTACTTCTACTCCACTACATCTCAAAAGGCAAATGTTCTACTTTTTTACTCCACTACAATCATTTGGAAACTTATGCATATTACTATAATTACAAAACATTGATTAACCAATCCACCCCTAACTCGAAAATTGGACACTCTGCATAATGAGTACTTTTGCTTTTGGTACTTAAGTAAAACATGCGAGTACTTTTAGTTCTTCCACCACTGCACTGCCTTGTAGATCTTATTTTTTGGCACGGGACAGCATCGTGCAACGGAGTATAAACTCGGACTCGTCGCTGAAGGTGTTAAGACGGGGTTGTCATTTTTGTTTCAGATCATGATGAAAGTCGGGCCTCGTCAGGCACTCCATCCTAACGAAGTGAATGTAAATTATTTTTTTATGATTGACATTTCTTTGGACCTAGAATAAACCTTATTTTGTATATCTAACCTTCTTGTCTGAACTTTATTCATATTGGTTTAGGATGAAAACATAATGAAACGTTTGTAGTGTGTAGTGCCTTCTTATGTGACTTATTTCTCCTTATTACCTTGTGAATGCTGCCATCTTGTGGTAGAAAAAGATTTAGCTCGTGTCATCAGATTTCTTTTCTTCCAAAATTGGTGTTTGGTGGGGAGGGTGATATAATAGGCCAGTCAATCTAATTTGACCCAAAATAAATTTCAATAGTAATCATTCAAGGTTTTCTATGATCCTTAGGGTCATCCAGATTACATTATATTACATTTTGGATCATGGTAAATTCAGGCGTTGAACGTTGGGGTACCATTGAAAACCTATATACATTTGAACTATGCTTTAAGTAGCATGTGTCATGTCAAACTAGGTGTTATTCATGACATAAAACCGGCCATAGCCGTCTTCACTTAATGTGATGAGATCATCACAAGTGGCCATTTTTAGCCCAAGGAGTGTTTGTTCTATTTATAGTGTTTGATTCATTGCAACCGGTATGTCTGCCAATATGCCCACGCGAACGCTTTTGAGATTTTCAAGTGGGCCACAATCCAGAAAAGGTTGGGAACCACTGCTCCACGAGTAGATGGTGCAGTCAGAGTTAATTTACTGCATGACGCCTGTCTCTTTTAAAGCATACCGAACGTGACTTGCATTCCTCCAGGCTTGGTACAAACCCTCTCCACACTGTGTGCAAAGAGTGTGCTGGCCCTGGGTGGGTAAGCTTACTGTATGGGAACAATTACGCTGCCAGTACGGTACTGCATACATCTGCCCAACCTGTCCAAGAGACCACACAGATGACATTTTGACCTGAGATCAGATTCTAAAAATGTCTTCTACATCCTGACAGTTCTCTGAACAAAGCTATGTTTCTGTGTCAGTCGTTCTTCGATTTTTCAAAAATAGCAGACATACAAGCTCAGCCACCGAGTGGCGCGCTACGAGCTTGTAGATCTGCTATTTTTCAATAGCTAACAAAATGCTAACACCAAAAGGGGTTCCCGCCCCAAAATGGGTTAAAGTATTAACCCATTCTGACCGGGCACCCATTTTGGTGTCAGCATCATGTTATGCTTTATCTATTGAAAAATAGCAGATCTACAAGCTCATATCGCGCCACCGAGTGGCGCGATACGAGCTTGTAGGTCTGCTATTTTTGAAAAAAATCGAAGAGCGACTGACATTTTTAGAATCTGATCTCAGGTCAGAATGGGTTCATCAGACCAGTGTGTGTCCGGCGGAAACCTCGTATGAATCTGATCTCGGGTCAGAATGGGTTAAAGTTCAAACTGACTTGCCTAAGCCAACAAAATTATTATAATTTTTCAATACAGAATGATATCATATCAACATCGGTAATATCTGTTATCGGCCATAACGGCAATTAATTATCTCGGATATCGGCCAAAATGTCTCTATCGGCACGTCCCTAATTTTAACTAATCTGTATGGTTGGTGGTAGCATAATGCAACATAACCAACACATCTGCAGTGGTTGGTGGTGGTCGTGGTCTACACAGCAGGACACATAGTACTGGCTGACAACAAGTAGCCCCACCTGAAGCGCATAAGCCCAATATCTCCACTCTAGTCTTGATTGAGAGATTGTAGATGTTCGTTTTCCCACACGGGGGACACATGGTTCATATGAACATGGTTTGAATCCCAGGTGACACAGTTGCAATGACCTCTCTCTCGCCTCAGTAATGTGCCCAATAATGAACTCTTGTGACACATGCGGTGAACTTACCACATTCTCAGTGGAGATATTATAGACAAATAACAGTTTTAAGTCAAAATTTTATTCTGACCCCTCCACGAAAAGGCCTCGTTGTCCTGACCCCTTATCCATAATTTATACATTATGGATAATTAGTGTGGCCTTAGACTGGTATTCGTCTATAGTACTCAAATACCGGTACATGTTTTCTGCCAGAACCTTCAAATTAATTAATGATTAATAATGAATAATAATAATTAATGACACCCAGCCCAGGTGAGCTGACCCAAGACTACAGCAGTTTATTATCGGGTTTGGATGCTACACATTAGAATTCTGCCGATATGAATCCATCCATTGTGTTCTATGGCTGTATACTGTACTGTATATGGAATACATAATACATATACAATAGATGGAATATCGGCCATTCTAAGACTAGGATCAGTTCAGATGTTTATTATTTTCAAATAGAGCATGACCTGTACTCATGGTTCTCATTGTGGTCTGTAACTCTCAGAATTATGGGTGTCCTTACAAATAAATAAAATGGAGTGTACACCAACCTCTAGATGAAATTGGCCTGCATGTCTGCTGGTGGTTGCTCTCCTGACAATGCTACGCTCAACATTAAAAAAGACCAGACCCAAACGAGGAGTGGTGGTGAGTTCACTGAGTTGCACAAATACAGGTTCATTTGGTTGACCCGTCTGTTGACTTGACAGACTCCTCCTCTTTTCTTATAATCCATCCAATAGGAACGCAGCTCGAGCCAACGTCTTCCAGCTGCAGGACTGGTTGGACGGCCTACTTGGGGACAAGTGTGGGACACAGCACTGCAAGGTGTGCCAGTCTGTCTAGCTATCAACATGTCATCTTTAACTGTAAGTAATGTCCTGGTTATTGTATGACTTGAGTATTTGTTCTGTTGTTTTGAGAATATTATGAGTTTAAAGCAAGTGTTCCATGTCTGTGTGATGTTTTTAAAGTTATCCAACAAACTTACAACTAATTAGGTGACCCCATCTATTTCTGATTCCTTTCATGTGATTGACAGGAATTGCTTTGCATTACACTACAGTCTCAGTGTTGTGGGTCGCACCGTGCGGTGCTGTTTAGTAACACAACATGGAAAATGGTGTGTTGAGCATCAGCTCTCGTTTTGACTGCAGTGTATGAAATGTAACACTATACTAAATGGTACTTTTATTTGATCAGAACGAAATGGGTATCTATCTATCATAACATACTGGTACTAATTTGGCAGAACCTGATTCTTACCGTACAGTATTTTGGTGTTGGTTTGGTGAAGGTGTGTGTGTGAGTGTGAGTGTGTGAGTATAGGGATGGTTGATTTAATCAGTCACACCTGGCCTGAGTCTGAACTCTTTGCTGGGTGTGCTGCCACACACACACACACACACATGATGTTGTGCTCAGGATCAAGTGCAGATGAAGATGAGGCTCTCCTATCCTCCTCCCCTTATCTCCAGAAGGTTATTAAGTTATGATACATTTTGTTTCTTACATTCTAGGACTTCTGAACTCGATGGTGTTGTCGAACTAATACCTGTCGGACGTATGTCTGACAAACGTATACGCCCCTGTTTGGGCAGCACTGTGACTGCAGTATGACAAAGTATAAACTAGGGCTTAAGTGGTTAATCAGACTAATCGCTTTTGTCAATTATAATGAAGCTTACCAAAGTAATCTTTTATAATCGTTAAGATATTTGATTTCACCACTGGAACGCTGGCAGCAAAAGACTTTCAAGGAAGACTACATGGACAGAGACTAAGATTAGTTTTTATTTTTATGTTAACATGCTCATAAAGTTTTCTTCACAGGACCAGCTTAAACAGTGCTGTAAGAGTGGATCCACAGACAGACGTGTTGCTCTTATAGGGCTCTAGATCAGCTCAGGTGCTGAGGATCAGTGTCATCAAGGCCACTTGCTAATCTAATGGTGAGGCAGGTGTACAGGACAACACATTACAAATCACTCTGTGCTAGTTTCAGCGCTAGCACAAAGTTTCACAAGAGAGGAGGTGTTTGACATCCTTCTGTTTCACCTTATTCTTGGCCCCTTGTCTAGTGCGGCGCCATCAGGTTTTTCCTGTGTGTGTGCTGCCTCATTCAATATCTGTCCACTTCTTCCCTAGTTACTAAATGTGGGAACCACTGGTTTAAAAATACAAGCCCAAATGAGCAACTACAATTTGAAAATGAGCCCAACATAGCTTCGTATAAGCAGACATGGCAACACTGGTAAACCAGAAATCCTACTCTCCTACCTGTCCTGGGATAAGGTGAATACATTAACCCTACTTTTCTTACCCAACAGGTTCTGAATCGTGCTGCTACAGTTAATCGTGTCCATCTTTCGTTACACAATCTAACAAAAGGGCACATTTCCTAAGGGGTAGTCCCTCTCTCTCTCTCTCTCTCTACGTACGGACTGTTCCACTCCATCAAAAAGAGGGCACTGTCATTCCTTTATTTGTTGACAATGGGTTCTCAGATTGAGGTGACACATGTCTGTGTGTGATCTTAGGCCTTTGAGAAAGCCGCGGACGAGGCGACCAGACTGAAGACTAAGCCAAGCAATTCCGAGATGTCGACGCTCTACGGCCTGTACAAGCAGACCACCGTTGGAGACCTTACATTCGGTGAGCTGTTCTACTATATGGACTTGATATTGTTGATATAGCCTGCCGTTGCTGTTGGGCAGAAACCAAGCCTCTTATGTCCATTTTCAAACTTTCTGTTTTTCTTGTAAATGATTTGATACTATACATGGGCTACTACAGTGTCGCTCAAAAGTAGCAGATCCACATCTCTTCGAACTTGAGATCTGCTGCTCTTGAATTTGATCTGCTTTAAAAAGAAAAGAAAAAAACGGTTTTGGAAATGATGAGGTTTTACCCGACAGACTATGCTGAATCTTGCATTGACTTGACCTCGTAAAACTCCCAGGGGTCTGCACTTGGGTCCCCTCTTTTATTCCCTCTACACCAAAGGGTCTTTAGTGAAAATAGTTGTATATTTTTGCCATGTCTATTAAGACCAGGGTTCTCAACGTTTTTGGCTGCATGGGACCCCCGGAAATGCTTTGGCCATGTCTCGCGACCCCCCCCCCCCCCCCCCCCCGCAAAATAACCTTAAAGGAGAATTCCATGCTAGAAGGCTTTCTTACCTTTCTTTGTAGTTGTTACGTCCCCACCAAAGAGGTCCAGGTGTTTTTTTGTGCAAAACCTCTGTGCTATTTCCCTTACTTCACTGCACTGGCTTCCGGTTGTTTTTAGGATTGATTTTAAAATAATTTTACTTGTGTATAAAGCTCTCAATGGTCTCGCACCTTCCTACCTACATGACTGCCTGCCTAAATATGTCCCAAACCGCCCCCCTAAGGTCTTCCACTGCTGGCCTGCTCGCTTTGCCTAAAAAAATAGCAACAAAAAAATACGGGGAAGCAGCTTTTTGCTTCTACGGGCCGTCAGCATGGAACAAGCTCCCACTGCATTCTCCTTTAATAATAGAGAAAATATATCAAATTAATACTGAAATCAGATATAATCATTAAAAGGAAAGTTTATGCATGTACTATGTAAACTCCATTTTTCCAGCCATTCAGTTCAAAAAATATTTTATTTATTTTTAATAATTTGTGGACCCCCCCCAAAATAATTTGGTGACCCCCCCGAGGGGTCGCGACCCATGGGTTGAGAACCCCTGTATTAGGCACGATTCATACTCTTATTTTAGAGCCGAATAAAAGTCTGCTCGGCTCTGTAGAGCCTACAATGTGACGTCATTTGAGCCGGTTCGGTGGGGCCGGGTACCGTGCTAAAGTCGGCTCTTCGGTGCTACTGAAAATGTCTGACGAGCCGAAATCATTTCGGCACTACAGCGGTAAAATGGGAGTATGAATCGGCCCTTAAGACATGCCCAGAATAAAGAGAGGTGCTGGGCTTCATGTGGTTAAAATCCTGTCCAAAACAAAAGTGCGAAAAGTATGTTTCTATGTACTTGCCAGATATGCAGTATATGACTTTTCAGAGAGAGAGAGACATTGATGGAGACGGGAGTGAAATGTTTCCCACTCCTAGATAACAATATGTTAGATAAAACTTTAATGTTTTTTTTCCAGATCGTCCAGGACTGCTGGACTTTGCTGGCCGTGCAAAATGGGATGCCTGGAATGAAAAGAAAGGTAGGCTAAATAAAACGCCTGGATAATAATGGTTCCATGTCACTTTATCAGACAGTTCTATCGGGACAGTTCTCCAGACGTTTTGTGGAGTTGCATTAGTTGTCAAAGTTTGCCCACTACTGACGCTGCACTTTCACTGGAATTCGCTGGATTTAGAAGGCGTTTGTAGAACCGGCCTCAGCTCTTAATGGATTAGGAACATAACTGAAAGACTAACAGGCGTTTGTGTTTTCCAGGTATGTCCAAAGACGTAGCGATGACTGCCTACATTGATTTTGTGGAGGAGCTGAAGGAAAAATATGGCCTGTAAATCCTCTTGACGCTGGATTAACAATGGCCTGCTAGTGTTTTCACAGATAACAGTAACCCACCCTAAAGTCTTTGCCATGGTCCTTTGCCAACAAGAACATTTATTTGCATTTGCTAAGATTTGTTGGTGGCTGTTTTGTATTTCTTGGACTACCTGATGGACAGGGTTTTCTGTGTGGACATGAGAAACCTTCACATTGACAGTACCTGTGTAGTAGTAAAGTCCTGACACTCAGCCATTTGGTTTTCCAAGTAACGGTTAAAACAAAATGTCAGTGATTTGCCAACCCCCTGTAACCTTGATGTAATTTATTTAATCCATACACAATGAATTGCATGGTGCAATAATAAATCGTTTTGACTAAAGGTAGTGCATATCTGGCATTGATTTTGAAAGGAAAACAAGTGCAGTCATAAAACATGTAGTGTGTGTATAGGATGACATGGTCATGGCATGAAGACCCGAATCGGTAAAGACAAGAGCATAGTTTGCTTATCTCACACAACCCGCGGCTACTCTGTCGATTGTCCAAAGCATTATCGCTGTGGTACATGCCATGCAACATGCCATAACAAACTGAAATCAGTCGTGAGGACTTTAATCCATGTGTATACTGTCGGAGTTCATTGAACACAATCCGGTGGCCCGTGGTATAATTAATATCAACCTGGGGTTCCTTGAAATTCAAAAGGGTTTGATAAACACTGCTTCCAAAGGTCTGTGGGAACAGTCTGAAATCCTCACAGTCCCTATTAGGTGACTGTTTCTCTGCAGAGAAATGCCTCCATATGGCCACATGGATGGGCCGTGCAGAGTTCTCTGCATACAAGGGTGAAAAGTTTGCAAAGAAGATCCCGCTGACCCTGAGCTGACTGGGGGCTCTCCCAACATGCCATGGTTTATAGAGATACCGTTTTATTAGAATATCGGGGATTCTGTGGTATACGTTGTGAATCCCCCAAGTAGCTCCTCTGCTCAAAGCCATCTGTCAGTGAGAGTCTGGAGTTTCACAACGCCGGCGAGAAGTCGACACATGGGACGGAATGGACAGGCTCCTTTTTATTCCAGCAACTGTGTTCATGGCACATTCTCCTTTAGAGATGCATTTGTAACACTCCGGCAGATGTTTCTCTCCTTTTGTCCACCACACACTACTGTGTACGTCTACTCGTCTAGGCCAATGATTCTCAAACCTTTTCAGGCAACAACCTCCCAAAATAATGCCCCCCCCCACCCCCCCCAAAAAAAAACATTTGGACAGTTTTAATTTTTAAGTTTTGACAGTGAAAATAGGTTAATAGATATAGATATTTTAAATATTTAACAGGTAGGTTTGGAATTTCTTTTGTCTAGTTTGTTTACTTTTGACATAGTAATCGACTTATTTTATCTACTCATTTTTTATTTCATTGTAGAGTTGGGCCTAATAAAAAGGTATTTAAATTTAATTAAAGTCTTTAAATAATACACTTAACTAATGTTGTTGTTTTTTCACTGTTCAGTGAGAAAGCAATGTTCCACATTGGAACAAAAATACTTGACAATTTCTGCAAATCTTTATATATTTTAAAGCGAACATTTCTAACTTTCTAATCTTTGCTTCTGCGGGTACCTCCCTGGCACACATTTATTATTTTAGATGGGGGTTCGCGGCCAAATACATCATTTTGGGGGTCTTTGACTTGAAACATTTAGGAACCAGTACTCCTGCCTTACCCCAATTATCCCTAAACTTCTTTGCCATTATTTCTTTTGAATTGTTTCAAATAGTTGATCACGTCTCGATGTAGATCGTCTAGTTGAACAATTTTAAAATGTATTTAAAATGGGTATAAAAAATAAATAAAAAGTCAAAGACGTTAAGGGATACGGGGCACTGATGAAAATAGGGCCCCACATCTCTTGTGAGATATAGCTCACCACCCACCCCAAAAAATCTACAAGCTCACACGAGTTGAGTCACGTGTGGACGACACTGTCGTCCACACGTGTCGCCAGCGGGCACACTGTCGCCAGCGGGCGTTGGCTGGCTGCGGGCGGAGCGCCGAGCGGAGGAGGAGGAGGAGGAGGAGGAGGAGGAGGAGGAGGTAGAGGAGACGGAGGCGTGCAGGGCAGCAGCAGGCTGGTGGTGACCTGTGTGAGAGCAGAGCCGCCGCCGCTCTGGCTGATGGAGCCGTGGTAATTCCTGGGGCTCCGGTGGTGGGGAAGGTTCTGCCTCAGACGCCACCTCCTCCAGCGTCGCTGGATCTCGTGCTGCACCTGCATGGGGAGAGGTGAGGAGGAGGAGGGGGGGGGGGGGGGGGGCAGAGCCATAGAGTTATACGACGACTCCGTTCACTTCGTGGGCCCGGGGCCAGTCCAATGGCGCCTCTTCTCCATAGACTTCTGTTGCCGAAGAGCATTGCAAACAGTGACAAAGTCCTGGACCAGAATGCATTGGACTCAGGCAACAGCCCTGCTTAAATTATCTTAAATCCCTTCATTTTAGATCGTATTTTAGTAATAGTACAACATAAACATTACAGACACTTTAGTTGTCACTGTACAATACTTTTAAACAGTCGTCATGTTGCACACATGCCTACAATAGTCTCTTAATTGCGCCGCCCTCATTGAAAACAATGTATTTCAAACTCCAGCTTGTCACTCTCCAGGCTTGCACGAACAGCGCTCAGTTTCCTGCCCCCTCAATGTCGTAACTCTGTTTTACTCTATGGCTCTGGGATGGGGCAGAGAATGTGACGAGATGGGCGGATATTCATGTTTAGTTCAAGATTAAAAAGAGCCCGCACCGTTTTCTGCTCCCAGTTTACTCTTAAATGGTAATGTTTCGAGACCAAAGCTCTTCCTCAGACGCCCGGCCTATTAGGTTATAGATGTCGATGCTGTTGTTTTTCAGCCTCTCTTTGCCAACGGATATTCAAGTTAACCAATTAAAACCGGGAAAGCATCTGTGTAGCAGATGTTCAGTCGACTAAAACCAGACAATGACTAAATAATTTCAGATGACTGAAATGGGACTAAAACTAAATGGTCTGTTAATCATAACGACTAAATAAGAATTTGCTGTCAAAATTAACACTGGATCAAGATCATAGTATTTTCATCATCCAATATGACTCATATTTAAATTGGTTTGAAATGAATAAATACAATCCCCAAATGCACATATAGTTTCTTACCTCTCCATTTGTGAAACAGTAGAGAACAGCCACCACAAAGCCCTTTGAGAAATGGAAGAGAGAACGTTAGGGATAATATCTGGCAAAAACACATCACAAGCACTTGTGTAATGTTTTGGTGAGTGGTGACACCTAGAGGCTGTTTCAGATATTGAAACATCAGAACATTTTGGCCCACTTGGGGGACTCACACGGTCGTACCTGTGTAGATGACAGAGCCAGTTCTGCAAAGTTCCATATCTTGAACACCAAACCGTTGAGTTTTACGGGTAAGAAGCCAAACAGGATGTAGTGCAGCCCAAACAGTGCCACCAGGAAGAATGTGGATTTGATCAGTCTCCTGCTCAAAGAAAACAATAGAATGTGGATTTGATCAGTCTCCTGCTCAAAGAAAACAATCCGTAGAACAATACAATTAACCCATTTAGGCCTGATGTCGAAATTTATAAAATGTCTGCCACATTTTCACGATTTTTCAAAAATAGCAGACCTACTACGAGCTCGTAGCGCGTTAAAACACCAAAACAGATTAAAGTGATCTGGGGGTTTCCTTACATTCAGTTGCTTTGTTGAAAAAGGTATCAATACCGATATGATAATATAGACAGATCCGTGTTATGGAGTGATCCTTGAAGTTAAAACGTTTTAACAACCCAAGCTATCAGTGGTTCCCAAAGTGGGGTCCGGGGACCCCTAGGGGTCCTTGAGAGAGTTCCAGGGGGTCCCCAGCTAAATGATATATTTGGAACCAAATGGGCCCTTTATGGATCTGTAACTCAGAGTGTGTCCATTTGGTTCCATTTGTACACTCAGAGTTGATTTTACAGTATACATTGTAATTCAGGTCAAACCTGGGGGTCCTTGAAATGAAAATCGGTGAAAATCTTGGCATATATTGTCTAATGGGGGTCCGCGGGCTAATGAGTGTCAATTTGGGGGTCATCTACAACACCTACAAGCTCATAGCGCGGCACCGAGTGCTGCGCTACGAGCTTGTACGTCTGCTATTGTGAAAATGTAGGGGGGGGGGGGGGTCCTGGAACAACATATTTTCAGATGGGGGTCGGCGGCCAATTATATATAATTTTTGGGGTTCTTGACTTGAAATATTGAGCACCACTGATATAGAAACATAGGTATTTCAGACACAAGTCATTTATTTTTAAATTCCGATGTCAGGCCTAAACGGGTTAAGTACAGTACTTGAGTAAATGTAGCAAATGTACATCATCAGAAGCCTCACTTATATTGACTGAATTCATTCCTGGGTCCGTCTGACTGACGCAGTTTGGCCACCAGAATCCTCAGGATGCCGATGAAAAAGACCAGGTTCATCTGGAATGATATCTGAATGCTACTTTACTGGTCAAATATAACTTCAGAACAAGTTCATGAATAAATAAAACCATGCAGAAAAGACTGGGAACAAGGTTTACAGTTTTGCTCACAAATATGAAGGGTAGCACTGGCACTCGAAGAATCCACCAGATCCACTCATGTCTCCTCGTTTCCCAGCAGCTTTATGGCAATGGGACGAAAAAGAAAACGACACTGTTCTTGTTGTGTATCAGTGTTGTTTTTGGCAGCAGATTTTGATTTTAGTTTTAGTCATAGTCTCTTGAATAGTTTTCATTTGGTTCATTCGGTCACCTGGAATGTTTTAGGGTTAGTCTAATTTTAGTCGACTAAATGTCATAGGAATTTAGTCGACTAAATCTACAGTTTATTTAGTCGAACAAAATGTGTTTTGGCGGGCCTTGGTGCCGTGGTAATGACTTGCTGAAAATTGCTGATCTACAAGCTCACAACGCGTCGCGCTGCGCTGTGAGCTTGTAGATCGGCTATTTTCAGCATGCAACTAATTGTAAAATTACTTGGACTGGATCTCTTGTCCACTAGTCCCCCAATAGTTTTTATTTGTTGACGAAATTGTCAGTTTATTTAGTCTTAGTCATCACAGCTTAGTTTCCATTTACTGTAGTTTTCGTCAGTGAAAAAAGGTAGTCGACGAACATTTTTCGTCTTAGTTTTAGTCGACAAAATCAACACTGTTGTGTATTATACAATGTATTAATATACCTAGTCGTGTAACATTGCATTGACTGTAATACACTGTATGACTGTCTATAGCACTTTGTTTTGACTGTAATAGAGCTCCGAAGTCTGACGTCACTTTCAGTAGAGGGCGCCAATACACAGGTTCATTTATTTTTTTATTTGCATTGTAATCCCCATAGGCCGGGCGATTTTAGGTTGCTTCATATAAGAACTGTGTTTGAAAAATAAACCGACCACCCCAGCCTTTCTGTCAGGAGAGTGGCTGTGCGTCGTTAATTATGTCCATTCATATTTGATATAGCCAGTTTCTGGAGAAAATGCAATTAATGTGGCCGCAAAAGCCTTTAAACTTCATATGAAGGCAATGTCGCTGCTAATAATACGTCACGCCCAGCTGTCAACACATTGCGTTCCTGAGATTCCTCGTTGACGTAAGCTCAGCTGGTGGTGACTCGACTCGTACTAACCACGAGACATTAAATATCAATAAAATAAAAATAAAAATTAATGTAATTAACATTCAGTTTCTGTTGTGCGACGGGCAGATGCAGCAACACAGTCTACCCGGAAATGTAGTCTCTGGGTTGTTTGACTCGTTTCTAACACTTATTTTGTTACTCTTTGGGTATATTTGTACATTTCCACCTTCAGTCGATGCTTCATATCCATATGAGTGAAAAGGCCGGGGTGATCGGTTTATTTTTCAAACACAGTTCTTATATGAGGCGATCTAAAATCCCCCTATGGAGATTACAATGCAAATAAAAAGTACACAAACCTGTGGACTGACGCCCTCTACTGACAGTGACGTCAGGACTTAGGTGCTCTATACACTGTATGATTGTCTATAGCACTTTGTTTTGACTATAATACACTGTATGATTGTCTATAGCACTTTGTTTTGACTGTAATACACTGTATGACTGTCTATAGCACTTTGTTTTGATTGTAATACAGTGTATGACTGTCTATAGCACTTTGTTTTCCTGTAATACAGTGTATGACTGTCTATAGCACTTTGTTTTCCTGTAATACAGTGTATGACTGTCTATAGCACTTTGTTTTCCTGTAATACAGTGTATGACTGTCTATAGCACTTTGTTTTCCTGTAATACAGTGTATGACTGTCTATAGCACTTTGTTTTCTGAGTGAATTAAATTTTAAGAACCAAGAGGATGGTCTAAATATAAGTGAAACGTTCATTATTCTTACCCTTCATCTTCATAAAAATATTTGGCACAACCCCAGGAGATGATAACAATCAACGGCATACCTGCAGCAAAGAAACGCAATCGGCTTTAAATCGGAACGTACATTTAAGCAAAATTATAAAGTGTCAGTCACATCTAATTAAAGATAACTTATATAGCACAGCGGTTTCCAAACAGTTTCCTTTTCCTTAGCTTCTAAGCATTATTTTAAACTTAAACTAAAATTTGAGTTAAAAACGTCTGCTCGGAAAGAATATACAGGTATATTCAAAGATTTGCGTCACATTTTCATGATTTAAAAAAGATAGCGGACCTACAAGCTCATAGCGCGGCACTGAGTGCCGCGCTATGAGCTTGTAGATCTGCTATTTTTCAATAGAGGGTATGCACGTGACATCATCGTACCTGTAAGTTATGCGGGAACGCCCACTGAGTGGCAAAAAACTACTTTCTGGCCTAGACAGCCCATTCATCCAAACAGAAAAGTCCTGTCTGATTGCATTAAACAATGTTAAACTCACCAACATTGCAGCTGTACGAAAAGCTTGAATTATCCTCTTTCTATCTGCAAAGTTTTTGCTACTTTCTGTTTTTGGCGTCGACTGTTCGCCGCTTCACCACCCCATGTATGAATGAATGAACCATTGTAAAGCGCTTTGAGCACTTGGAAAAGTGCTATAAAAATGCAATTAATTATGTGCTGTCCCTGTACGTACCCCAGGCGAGGACGACGTACCAGGCCAGGTGCTTCCTCAGCGAGAAGAAGGACCTGCTGACCAGTGTGTAGAGGAAGTGTCCCTCCGCCAGCAGCCAGCTGTAGTTGGCCAGGATGGAGTAGTTTGTGAACAGCAGCACCACCTTGCACGCCACCTAGTGGGGGAAAGGTACACAAATGTTGTACTTAACCCATTTAGACCTGACGACGATTCTACAAATGTCTTCAACATTATGACAAAGAAAAACCCTGTGTTTCTATGTCAGTCGTTCTCAAACATTTTCATGTCAAGGACCCCCAAACATATATGTGATTGGCCGCCGACCCCCATCTGAAAATATGTTGTTCCAGGGACCCTCCAGAAGCAAAGATTTGAGTTAAAAACGTTGGCTCTGAAAGAATATATATTAAAAGATTTGCACTACATTTTCACGATTTTTCAAAAATAGCAGACCTACACGCTCGAATGCCGCGCTATGAGCTTGTAGATCTGCTATTTTTCAATAGCTAAAATATAACAGTGCTTAATACACCAAAAGGGGTTCCCGCCCAAAATCCCTGCAAGACCCGGATATATTTCTACTTGCAAAAAAGAGATTTCAACCTTCCTTACTACTTTGTACTACTAGGACTTTGGAGAGGAAATTATGTAAATGTTCTAGACATTCTAACGATCACAAAAATATATATATATTACAGGCATTTTACTTACTTTTTTCAGGGTTAAAGGTCAAAGGTAAAAATATCGTAAAAAATGCAGAGTCCAGAGATTTTGAAGTTGTGTGAATGTGTGCCTCTGTGGGGGGTATTTATATGCAAATGTCATGACCAATGGCATTGCAAGACTAAACAATGATGATGTTTAGGTGAAAAAATAAGTATCATCAATACTGTCTGACTGCAACATAGAAATCCTCTATAAAAGGTAAAAGGCCGGAATAAAATAATAATAATTGGCATCAAAAAATGTGCTTAAAGCACCAAAAGGTAGAAGTAGTCATTGTGCAGATCTACAAGCTTGTAGATCGGCTATTTTCAAATGGAAGTTGCACTGCACACACGGGGCAGAAATGACATATCTAAATCCGCGTTGTGAGCTTCTACCAGTGGTGGAAAAAGTACTCAATTGTTTTACTTAAGTAAAAGTACCAATACTGCAATTTAGAAGTACATAGTTGAAAATGTACTTGAGTAAAAGTACAAAAGTATTGGCATCAAAATGTACTTAAAGTACTAAGTAAAAGCACTCATTGTGCAGAATGTGCCATTTCGCAAGTTCAAAATGTGTACAACATCTATTTTCAAATGGCCGAAATGTATAGGGTTGAAGTGGTTAATGTATATTATTTTCTAATCAAAATTAAAATCGGCAAAGTACATTTTAAGTAATTGGAAATTGTAAAAGTTAAAAGTTAAAACTTAGTCACTTTCCACAACTGGCTTCTACTGTAGATCACTGCTTCTTAAACATTTGCTTTCCAATGTATGGATTGTGCATTTCTTTTACTATAGTGACCCATACAAATGAGTCCCATTTGTGGGCACGAATTGGGTCCCCGACCCAGTGTCTGGGAAACGGTGGTCTACTCCAGATCCCTCTACAGCAGGCATTACGCTTGTCATATTAGCTCGTCATGGTTAAGACTTTATGGCGTTTGTCATTACTTGGTGGTTTTAGCTTGTCAAAGCACACACGCTCCAAAGCACAGTCTTTACTCGTAAATCAATCCATTTTAGGGTTGTTTATCTGCGCCTGCGTGCCGGGAGTACAGAGGATTCATTTCATACTTTACAAGCGAGTTGAGCAGCTCACAAAAGGAGATTTCACTGTTGCCCTTGAGCAATTATATGGACTGTCACAGAACTTAAAGCAACACTACGTAACTGTCCTATTCTACCCCGGATTTGAACCCGGTTTGCTGAAATTATTTAAAAATCTAACTTATAGAGCCTGCCTGCTTGCTCGAGGCCAGGGACAAGGAGCACAATGGAAACGAGTCCACGGGACGTTTTTGTGTTATGTCGACAGTACTGTGCTGCTTACATCAATCAATGTACTTTGCTTGACTTGAGGAAATTGCAAACAGTCTTATTCATGTTCATTAATATCTAGGATTTAACCACATGACTCCTAGCGGTTCCTGTTCTGGCCATGTCATTATGTGTGAGGAAAATAAAAAAATAAAAAAGGAGACTTTAGAAATGTGCAGACCATGTACTGTATACACTTGTACTGTATGTTGGTTTGTTTATACTATAGTGTTCAGTGCGAAAACAATGTTGCACATTAAGCTAATCATCTGAGGACCCCCCCCCCAAAAAAACAAATAATAATAATAATAATTGGGGACTCCCGAACCCCAGTTTGAGAACCACCGCTTTAGAGGGTAAAAGCACTTTCAGCAGTATTTGTCTTCGAGTGTACTTCCTTGACAAATACATTTTACTCTTCCCTTTTTATGTCTTTGTATAAGGCAATAGAGCACCGAAGTCTGACGTCAATATCGGTAGAGGGCGCAAATCCACAGGTTCATGTACTGTACTTTTTATTTGCATTATAATCCCCATAGGGGGATTTTAGATCGCCTCATATAAGAACTGTGTCACCCCGGCCGTTTCACTCCTATGGATATGAAGAATCAACTGACTGAGAGAAAACGCTAATGTTACTGCTACTGAATTAGTTACATTTTCGCTAGAAACAGACTGTATCATATATGAGTGACTGACTGTTGCAAACGATACAGAGACACCTCCCTGACAATAACGCAGAGACAGCCAGGGGAATCGAAGGGATGAGCGAGTTACGTCAGGACTTCGGTGCTCTATTTGTAAATGGTGTGTACAGTAAGTGCCGTGCTATGCTAAGTGTTACGGGTAGTATAATAATAATTTCTTACTGTGTAATAGTCGCAGTGGTAGAACTCTTCGTCCGTGAAGAGCAGAGAGTCTCTGACGAAGATGAAGATGGCTCTCAAGATGAAGGACACAAACAGCTGGATGTGAATGTAGTTCCTGGTACAATGGAGCTTCCTGGATACAGATGTTTAGTATATTTATACAGTATCTGGATGAATACAAAAGTTTGGAACATATCGGCAAAAGTGTCCTTACCTAAACTGAATCTCACAATAATATTATTACACAGTCGTGTTCAACGCCCACCATATGATAATATGATAATGATGACATACTATCGTTAAGTGCTGAACAATTAGAGCGTCCAAGATAATCTAAAATAAGAGAACCACAGAGAGAAAAAGCATGTTAACCCATTTTGGGCGGGAACCCCTTTTGGTGTTTTGAGCATTATGTTATGCTTTAGCTATTGAAAAGCTATCTACAATAATAATAATAATAACTAGAAAAAGTGCCCTTCTGGGCACAGGTCTCCACCAGGTTATCCACAGATCCGTGCAGTTAGAGGTAAAAACACTTTTCGGCCAGTTATAGCGCCACCTTGAGGCTGAGTTGAAATTGTTCATGTGGCATTTCGTCCTCGGCCTAGTGGGAATGTGCGTGCACAATTTCACGGAAATCACGCGATGTGTTCATGATTTGCAGCATTTTGTTTGAAACTGAGCACTCCTGTGAACTTTGGAAGCCAATCTTAACCAATCAGGATGGAGTCTGAGAAATCTGAAAGACCCGTTTCGTTGAATGGCTCTAGAGAGACTGTGTACTAATTTGCGTGATGTTTGGACAAAATCTGTAGGTGTACTGTGAAAAAACTTGTTTTGCACAAAGCGGCCTCCTGGTGGCGCTATAACAGGCCGTTCTGGAAAGTTTGGGGCAGAGGTTCATCGTTGGCATCCAGGGAGTGTGTGTGCAAAATTTGGCATCAACCGGGTTAACGGTGGCCGAGATTAGCTGTTCACGGACACACGGACGGACACACACACGGACGGACGGACACACGGACGGACGAAGTGCAAAACATACTCTCCCCACATGCCTTCGGCCTGGTGGAGACAATAATAAAACTTTATTTGTATAGCACCTTTCATGACATCAAATGCAGCTCAAAGTGCTTTACAGAACAATGGAGAATAAAAGAAAAGCAAGGCAACGACATTAAAAAACAAGCAGTAATGCAATACAGTGAGGACATGAATAACAAATAAGATCACTTAAAAGCAATGTTGTAGAAGTGGGTCTTGAGCTGAGCTTTAAAAATGTCTACAGAGGCTGCCTGACGAAGGTACAGTGGGAGCTTGTTCCATGCCGACGGCCCGTAGAAGCAAAAAGCTGCTTCCCCGTATTTTTTAGTTGCCATTTTTTTAGGCAAAGCGAGCAGGCCAGCAGTGGAAGACCTTAGCGGGCGGTTTGGGACATATTTAGGCAGGCAGTCATGTAGGTAGGAAGGTGCGAGACCATTGAGAGCTTTATAGACAAGTAAAATAATTTTAAAATCAATCCTAAAAACAACCGGAAGCCAGTGCAGTGATGCCAAAACTGGAGTAATATGTTCTCTCATCTTAGTTCTAGTTAAAACTCTGGCTGCTGCATTTTGGACAATCTGTCAGTTGTTTTCTTAGGCAGTCCTGAAAAAAGTGCATTGCAGTAATCAAGCCGAGAAAAAACAAAGGCGTGGATTAGCGTTTTTGCATCGTCCAAGGACACATAGGCTCTGATTCGTGCAATATTTCTAAGGTGAAAAAAGGCAATCTTGGTAACATGATTAATGTGTGATTTCTTTTTTTTTTTTTTTTTTTTTTTTAAGATTTCTTTTTTGCGGCTTACGCCTTTTATTGATTTTTGAAGGGACAGACAGTAGGCTGACAGGAAACGGGAGAGAGATGGGGGGATGACATGCAGTAAAGGCCGTGTCGGGTCCGGGAGTCGAACCCGCGGCACACTGCGACTGGATTACCAGTCCGGTGCCCAGACCGTTACGCTACGGCCTGGGCCAATGTGTGAATTTAAATTCAATTCGGAATCAATAATAACCCCCAGGTTCTTTACTGTACTGTTACTGTCTACAGTCAGGTTGCCAAGTCTGCTTAATATTGATTCTTTCTGCATAGCGAGCTTGTAGGTCTGCTATTTTCGAAGAATTGTGAAAATGTGGCGCAAACCTTTGAGTATACTTTCAGAGCGAACGTTTTTAACTCAAATCGTTGCTACTGGGAGGTCCCTGGAAAAACATATTTTGACATTGGGGTCGGCGGGCAAAATGCAGATAATTCTGGGGCTCCTTGACATGAAAATGTTTGAGAACGACAAGGTTTTTCAGAAATTTAGAAGACACTTTGTAGAATCGTCCTCATGTCTAAATGGGTTAATAAAACATGAGACATTTTGCCATTGGGAGAGTATCAGGGCTGTTCCAAAGTGGAGGAGCTTAAGCATTAAAGAGCACACGTCCTTTAGATGTGTCCCTTGAGTGGAACAGCTAAAAGAAAGTCTGCTCTCCGACCTGAGGCTGCGAGACAGACTGCTACTATGACGTTAAACTTAAAAGCTCAGAAATGTATGAAGCCACAGAAAGGCCTTAAGTAGATGTTCTGACAGGGAGCTTATTCAGCAAAACAGTTCGTTTTTTATATGGTATCTCCGTCTAGTTCTGGTTAAAAGTCTTGCAGACACATTTTGTACAAGTTGGAGAAGTTCAAGGGCCTGCTGATTGAGAGTGGTATATATGATGAATTCCAATAATCCTAACCTAGAGGAAATAAAAGCATGACAGAACATCTCTAAACTGAGTGAGGTGAGAAAATGCCATATTTTAGAATCTGAGCCGAAATAGTAGGCCAATTTCACATTTGATTTGGTCCTCAAAAGATCTAGCCAAGTCAAATATTACTCCATGGTTTTGTGGCAGATGCAGCTCAGCTGTAAATGTTTAGTACTAATGAGCTAATCTACAAAGTATTATAACGACCCTGCAAAAAGACCCGGCCGTAACTTGCTCCTCCAAGTGAGATTCCAGCTTGGTGCGCTAAAAAAACGTGACAGTATCTTGTAACGTAAGTTGTCAGGCAACGCAGCGGAGTGAAAAGCACAATATTTGCCTCTGAGATGCAGTGGAGTAGAAGTATGAAGTATTATATGGACATAGTCATGCAAGTAAAGTAAAAGTACCTCAACAATTCTACTAAAGTATACACTACATGAGCAAATTAACTTAGTTACTAGTACTTCCACCACTGTTGACCAGGCCGATATTAAAGACCGATGTGTACTCTGATATGATCCTATACACATAGACTGCTTATAGTGCTTACTCTTACCTGAACATACAGAGGATTGCCACGGCGATGGTGAGAGAGATGAGTGACAGGGAGTATCCCACAGTGTACATAGCTTTCACGTAGTAGAAGTACATGTGGTCAGGAGACTGCAGAAAAGGAAACAATAACAGACTGATGCCTTATATGGGATTGGTATTTAAACCCATTCTGGGCGGGAACCCCTTTTTGGTGTTGAAAAATAACAGATCTATATGGCGCTAATTTGGAATATATATAATTTCAGAGCGAACATTTTCAACTAAAATGTTTGCTTCTGGGGAGGGGGGGTCCCTGGAACAACATATTTTCAGATGGGGCCCGGCAGCCAATTACATATATCTTTGGGGGTCCTTGACATGGAATTGTTTGAGAACCAATGACATAGAAACATTTGGTTTTTCAGAAAACTGTCATGATTTAGAAGACATTTGCAGAATCGGTCTCAGTCGATATGGGATAAGATAGTCAAAGAGACAGTGCTCGATATAATGTTGTGAGCTTGTAGAGCTGGCATTTCCCGGCACGGCGACACAAAAAAAAAAACCCAGGAATAATTTCAACCCTATAAACCTAACGTCTAATCCTAACCGTAACCCCAACTCAAAATTTGTTTTCTCAAATTCTACTATACATGTGAGGACACACGCACACACACACATGCCCGTGTGCATTACAAAGGTGTCAAGGTACAGTAGGTAGAAGCTCATTGAAATTTACAGGGGTGGAGGATCCTAAGGGAAATTTAATTTGCCCAGTCTTGGAACATTTTTCAAAATCTGTTGAAGAATTGGCTGATGGGCAAGTTAGAATAGTGTTCTATTTATTGTCTTTTGTATACTGATTTATGACGGTATTTATTGTGAATGTTGTTATTACTGTGATTTTAGCATTTTAACACATGTTTTATGAGTGAGATCATATGCTGTAATTATTTATTTGAATCACAATGGAATGAAGTCCTCATGACTTGTTGTGCAATCCTGATAATTCTGTACTATGCACTTTGGTGAATTGTATCTTGAATAATATGAAATAAATCAAATCAAACCTCTGGCGGAGACTGGAACATCTCATTGAAGGTGAATCCACAGGCGTCCTCATGAGGCAACAGAAGATCTGACCAGCCTTTCACAGTGCAGTTACGAGACACCTTCCCTGAGGAACGAACCACAAACAAAACTATCAATGCACTTGCACGCACGTACGCACGTATAGCTCTGGTCCATAGCTCTAATGCGTTTCATTTAGAGCTATGTTACTCTCAATTTCCGCCGATCGCATGAATGCAGACCAGCCTCCTCTCCTCCTCTTTAGCGTAAATAAAAACTCATCAAAACAAAGGCGGGTTGTGTCATGAGAAAGTCTACTTTCCTTAGTCTACGCACTCTGAGGAGTCTGAGCCCCCCACCACACGGATAAACGGTACTTTTTGGCCAGAAAGGGATTTTTTTTCACCGGAGGAAAAATATTCTCTATGAGGCAATTCTCTGGGCAATATCGGTAGAAGGTGCAGTGGAGTAACTAAAAGTATTTTTTTTCCGGTGGAAACAAAATCCCCTTTTGGCCAAAAAGTACCATTTTCAATTTCAATTCCGTACTTTCACTTGTAACGAAGTAGTTCTAAATTGCAGTATTGGTACTTTGACTTAAGTAAAACAATTGAGTACTTTTTCCACCACTGCGTGTGAGAGAGCCATTAACTCTCAACATCAAGGGGTCCTTGGTGTAATGCATTCCAAACTGGGGAGGTCCTTGGAAATAAACAGTTTGAGAGAATCCCTGGTGAAGATGATGACTTATTGTCCAGTGAAAAAGGTGCCACCCAGATTTACTTTCCCTTTTTAGGATCTTCAATAAAGGCCTGTGTTTGCGCAGATAGACACTGGTGGCATTTATCATACTCGTCTGCTGACATAAATCTACTGTAGTGTGATGACCCATCTGTCCTCACTATCTCTGTGTACATAACTTTATGGCTTAACGTTTGGATAGATACACCCTGAAAAGACAAACTGTTTCAGCATCTAATGGAAACAGATTAGCCCAACGGCAGATAACAGGTGACAAATAGCAAGGCGTGTGTGTGTGTGTGTGTGTGGGACTTGCGAGGTGTTGTACTGTCTATGCCACCGTATGAGACTAAGCCTATAGTCCTGAGCACCGTTGTGTGAACGAATATGGCTATTAGAGACGTTGCTGAGTGACATTCTTGCTGTATCATGATTCCAAGACATGTATGTCATAAGCTTGTGATTGTAACATACAGTACAGTAACTGCACCCATAATGTTTGTGTCCTTGTGCATTTCCCTTTGTGTTGACGTGTGTGTGTGTGTGTGTGTGTGTGTGTGTGTGTGTGTGTGTGTGTGTGTGTGTGTGTGTGTGTGTGTGTTTTCATGTGCATGTGCATGGCAGCGTGGGTGTGTGTCTGTGGTGTCTCACCTTCAGAATTGAAGAAGTCTGGACAGGGCTGTGACACCATGTCCCCGGCAGTGGCATGCGGCCAGCAGTTCAAGTGGTCCCACATGCCCTTGCAGTCTACAACCACACAAATCAAAAATACTGTTTTATTTTTGGCTCAAGATTACTCTTAAATCTTCTCTTCTTGGGGGGGGTCCCAGGCACAAAAACTTTCAGCTGGGGGTCCATGGGAAAAATAGTCTACATGTCATTCTAGGGGTCCTTGGCAGGAACCAGTTTGAGAACTACTGAAAAAGCATATATGGCCAACGTTTAATGCGACTGTAGGTCGCAGTTTACTATGAATTGCATTTCCCGCCATACATGGAGAAGACTGGATCATCACCTAGATCTGCATATATGGAGCTGGCCAGCAACTCTACATCTGACCTCAAACCTAAAACCCTTAGATTTCCATATATGGAGCTGACCTGTTCTGACATTCCATATGTTGATCCTTCCGACTGATACCTGTCCATTCAAACTCTAGACGGCCCCCCCCCAAAGTTATTTGTGCAGCTGCGCCCGGCAGCCGGCGAAAACTAGAGTACTCAACAGACCCGAAGATTAAGGCCCGGCCCTACCTGGGCCCTCATCAAACCCTGTACACTCAAGACACTGCCCCCGCTGCCACCCTTAGATCTCCATATAAGGAGCTGACCTGTTCTGACATTCCACATGTTGATCTGACCTCCTCAAACCCTGTACACTCAAGACACGCTCCATATATGGCCAGTGCACAATTCATTCCATATGTTGATCTGACCCCGCATGCCAAAGCGCCAGCGCTCGCCCAGCAGTCTGCCGTCACCTGGGCGGATGGGTTCTCACCATCAGGGCGTATTACTGGTGATATTTAGAGACAGACTTTGCTGCTTTTATTATAGCATCATGTCACAAGTTGGTCTAGAGTCATTTATTATGGACTGTACTGCTATTGTGAATTCTTCAATGGTGTGGTTGCCAGTGGTAACCCGACTATGTCGGGTAATTGCCCGACTTTATTCCGTATAAGGGTCCCTGTGACGTCACGTGGGTCAATACACTCATTATCATACTTAGTCAGGGGATAGACCTGAGGCCCATTCTAAAATAAATGTCTTCTAAATCCAAATACAGTTTAAGTTTCTATGTCAGTGGTGCTCAACCATTTTCATGGCAAGGACCCCCAGAATGATATGTATGTGGCTGCGGACCCCCCAGCTAAAAATATGTAGTTCCAGGGGCAGGGACCCTCCCAGAAGCAAAGATTTGAGTTAAAACGTTCGCTCTGGGCCCAGGCCGTGGCGTAACGGTCTGGGCACCTGACTGGTAATCCAGTCGCAGTGTGCCGCGGGTTCGACTCCCGAGCCCGACACGGCCTTTACTGCAAGTCATCCCCCCATCTCTCTCCCGTTTCCTGTCAGCCTACTGTCTGTCCCTTCAAAAATCAATAAAAGGCGTATTCAAAGATTTGCGCCCCATTTTTACAATTTTTCAAAAATAGCAGATCTACAAGCTCGTATCGCGGCACTCGGTGCCACACTATGAGCTTCTAGATCTGCTATTTCTCAACAGCTAAAGTATAAGACAATGCTTAAAACACCAAAAGGGGTTCCCGTCTTCAACGGGTTAATACAATCTGGGAATAAATTCTTTACCAATACATTTCTTCACCAATATGTTGTCATTCTGCTTTATGTACAGAGCGAGGGGTCAAACCGTCAAACTATATGGGTTTTCATGACTCAGAATCCATTGCAAGCATTTGTTTTGCACGAAAAACACTCCTTGGACTAAAAACAGCCATAGCCACTTTTCCAAATGTGATGACCTCATAACATTTGAATTTCAGTGCCTTTATGTTTAGTAATGTTAGGACTATTTTGATACCAATACCTACTCTCTTTTCCCTTTTTTGCTTCCTATATGATGAATTCCTGTTCTGTTCTTTAGCCATAGAAATGTCTATTTGTATGTCTCTAAATGTTTGTATGTCTCTAAATGTTTTGATGAATTGAACAATGTGGACCCTGTTGTAAACAAGTGTAATGCTTAATTGGGTCGTCCACTCACAGTTAACAGTCTTTGTATTGAGTTTGTGCTTAAAATGTACTGTAAATTCTACAAACTGTTAATAAATATTTCAATCAATCAATCAATCAAAAAACTTCATTTAAGTAAAATCTTGAATGCAGGACTTTTACTTGTAATTCTACATTGTGGCCTTACTACTTAGGTAGCCGACTAATTCCACAACTGACTGCCCCCCTGCAAAAAAGTTAAAGACCCACCCCCTATTTTTCTAACTGTGTTTGTATATGATGTTTTTTATATAGCCTATATATAATTGTTTTGGATAGAAGTGTATATATATGTATGTCTTTAATGTTCTGATGAATTGAAAATGGAGGACCCTTATGTCAAACGGCCTTAGTGCTTTTTCTGGTTTTATCCTCTTAGCAGATTTTGTATTGGCCTGTACTTTCCTTGAACTGTACCCATTCTACAAACTGTTAATACAAAATCCAATCAATCAATCAATCAATCAATAAATGAAGAAACTCTAGTCTATACATATATTTATTAGATTATTTCTAATATGCATGCCCTACCCTTTTCTACCACAAGATGCCAATAAAGAATTACATGAAACAGGTGATGCTTGCATACTCAAGTGTGGATCCTAGTCTAGGAGGCAAATTTGTGATATCAACTTAAAAAAATATTATAGACCTATATATTCAAAATAAGACGTAGTACGTACGTCTCTAAATGTTCTGTTGAATTGAAAAAGGTGGACCCTGTTCTAAACAAGTGTATCAGGGTGTCGTCCACAGAAAGCAACAGTCTTTGTATTGAGCTTTCATGAAATGTACCCATTCTGCAAACTGTTATGAATACTTAAAACAATCAGTTAATGAATCAATCAATCAATCAATCAGTATATTAGGCTGACTCACCAGGTTCTTTGGACGTATTGAAAAGCACCAAGTCCCTCAAACAGATTTCTTCCTCTTTCCCAAGAATGGCATGAGGGTGACACTCTGGGGAGGATTTTGCCTGTAATGAAAGCATTCAATTATCAATACGACATAATTGTCTAAAATAATTATTAAAAAAAACATAATTAACTTAATACCAGTATATTAACAACACACTTCTCACCTGTGTGTATGTGTAGTACATCATGAAAACTCCGAAAAATCCCACTTTGTGCATTTTTACGAGCTCACTTTAGTTTTTCTTGCTCGCGGGTTTCACATCAAGATAAATATAATTAACAAAAACGAACAAACAAAAAGAAATAGAAAACTCTCACGAGTCTCACAGATAAAAGCAAATAAGCTTCGATCCTGTAAACGTGGCAAATATTGCATGTTTTTTTTTTTTTTTGTCTATGATTCTTGTACAATTCAGCACACACAGACAGAGGTGTTAAATAAAGATAAAGTAATCTTTATTCCAAGTTGAAGTTTTTCCAGTTCACAGTCCCCCGCCCCTCCTGACGTTGGTGGTTTACACCCCGTCCTGTCCTGCCCCTTGTTCGTCTCTCTCGCGTTAGCCGATCTACAAGACCACGGCGCGGCGCGGATGCGCCGAGTTGTGAGCTTATATATCTGCTATTTGTTTGGGGGGACGCGCGACACCGTCGTTTGTCGAAGTATCGCGGGGCTTGAGGGGAGGGGACGCATGGCGACGCCATGACAACGCTAGTGTTTGATGGCGAGGGAGGGGCGGTGTTCAAAGAGCCAGAGAGAGCAGCAACAACAAGTGTGTGTGAATGTTAGTCGGCTAAACAACTAAACATGGACACGTTTGCGTACAAAACAACCCAATTCAACGTCTTATTATAATTATAGAACACAGTTAATTTATGGCGTTGGAGCATTAACGCCCGAAGAGAAAAAACCGAGAGCGTTAATTAATCAGGGTAATATCAGCCAGCTTGGTATTGTTGGTAATGGTACCTGTCCTGTTTATGCATTTGTCTTCGCATGTGGTCGAGGCTACAGTTTATGTAATTTATTTTTTAGCCTAGGCCTACTTGGTTATTGGCTAACCATATCACATCAAGTCATATGTATGTGCTCGAGACATTTTATATTGTTAAACCACAAGGTTTCATATGAACTATATAGCCAATATAGGCGTATAAATTAAGTCAACTGAATTGGATAAGTCAATTCAGAATGTTCTAAACAGATTTGCATTGAGTTTTTACCTCTTTTATGATTAATTTAAACTTTTCTGTTCTTTATAGAACTGAAGTGTCTTTGGTCTTGAATTGAAGGTGGACCCTCTTGTAAACAAGTGTTAGCCTACTTAGTTTATGGTGTCGTCAGCTGACTCGACTCACAGTTAACAGTCTTTGTATTGAGTTGTACTTGAAATGTACCGTAATTCTGCAAACTGTTAATAAATATTTCAATCAATCAGTTTTGAACCGACTAATTCAGAACAGATTCACAGTTTCTCCCTTTTTTGACTGTCTTCCAGCCTTGTCTTGTGCATGTTGCTGACGAGACTGAGACAGTTGGCACTTGGCAGCATGGAGGTGGCTGTGTCTGGCCCCGTGCAGAGCCTCTCAGAGCCCCTCAGGAGGACCACGACTCCCCTCAGACAGCTTGTGGAGGAGAGCAGGAGAGCCAGTGTGCACAACCACCTTCTGGATTCGAGTAGGCATCATGATAAGCTCCTGTACTGTATCTGTCCCTGCTGAATACTTTATCCCAGTGGTTCTCAACACCAAGTGGTCATTGAGGGGTTCCCAGGTGGTCCTCAGCTAAACAAAATCGACCCTTATAGATCTTGAGAATGTAATATGAGAGTGTAAAATGAAACCAAATCGACCCTTTACGAGTACATTTTATGCTCTCAAGAGTTAAACTTTTGTTGCATTAGGCCTACTTATGCATTTATATAGCGCCTTTATCCAAGGTGCATTACATTCATCTATTCACTCTCATTCATACACCGATGGTGGCGGAAACCATGCAAGGCACCAACCTGCTCACCGTGAGTGATATTTTTCACTAATTTGTCTAAAAGCGTAAATATTTGCACAGATATAGCTAATGATTTAGCTAGGGCGCCCGAGCCGGCGACCTTCGGCACACCACAGAGGCCAAATCCATATGGCCACCATTAACAGCCTATATAAGGCGAACATTTCATTATGCTATAGGTAGCATGGACGTGTCAAACTAGGGGGTTTTCACAAATGTGATTCTTTTCATTTGGGCAAGTGGCTAATGGCCGAATTTACTGTATACTGACCTGACGAAGATCTATCAAGATCGAAACGTCGTTTGTTCAATAACGTAATTCTTTACAAAAAAGAATGGTGTGCGGGCCTTAACTCCTTCCATTGTGGCCGAATTTAGCCCAAGGAGTGTTTTTCGTGCAAAACGAATGCTTCGAATGGATTCTTAATCATGATAAACCCCTAGTTTGACACGTCACATGCTACCTCGAGCATGCTCGAGCAATTGGTGTATACATCATTGACCATACATCCCGCAGGGCTCTATTCTAGGCCTCCCTATTCTATCTCTTCGTCGAAAATAGCCAACGTAAAAGGCAAGCTCACAATACAGCATGTGTTGTCAGCCTGTTGATTTGTTACTTTTGCTCGATGTCCGCCCCTAGAATAGCGCCGCTAGGGCTTGTGTGGTTAATTTACCTCATGTCCTAACTCCGGTCTCACCATTTTTTTTTTTTTTTAAAGATATTGTTTTGCGGCTTACGCCTTTTATTGCTTTTTTTGAAGGGACAGACAGTAGGCTGACAGGAAACGGGAGAGAGATGGGGGGATGACATGCAGTAAAGGCCGTGTCGGGTCCGGGAGTCGAACCCGCGGCACACTGCGACTGGATTACCAGTCTGGTGCCCAGACCGTTACGCTACGGCCTGGGCCCGGTCTCACCATTTCTGTTAGTTCTACAGATTTGTTTTAGGCTTTTCTGCCTTTATTGATAGTATCAAGTGAAGATGGACAGGAAAGAGGGAGGGAGAGAAGGAGAGACATGCAGCAAAGATCGTCATTAAAGGGACACAAACACGCAACACGCTGTCAGGCCAAAGCTTATATGTGGCATGCGCCTGGACCACTTGCCCCCCCCCCCCCCCAAACTCTCAGAGAAGCCCCCACCCGCTTTCTTCGCCTTACTCGGCACTCACTGTTTCACTGTTTTTATTGATTTCTCCACCGAGGCTAGGAGACTCCTTACCACGAGCCCTCCACACCCTGGATGGATCCTTGACTGCTGGAACAACCAATGGTCCAAATCCATATCCACGTTGAGGAAGTTCATCAACTCTCCTTCAACCAACCCTCCTGGGTGCGACTTGCCACGGAATGCCTGGGTCAACCTCAACAGACTTCGCTCTGGAGTATCTAAGACCGAACTCTACCTGCACATGATTGGAGTGTCTGCCACTGATCTCTCTTCAAGTCACCACATGGAGTCAGCAGCCTAATTGAACTGGACGATGATACCACTTCTTGGCTGATGTCCAAATTGCCTGTGTAGCCCTACACAAACAAACAAACGATTTCTTAGCATTTTCCTTTTCCCCCCTCTAATAAGGTTGATTTTATTTCGTTGTTTTATCCCCCCCCCCCCCCCAATGTAGAGCGACTCGTTGGGTGATAATAAATAATAAAGTGTGATATCAATTTGAGATATTATGATCATATAACTGTTTTATAATACTGTTCATTTCTGTGTCTTTCTTCTAGAGATCTATTCCAGGCTGAAGAGCAACGGTCTGATCCAAGCAGAGCCCTCTGCGCTCCACTTCAGCGGGTTCGAGCTGGGCAAGGATTACCACAAGGTCCTGGTGAGGAGAAAAAAACCTTTTCCATTTAAAGTTTCTGTCGGGATTTATTTGAACCGCCTTGTCCTTCATCTCCCTATAATAGAGCGGGGGTCGGAGCCTCTGTTTTGGACTCAAAAGCCAGACTGGAGCAAATTCATAGGCAAGCTTTGTAAGGCTGGATGGTAAGCTATTAATAAAAGGCGGCAGACGGCACAGGCTGAATTTCACAAGCTGGCTTGTTGGCTCGCTTCTGAATTCTCTATCCCAGATGGAATTTGTGCTTCTATGAAAAGTGTGGGTCTGAATGAGGTGGTTGTTTAACTTTTCAAACACACAAATTAAAATGGAACGCTGTGGTCACATTGGGTACCTGCTATCTACCGTCAGACAGAAGTAGTTTTGGGCAGTTTTTGGGGGAGGGAAGCCGGGCAGGGAGGGAGGGTGATATTTGTCATTGCACCAGTGTTGATTTCGTTGACTAAAACCAAGAAGAAAAATGTTCGTCGACTACTACCTTTTTCCACTGACGAAAACTAAATGAAAACTAAGCTATGATGACTAAAACTAAGACTAAATTTCGTCAACAAATAAAAACTAGACTAATATGTTAGGAAGGGACTAGTGGACAAGAGACCCAGTATAAGTCATTATTCAATTACTTGCATGCTGAAAATAGCCAATCTAGTACAAGCTCATAACGTGTCGCACTGCGACGCGTTGTGAGCTTGTAGATCAGCTATTTTCAGCAGGTGAAAAAAACGTCATTACGACGGCATCAAGGCCCGACAAAATACATTTTGTTCAACTAAATCAACTGTAGATTTAGTCGACTAAAACACTAAGACATTCCAGGTGACTAAAATGTGACTAAAACTAACTGCAAAACACTATGACTAAAACTAAAATCAAAATTTGCTGCCAAAAACAACACTGCATTGCTGTACTCCTACGGGCTGGGGGAGTCCTCCTGGTTGGGGCTTCTTCTGTCAGGGGAGTCAGTAGGATGTAACAGCAGTGACAACACAGAAATGGGAGTTTGGAGGAATCAAATGGCATAACGACTAAATTGGGGAGGAAAAGGGGTAAAATATATTTTGTTTAAACAAAATAATTTGTTTTGGGTCCTTTCCAGTCAGTTGCTTAATGACTTTCAACCTGGTGGCTCTAATTTGGCTTAAATAGGGCAAAGTTTCCAGAAATGTAAAAATAAATACAACTAAAAAGACATTTACAAAAATAGCAAAACTCCGCTCAACTCTTTGTTATACAAGGAAGTGTATGGGGCTTAAGTGGTTAAGAAAAACGCATTATATTATACTACAGTTTTGGGCACTACAGTGAGGCCACTATGTGGCCCTCACACTTTTTAGGTTAGTTTAGGTTATTCAAAATCTAAAATGGCATGATTGTGAAAAACCTGCCCTTTTTATCATCATATTTTTTACTTGGGTAATGCGGGAGCTGGATTTGATGTGACTGAACAGACGGCATTCTGGATGCAGGCCTGTTGTGAACTTTGAAATGATGTGTTTGTTCAAATATGCACGAGTCGGCATGACGCGCACCGATTGAATCTTGCCTGCTTTTTTCTTTTGCCTCCTCCCGCAGAAACTAATCAACATCTCCTCTGAAGTGATTAATATCCATATCATTGCCACACAAACCAAGTACTTCAAAACAACATATACAAAAAAGGTAATTAAAAAAAGAAATTACTTTATGTCCTTCCAGTTTATTATATTAATATATAATATATATATATATATATATATTATATATGTCATCTGAGACTTTTTAGTGGTGGTGGAACGTAATAAAGTGCATGTTTGTTTTGTCTTCTTTAGCATTTCCAATTTTCTATACTTTTACTTCTACTCCACTACATGGCAAACATTGTCTCCACTACTATTATTTAACCACTTTAGTTACTTTGTAGATTTCAATTACAAAACATTCATACATAACTTCAATCCTTAAACTTTGGTTATTTGAATATAGCCGATCTACAAGATCTCAACATGCCGCGATGTGATTTCTTGTGAGCTTGCAGATCTGCTAATTTCAAGAGATTTTTAATACATTTTATAAATTAAGTATATTTCTTTACGCCAATACTTCTGTACTTTTAAAGTACATTTTGGATACAGGACTGTTACTTGTAACAGAAGTAATTCTGCATTATGGTATTGATACTAGTAAAAAATGTGACAACTTATTTTTTTTGTCTTTTTCCCTATATCTGTCATCATAGTATCGACTCATTCCTGGCCTCGCCTACACAGTGAAGGTCCAATTCCACCCTGACGAATGGCGTTACTTCTACGACTGCATTCGGGTTCACTGCAAGGTTGGCATCCGTCAGAGCTCCATGTGCCACGTCGTGTTGCTGCGCTGTCATTTCTTTGGGACACCTTTCAGCGCAATGCAGTATTATTTTAGGCCACCTTTCTGTTTTGGTCGAATGGACCCTAGAGTCCCTATTCTTGGCATGTCATGCTAGGCGAAACCTTCTTCAGATCTCATAGGCTGGCTATTGGCTTCCTACGTATAGTGAAGAGATTTGGTGTGTAGAAACAAGAAGGGGCCAAGGATACAGCATTGGGGGCCTCCGGACAACAAAGTATAGAGGGAAGATTTTATGTTATAATATCATTAAATTGTATGTGTTTTTCCAATAATTTGGGGGCCCACTTGCAACAAATCTTATATATTCTGTCACAGCTCAAATCTTTACTTCTGGGGGGGGACCCTGGAACGACATATTTTCAGATGAGGGTCGGCAGCCAATTACATAAAATTTTTGGGATCCTAGACATGAAATATTGAGAACCACTGATGGTCAGATTTAGAAGACATATTTTTAATTTCGATGCCCTTAAATGGGTTAAGTACTTTCAACTTGTTCCCAGCCTTTTACTCATCTGCGAAGAGAAAAGCCTGGCCACGACCTACAGTATAAGGCAGTGAAAGTGTATAGCCGAAAGTGTCAGGCCGGAATTTCCATCGGATGCATTCCCCCCGGATGCAATATTTTTCGGCCAATCACAACACTCGTTTCATTCACAGAGAATGTAAACAGATGTGTGCATCATTTCCTTGAGTGGTACTTCCACCAAATTCCAGCACCTTCGTTGATACACTCTAGTCTACAGCATGTACAGGTCTTGCCCAGCGTGTTTAAACCTGGTGTCCCTATTTCAGACATAAAAAAAGGCTCATGAATGATAAACAAAAATTGCAAAAATAACAGTTCTACAAGTTCACAACGCTTTGCATCGCAGCAGTTTGTACATTGTCGCAACACTAACAACAAGTATACATTTGGCCAGTGGTTCAGAATCTTTAATAAATCGGGGCTCACTTGGAGATCTGGAAAGCGATGGGAGAGCCAAACCCATAGTGGGCCCCTGCCCACAGGTTGGGATTTGCTGAAACAGAGCTTTAAGTGGTGAAGACTAGGATATCCTTCCTGATATCCTTCCTGTGTTTACACACTTAAAGAGACATAAACCATAAACACTTGGTTTTTTCCTCTTTTTTTTGTTGGCTTGCTTTTGAGGTACTACGCTCAAGATTAGAACAACCAAATATTTAGTTAAAATAAATATTTAGAAGACCGTGGTTAGTCTCTGAGGTATTATAGTGCTTTTAAAATATTATCTTGTCTTGTCTGGTTGAGAATCAAATGAATCAATCAGGTAACTGATTTAGAATAGAACCTCAGAACTTTTAGATATTCGTCATGTTTAATTGTAAATCTCACCGCTCGCTTTTCATCCCCAAACCCCCCCCCCCCCCCCCCCCCCACACACACACACACACACACACGCTCGTCAGGGAGAGGAGAATCTGTTAGTTCCAGTCCATGCCTATCCCGTCATCGATGACCTGAACATCCCCTCCCACATCGACCTGCCCGCCGTGCCGCTAGGACGGAGGTGAGCGTGTTTGTTCCACAGTTCCCACAGTCCTATTGTCCTCCTTATTGTATTATTCTATTGTCACACAGATGTACTGTACACGACCAGTCTTCTCCTAATTACCTACCCAGCAAGCCAAATGACGTCATGATGACGTCCTCTGGTTACTCCGGTGACGTTCAGGACGAGGCCAGATCACAGCCCCTTTGGGGATGATCTTTGCGTCTGATGTATATGGACCCCATATGTACACTACAAACCTTTTGATTCCAGCAATAGCTCAGCTTACCAACTATCCTTCAGTTAAAGTAAATAGTGGAATGATATGACAGACAGCTGTCTGTTGGAGGTATACAGATACTGAAAGGCTCTTTTTGTTTGGACAGGAACTTGAACTATAAGGGAACTGTTTGGTTTGTCACCTCAGGGCTTCTCCCAGATAAGATCACATTGTCGTATGTTTAGTGAGGGAAAACAGCTGCTCCACGGATGGTTTAACCTCAGATTTAACTGGTGACCGGCGACCCTTTAAACTGACCTGGAGCCTCATACAAAAAAAAAAGAGCAGATAAACCAATATATTGTCTTCGATATTAGTGTACATATGGGGTCCATATACAGTACATCACGTCATTTCCAGGACGTCTTCACCAGTTGAAATAATATAGCTTATTCTGGGCTAGATCAGACTAGTTATGATAGGACTTAAGTTGATCTGGTCTCGATCGGACTCTCTCTGATTCATCCAGGGACGTCCGGTCCGTCGTAGTGGGCAGAATTCATGTTGGTTGAAATCAGGTGATATTCTGGGCCAGATCTTGACTATAGTCTAGGTTTGACTTGACCTGGCCCCAATCGAGACGTCACTAATTGGTCCAGGTCCTGACCGTGCTTGCTGGGTTAATGTCCCCTATCTGTCCCCAGTGTGGTCCACGTCATTCCTCTGAGCTGCAGCTGTCCGGTGGACTTTGAGTTCCAGGTTCACATCGTCCAGCCTCACAGGGCCTTCTCCGTCCAGCCCCTCGCAGGTAGGAGACCTCCCTGAGAAACATTGTATCACTGCATTGTTTGGCAAAACAGTTTCTTTGCAATTTAACTGTAATCGTTAAGTTGTAAATGGTGCATTTATAGCACCTTTATCAGAGACGTCACTGACGATTTGTGACCGTTTCTGACTGAGGGTAAGTCATTGACATTTTTTTAATCTTCGTTTTGTCATTTCATGTGGAAGCAGGGAATCATAGCTTCAAATTGACATATTGGTTGTTTAGTTTGACCCACCAGTTTTGGAGATATGGCTTATAGAGTAATGTCTTACAGAAAACAGCGAGTTGAGAAAACAGGCTTGAAAGGTTCACTTCTGTGGACTCTAACATTACACCTAGCTACATGTTTAAGCATTCTGTCAATTTCAGCTCTGACATTTATTTCAGACATGCTCTAGTATTTGAAGGGTGTGCCTGTGCTATTAACTAATTTTGGATAAAACAGTTAGTCTTGCCGCCAAAATCTAACTCTGCGTAGAGGTCGCCTTTCCCCTTTGATATACTACAATTCAGCACACACATTTGACCCATAAGCCTTCAGAGGAGCCAGGCTGCGGGCTGTGTTTCCTCAAGGCGTCGGATCGGCTTCTGTTACGCACTCAGTAAATCAATGGTACCGCCGACATGATGGCCTCCGGTTCCAACAGATGTCTCCACATTGACACTGAGCAGTCAGTTCTCCCTCCTCAAAAAAACCCCCATAATAGCTTGTCTGGAAAGCATCACAATACGTCCCGGAAGCCTGCACTTGAGTTGCCACTTCCAGTGTATTTTAAAGTTGACTAGAAAGTCGCAGCATTCTGTGTGTGTGTTGCTGAAACACGGCTAACGTTTTGGCCGCAGAAGTCGACTACAGCGATGCCACCGACACGACAATCCTGTTAGTTACGCCACTGTCTTCGATGTTGGACGCTCTCAAAGTGGAGTCCAGGGACCCCCGGGGGCTCTTTGAACGGGGTCCAAATGGACTCTCATATACAAGTCTTGAGTGTGCACAAATGGAATCAAATGGATTTGGTGCTATCTCTGCACTTACAGTGTTCCATTTGTGCATACTCTCACAGATATGGGGTGCTTGAAATAAATAAAAAGATGTTTGAGAACACAAGTTCTGCTCTACTCAATTTAACCCCATTCAAAACGAGAACTCCTTTTGGTGTTTTGGTGTGTCATACTTTGGCTATTGAAAAATAGCAGATCTACAGTGCCGCGCTACGAGCTTGTAGGTCTGCTATTTTTGAAAAAAGTTTTTAACTCAAATATTTGCTTCTGGGGGGGGGGGGGGGGGGGAGGGTCCCTGTAACAACATATTTTCAGATGGGGGTCGGCGGCCAATTACATATACCGTATATTTGGGGGTCCTCAACATGAAATATTGAGAACCACTGATATAGAATCAAAGGCATTTCAGAAAATTGTCATGATTTAGAAGACATTTTTAAAATTTCGACGTCAGTCCTAAATGGGTTAAAACCATGAATCGGTGTCATTGCGACTATAGGTCCTGGTTACTATGAAAACCTGAATTTCCCGTCAGTCGTGTAGTGTCATGTCATGTCTCCATATATGGTTAACCGCCTCGTGACATGTCATGCCGACAATATATGGCCGTCTCCATATTTTGAAGATCACGACATTGGCAGGCTCTCAGTCAAACCTGGTCACATTTGTCGACACCCCCTAGGGGTCGTGGCCCACGGGTTGAGAACCCCTGATGTAGATGTCTCTTTTCTGTCTCTCCTCAATGTCTAGGATTTCTTATGGTGGCTCCCTCTTCTCTCTTGTCACTGTGCTCTATTCTTGTATTCACACACACACACACACACACACACACACACACACACACACACAGACACACACACACACACACACACACACACGCACACACACACACACACACACACACACACACACACACACACACACACACACACTCACACACACACACACACACACACACACACACACACACACACACACACACACACACACACACACGCACACTCTTTGCTAAAACGTTGGATAGAGACACACACACATCTCTAGGTAGGTATATGACATGGGTCGATCGGCTAGTTTCTGCGAAAGCTTTCCCCACAACAACTTTCCCCAACAACAACAAACAAATACAAAACACACAAGTATAAAGCCCTGAGGGACTCCGCTCAACCGTACACCGTTTAAGTGGTTAGCAGGAGAAAGCACAGTGTGAATATGACAGGGGTCTCGACACACACACACACACACACACACACACACACACACACACACACACACACGCAAGGATGAGAGCAATGGGGTGAGAGCTGCATAGTATGGACAGTTCATTAATATCAATTTTAAAGATCAGTGAAAGTCATTCTAATGAATATTTAATGAGAGTATAGGTAGGTACAGGAGGAGAGATTCATGCATTTCCTACAGTACATGTCTCTTTACCGCACGTCCTATACACTACTTGGAAAGTTTTAATAAAGGTGCAATCATCATAATAATGTCAATATGAAAGAGAGTAGAGAATTGACACTTTACTGAAACTGAAAGAGAGAGAGTGAGGAATTTAAAGAACCCCAGCAGACAAACACACCCAAGGGGGAACAGAAGACAAATGGGGCCAGAACAGAGATAAGGAGCTCAAGTCAACAAGGCAGGTGTGTCCCGTCAGGGAGGCCCTGAGGCGTGTGAGCTGTGCCCAACCGAGCTGCCAGGTCAGCAGCCAGTGGCTGCTTATGGGGCCATTTGGTTCCTTTTTTGAGATACAGGTTTAATGTTTGTTTTTAGTTCAATGTTGGTTTTAAAAACGCCATTGAAAATGAAGGAACATTTTATGTCATCTTGTCCCTAACACAAACATTAAATGCCATTAACCATAAAGAGAATTTAATGTTTGTTTTGTCACCGTTTGTTTTACATCACATCACCTAATCATGGCAACGTGAGTTAGACTTTAATATATCAGCGCCCCTCACTTCACACGGGTGTGATTTTTGAGAAAGAGAGAGTATCTGGTATATCTGAAACATTTTCTTTCAATTCTTAACACATATCTTCTATTCTGGAGGTACCTGGCAGGCACAAAACATTAGACGGACGGACGGACGGACGGACGGACGGGGGGAACGAATGGGCGGCCATTTTGGGCGGGAACCCCTTTTGGTGTTAGCATTATGCTATGCTTTAGCTATTGAAAAATAGCAGATCTACAAGCTCATAGCGCGCCACCGAGTGGCGCGCTACGAGCTTGTAGGTCTGCTATTTTTGAAAAATCGAAGAACGACTGACATAGAATCATAGCTTTTTCAGAAAGCTGTCAGGATGTAGAAGACATTTTTAGAATCTGATCCTCAGGTCAAAATGGGTTTCAGGAGGTTGAGAGTCATGGTTGATGTTAGTGTCTCTGTTCCAGGGGTTATACCAGCCAGAGGTGCACTGGAGATCACGGTGATCTTCAGTCCGCTGCAGTATGAGACCTGTGAGATCACCATGCAGCTGCTCATCTCCCAGTTCAACACCAAGCCATACCTCTGCACCATCACTGGCCGCTCCGCCCCGCACCTGGCCATCAGGTAATAATACTAATGATTATTGTCCCAGTCTGTAAACAAAACACTCAACCATATACAGCACAATCCAATCCACTTGAATTTCCACAGGGAATCATAGCTTCAAATGGATATATTGGTTGTTCAGTTTGAGCCACCAGATATGACTTATAGAGTAATGTCTTGCAGAGAAACAGCGAGTTTAGAAAACAGGCTTGAAAGGTTCACTTCTGTGGTCTCTAACATTACACCTAGCTACACGTTTAAGCATTTATTTCATATTTACATGTTGATTTCAGCTCTGACATTTATTTCAGACATGCTCTAGTATGTGAAGAGTCTGCCTGTGCTATTAACTCATTTTGGAGAGAAAATAAAAAGTTTTTCTCCTCTGGAATTTGTGCGATGGCAGGCTCTCAGTCAAATCTGGTCACATATCATAACACCAAGACAATACATGAAGTTCCAAAATGCACAAAAAAACTATGTATCAAAAAAACTACGTATTTTTTACTTTGTCGTACAACAGTGTCGCACAAAAATAGTGAAAATCTACACGCTCTATTTGTTATTTTCGCTATTTTGCTATTTCACTGTCTGCTATTTCCCCCCCCCCCCCCATACATTAGTTTTATTACATTGTCGCTAAAATAGCACTCCGTTGTTGTAGCTCAGCATTAGACATGTTGGCACTTGGCACGGGTAGTTATGGATTGCAGCTTCAACTTTAAATGTTGAAGAATAGTAAAAGTAGCTGGTCTAGCATTGTGAGCTTGTAGATATGCTATTTCTGAAGTGCTCTTTTGTGGGGTCTCACACATAGACAGTGCCCACTGTGAATGTGGGGATCCATTACAGACTGTGGAACACGTGATTACCAGCTGCCCCCAAATGCCGGCCACCGAATGGCGATCGCGGCTTATTTGACCGAGACAATGACACACTGGACTGGCTTGCTGCAACGGAACTGAAGGACATAATATTATGACAGAAGAATGGCGGTTTTGAAGGAGGACAGGGAGTCACACTTTCAAATGGCTGGTGGGCATTCCCTATTGTGGTGGCATAATAGTAGAATTAATTCTTCCCCATGTTTGTGCCGAATCTGGGGGGAATTCTACTACCATAGTCTACCATACAGATTGTACAAAACAGATGACTTAAAACAAATAACACAATCCACCTTTAAGCAGATGGCAGTTCAGGGGTTCTGCCAAGTTGGAGGTGTTGCCTCCCTGTCTTCACAAGATAATGACTTGTTACCTACCATGATGACTCATGAGTCACCTCTAAATACCATATGGACATCAAAAGGCGAATCAAGTTGGAGCCGCCATCTTTATCAGCAGCTGAGATGAGGTCATTAGCACAATCGGCGCCGGGATTTCTTTCAAAATAGAAGCTCGGGGTGCCAGGAAGATATGGCCGCTTTTACTCTGTACACGTCCTAGCAACCTGTCGGTTGGATTAGTTATGACGTGCCCACATGTCGTACGGTCTGAACCAGTTAAGTTGTCCTCTGGAGAACTGAGACTGTGCTGTGCCATGCGAAGGACACTGAAATCCGACTCATTTTAGTTTCCTTTGTGACAGCTTAGGGCCCTGCTCTCTGTGCAACCAAAGCTACTGTAACTCATTCTAAACCAAAGGCCTTGTCTAGAATGTTTCTTGTGCTTCCCCAGCTGTTTCACACAATGGTATGTGCTGACAAAGGCGTTCATAATATAAGTTTAACTTAAACATATTAACTATTAACCCTCTTCTGTGCCCTACACACCAAATCCCTGATCTTAGACAATTTACAAGCTCACAATGTGACATGCAGAGAATAGGGTTCACACAATCTGGGCAAAAAATAAAATAATAATATAATCCTTCAGAGATTATGGTTCACTTTAACTAATTAACTACACCACCAAATCCTGAGTAAAATGATCCTAAAATAATAATCTGGTTCAAATCCGGGGGAGAAGAGGGAAGTTTATATAGTTCCGCTTTAACTACACTGCCAAATCCTTAGCGTTCTTCATTTAATTTGGATATTGTGATTTAACATCGAACCTTACTATCCATTTGACACAGTTATATTGCAGTGACGACTCGTTCCCGACATCAAAATGCCACCGAGCAGCACATAAAAAGCTTAACGTTTCATCCAGGTTCCCATGAGAAAGCCGCGGGGCTATCCATCACTCAGTGGTGGTATGCGTCCCTGTTGGTTGTGGCGTTATCTCGGCCAGGAGTTAATAATTGATGACAAACGGTTCGATGTGGAGATGGATTATGCTTTGTGCTTTTAGAGCGTGTGTTTTTTAGCATAATATGAGCCGTGATTCCTCTCGGTGTACTGTTGTTGCTCCCCCAAACGCCACCAAATCAAAGGATGATCATATCTTAAAAAATCAGAGAGATGAGGAGTTATGACTAGATTGAGCAATGTTGTTGGTGTGTGTGTGTGTGTGTGTGTGTGTGTGTGCGCGCGTGTGCGTGCGTGCGTGTGTGCGCGTGTGTGTACATACACAGGTAAACACACAGGTAAAGGCCGTGAGGATGACCCGAAACATTTCCAATTTCATTGCAGTAATACTGTGTGTGTAGTTTTTTATAATTTTTTGATCCAGCACCCTATACTGTAGGTTGTCTGGGACGTCACATGTGTGTCTTTTAGATGGTTTATCAGCTTTTTTTACACACGCACGCACACACAGGCACTTCTAATCAAATATGGATGAAGTATACATCTCCTTGTCATATAAAGTATGAATATGACACACTGCATTATGCAGGAACATATTGTCACTGGCGAAGTCTGTATTAAATATTTGATATTATTATGACAAAAGGTGATGGAATGAAAAGTCAACTGCTGGTCTGTCCTGTTCCTGAGAATCAGCGTGGTTTATTTGTCACTCCTCATACATAACAAAACATAACAAGAACAAATATATGTATCAAAATATACAATATACAAAAATATGTAATGATAAGATTAATATGATATATATTATATAGATAATACGTGAGCAACCGGGCCTGTACAATACATGGGCTGGGCACAGGGTAATGCAAATGTATATATATAGCCTGTATGCTTTTGTCATATCAACATGTTCTATACACAACCTACTACACACTGTATGGTTGTCAGTGCAATCTGTGCTCGTGTATCAAAAAACAAGTAGCCTACATAAGTCTATGTGGGAGTGGGATAGTTCTTGGAGAATGGGCTGCCTCTAAATAACGACCATCTTGGTTTCTGTCCAGTGTAGAGCTTGTGGCAAAACTTACCGATGACATCCAGCGACGACGACCCTTTCTTTATCCTGGAAATGATCTTTTATGTTGAGCACCTACCTTTGACTGTGATAAATGCCTCTGTGAATAGGCAACCCTGATCTTTGCTCCTGAGTTGTCGCCACACATTGCATAGTGACGGAGGCTGATTAGGACTTATTGTTTCAGGTTCATGCTCGGGTTCAGCGTCATTATGTAGTAACTTTATTATTGTATACTTTATTATTATTATTTTATAATTATAATGAGCACAGGGCCAACAGTGCAATCAAATGTGTTTAATGAGAACAGTGCCTGCACTAGTCTAAGCAAATGGTTTTCAAACTATTAACTATATAACATAGTATAAACTTTTTTGGTCTATATAGTTGTATTTATGCCCCACACCCACACCCATGTATTTTAATTGTGCACTTTAATTGTTTACCCTACTAGCCCTTACCTGTTGTGAGATATTTGCCCCCCCCCCTTGTGGCTGTGGGGGGTACTGCGGCCGGGTGCGTTTGTAATTGACTAATAAATTCATTAATAATCATTAATGTGTCAAATCGAAAAAAGGGCTTCCATATTCATATGGTCAATGCCTGTGTGAAAAGTGGGAGTGATTGGTGCAGGCAGTAAGGAGCTACGGCAGTCACAGTGACACACAGACACACAGACATTGTTAGAATTATAGTATGATTGTTGTTGTTGTTTCTAAGCCTCCTGTGGACATATAAGTATTCTAAAACACTGGTGCAATGCACCTGGTTTTGTCCACTCCACTGTGATACATATTTCCATGTCAAATAAACGTAAACCAATCTCCGATGCATATTATGAGTGGACAGAAGTCTGATGTCTCGATCGCACTCAACCTCGGTATCTTTGTGAGGGTGTTACGGTTTATGTTTCTGTCACAGTAAGCTGGAGAGCAGACGTGGTGCAGGAGATGAAGGCGTGTCTGAGTGCAGAGGGTCCTCGCCTGCCCCTGCGGTTCCGACCAAACGCAGGTCGACCAGGAAGGCAGACAAACTGAAGGTACGGAAACTCTTGTTTTGAGAAAAACACACCGAGGCCAACCGGGTGGTCAACAGGAGATGTGACGGTGTATGGTGCTTCTATATTATAGACTTAAGAAAGGAAAAAGAGATCCGAGCACACACAATAATTAAAGGGCGAGAACTGATGGAGACGTTGAGAGGTCGAAACATGTTTGCTTTTATAGAGTGAACATTGTTTTAAACGTCACTAGGATTCACTAGGATTTCAGGATAACAAATAAATAACTTAATATATATAGGCTAGGCACATACACTTTTGTGTGATGCTGTGGTATAATCAAGCAGGGCGTTAATTTACGAGAAAAAAAAAATCACAAATAGTTAGAAATTTAGCGGATTTCACGGCAAAACACAGCGAAACACATGCAGCCACAGCAAAGCCAGCCATCCTTACCTGGTTGTGTGGAGCGGATAATCCCCCTCCTCATGAAACTAAGGGGGTCGGTCCCCCCCCCCCCATCTGCGCGCCTGGGCTCTGTGCACAGCTGTAGTCCCAAAGGTGTCCAGAAGGTGTCACACCCGTTACCTGTTCCGCTTCATTTTCCCACGGCTTAATTTGATTGGTTCTGCAGCAGCAGATCTGAACGGGGAATACGCACACACAGGCGCCATCTGTGTTCCCCATTCAAATCCGCTCCCGACTCAATCAAATCGGAGCTATGAGCTATTTCTGTCTATTTCCACTGGAACGCTTCGCCTATCACGACATGCCCAGAATAGATGGGGCACGTCAGGGTTCATGTGGAGCTGGTGAGGAACGCCATGGGAACTGGGATTCACGTGGTTCATGTGAGTTAATGGTTTTCCTAACCTAGGCTGTGAGAGATCAGGCCGCTGGACCGAAGCCTCCGTTGGATGTCTCCACCCCTGCGGGAGTGGCCAAGATGCTGATCAGATCCACCCATACACTGACCTCCAGAGACTTGAGGGAAGGTCGGTCTCCCCAGGGTTGTTTTTTGGCAGCACATTTTGATTTTAGTTTTAGTCACATTTTAGTCAACTGGAATATTTTAGTGTTTTAGTCAACTGAATATCATAAGATTTTTAGTCGACTAAATCTACAGTTGATTTAGTCGACTAAAATGTATTTGGGCCTTGATGCCGTCATAATGACTGTTTTTACACTAACAGCTGATCTACAAGCTCACAACGCGTCGCAGCGCGATGCGTTGTGAGCTTGTAGATCGGCTATTTTCAGCATGCAACAAATTGTAAAATGACTTACAGTATACTGGATCTCTTGTCCACTAGTCCCTTCCTAACATTTTAGTCTAGTTTTTATTTGTTGACGAAATTGTCAGTATATTTAGTCTTGGTTATAGTCGTCATAGCTTAGTTTTAATTTAGTTTCTGTTTAGTTATCCTCTGTGAATTTTTTTTTGTCGACGAACACTTTTCGTCTTAGTTTTAGTCGACGAAATCAACAATGGTCTCCCCCACACTCGAATACACACTGCACCACTGCATTTACAGGATGATTAAAGGACAACTTTAGTTTTTTTTTCAACCAAGGTTCATGTTTTAGGTTGTTATAGGGATTTTAGCTGTTTACAGGGGGGCGTGGGCATTCGAGCATGGGGCTAAATATGTATTTTTATACAAAAATTGACAGCGATTTCTTTTCTTTTATTATTTACTATAGTCTACTGAATGTGTCAAACTGACATATTGAGCCTTTGACTCACCGTGTGGCTTCCCCCCAGTAGGCCTCCTTCACATTCAGTGATCTTTTGTGGACAGATGTAATTTCTTGGGGTCTAGTAGGACTATAGTAAATAATCAAAAAAGAAATCGCTATAAAAAAGCCCCATTTAGCCCCATGCTCGAATGGGATTTTTTTCACATGAAGGAAAAATCTTGTCTGTGAGGTTTTGAGGGAGCAGTGGAGTAACTAAAAGTATTTTTATTCCGGTGAAAATAAAATCCCCCCCCCATGCACAGCATGTGTGTATTATTGTATGGCTATGTCACTATGTGTCTTGTCTTCAGCCATTTCGTGCGGCATCGTGGCCGATGTGCAGAGCAGGCAGCTGAAGGAGGCTTTGTTTATGAAGCGAGTCCAACAGGCCATCCAGGAGGAGAGAGACAACCACCTCAGATGGTGGGTTTCATTTCAACTGTAAAGAGACTGTAAACAGCCATTCCATTGTTAAAATGGAATGGGTTTATTACACACCTAGGATTATTGATAATGGGGTTTTAGCTAATTATTTCAACATTAGTTCACACATGTTATTCAATTTATATTTTATATTTTAATTTTACCCATTTAGACCTGAGGACGATTCTACCAATGCCTTCTAAATCCTGACAGTTTTCTGAAAAACCTATGTTTCTGTGTCAGTGGTGCTCAAACATTTTCATGTCAAGGACCCCAAAATTATGTAATTGGCCTCCGACCCACATCTGAAAATATGTTGTTCCAGTGACCCCCAGAAGCAAAGATTTGAGTTAAAAACATTTGCTCTGAAAGAATATATATTCAAAGATTTGCACTACATTTTCACGATTAAAAACAAATAGCAAAAGTATAACATAATGCTTAAAACACCAAAAAAGGTTCCCGCCCCAAAATGGGTTAAGTATTTGTATGTGCCTGAATGACTGTGCTTTTTGTGGTCACAATCTGTTGCTTGCAGTTCCGATCCAGAGCAATCAGCTAAACAGACAGCTATACAGACCCAAATGCCCTTCTGCCGTGCTACTCTCTTTCATCCTCATTGCCCTACATGTTAGATTAAAGCCATTTTCTTTGTTTCTCATTCAGGCACGTTCGTCTGGGCAAAGACCCTGTGTCGGGGGAGACCAAGAGAGTGATATTGGAGGAGAGGGAGATGGCTCTCTATGAATACAGGGTAAGATCTACAAGCTCGTAGATCTGCTATTTTTATGAACATGGGTCTCGTTTAGTTTAAGCTATTTGTAAATAGATTTGGTGAGTCGGTTTGCCTGAGTCGGCAGTCTATAGAGCACCGAAGTCCTGACGTCACTGTCAGTAGAGGGCGCCAGTCCACAGGTTCGTGTACTTTTTATTTGCATTGAAATCCCCATTTCAATGCAATTTTAGATCAATGGATTTTAGATCTGTACTGTGAACTGTGTGGTTTTTGTAACCCATTTTTCACCCGTGTCAATTATATAATGTGATCCTGGGCTCTACACACCCTCCGACAACCTAGTCCCCACATACAGTATGGGGGACCTGGGGAGAGCAACGGACTCATGCTTCCTTCATGCCTGAGTGTCCAAGTTGCGTTGAAGGAACATGTTATTCCAACCAGTTCCTTTCCCCTCCATCAGGCACCCAGGCTGGCCAGGGGGAGGCAGTTTAGAGACCAGGATTACTGCATGTTTTTGTGAGGGTACCTACCCTAGGGGACACGGTGAGAACATGCAAACTCCACACAGAAAGGCCCTTTTGCCAACCCCGCATCGGGTATGGGCACTGATGACGTGGAGGAGGAAACACGCCACCAGCACCCACAGCGTCCCGAGCGGGAATCGAACCCAGGACCGTGCCCCCCTTTGAACTGTGTTTGAAAAATAAACCGATCATCCCGGCCTTTTCACTCATATGGATATGAAGCATCGACTGAAGGTGGTAATGTACAAATATACCCAAAGAGTTACACAATAAGCGCTAGAAACGAAAACGTGCCCGTCACACAACAGAAACTGACATGTTAATTATTAAAAAAAAAGAAATATTTGATGTTTTGTGGTTAGTACGAGTCAAAACACTGAGCTTACGTCAACGAGGAATCTCAGGAACTCAATGTGTTGACAGCTGGGCATGACGTATATTAGCAGCGACATTGCTTTCATACCCTTGTAGTTAAGGCTTTTGCGGCCACATTAATTCCATTTTCTCCACAAACTGGCTATATCAAATATAAATGACATACTATTAACGAAGCACAGCCACCCCCTGACAGAAAGGCTGGGATGAACGGTTTACTTTTCAAACACAGTTCTTATATGAAGCGATCTCAAATCCCCCTATGGGGATTTCAATGCAAATAAAAAAAACACACGAACCTGTGGACTGGCGCCCTCTACTGAAAGTGACGTCAGACTTCGGTGCTCTATAATGAGTTTGTCAGAGAAGAACAGGTGGTAATTGGAGGGTTACAATTTCCCATCTCCTAGTAGGCTACATTCAATTAATCAATACCATAGTGTTATGAATTTTGCCACCACAGTGATCTAGCGGAACTGACAAATAAGATGGGTGAAGTGACGCGTGACCACGTTTTATGTGTTAGTTTCTTTTTAGTAAGTTAATTTACTGTGCGTGCTGCGGCGGTTTCGAGGCAGGTTGTTCCGCAGACATAATGAGCTATAAATAAAACATCTGGTTGAAACAGGGCTTCGTGGATGAGGTAACACAAGGTGCCTCATACTGCTGGAAGACCATGCAGTTGCACAGTATTACAGTATTAGTTATGGTGGAAAGCAACTAAGTACATTTACTTAAGTACTGTATTTAAGTACAATTTTGAGGTATCTGCACTTTACTCGAGTATTTTCCATACATTTGACTTCTACTCCACTACATCTCGGATCGAAATATTGTGCTTTTACTCCACTACATTTATTTTGAAAACTTTAGTTTCTAGTTACTTTGTAGATTTTGATTATCATTACAAAACAGATTAATCACTTCAGCACTATATATAATGTGACGCATTGTGAGCCTATAGATCTGCTTTTTATAGCCAAAATATATACATCATCTTTTTTCAAAATACTTTTGTATACATTTTGAACTTGGGTATATTTTGATGCCGATACTTTTGTACTTGTACATTGCAGTATTGATACTTTTACTTAAGTAAAGAATGTGGGTATACTTTTTTTCCACCACCAGAACAGAGGCTTGGTGTGATGTCTGTGCTCTCCCTCTCTGCTCGTTTTCTGACAGACTTTATTGAGATCCACCGTGGAAATTAGCATCTTAAGCCAGGATAATGTCTGCGGGTGAAATATTTACATATTCATTGTGTGTGTGCGTGTGTATACATGCTTGTTCATGTGCACGTGTGGTTGTGTGTGTGTGTGTGTGAACAGTTGGCAGAAGTAACATGGACACTTAACAGTACTTCCTCCTGCATCTCCTCTCCACTTTGACTGTTTATAAAGCACACATCACACACACACGCACACGCACGCACGCACAGCCAAAGATCTAGCTTGTCTATCTTTACCGTACACAAACGGCACATAATGTCGGCCTAATGTTTTTGCAATCTCCAGTTATCCACTTAGTAAATCCTATATATTTTGTTGACCACGGTTCACCATTGTTTAGCACTTGGGGGGGGGCTTGTTCCTTTTCTACACCAAATCTCTCTGTCGAACGAAAATAGCCCAAATACAAGCTCACAATGCAATGCGTTTTGCCAAATGTTTGCCTGTTATGACCAGAGTATAGCGACACTAACTAGGGTTCATGTTTACCTGTTATAACCAGAGTATAGCGACACTAACTAGGGTTCATGTTTACCTGTTATGACCAGAGTATAGCGACACTAACTAGGGTTCATGTTTACCTGTTATGACCAGAGTATAGCGACACTAACTAGGGTTCATGTTTACCTGTTATGACCAGAGTACAGCGACACTAACTAGGGTTCATGTTTACCTGTTATGACCAAAGTACAGCGACACTAACTAGGGTTCATGTTTACCTGTTATGACCAGAGTACAGCGACACTAACTAGGGTTCATGTTTACCTGTTATGACCAGAGTACAGCGACACTACCTAGGGTTCATGTTTACCTGTTATGACCGTGTTATGACCAGAGTACAGCGACACTAACTAGGGTTCATGCAGTTTATTTCAATGACATAACTTTGACAATGTTAGGTGTGCTTGCAGCACATTGAGATGATTTACGACCATTGGACTCAGACAGTTATATATGATATCGTCTCTGTGGGGGGGAAACCTCATATGTCCAAAACTGTCACATTTCGAGCTTGCAGATCTGCCACTTTTGATGCTTTTGTGTGCAGCGTAATCAAGTAGGGCATTATTAATTTAGGAAGAAACACAAGCGGTTAGAATACGGTTGTTGTCTGCCCGCCCGACAACACTGTTACAGTCAGTGTTCTTGGCAGCACATTTCTATTTGAGTTTTAGTCATAGACTCTTGAAACGTTTTCATATAGTTTTCGTCACATTTTAGTCACCCAGTATGTTTTAGTGTTTAGTCTAGTTTTAGTCGACTAATCATAAGATTTTAGTCGACTAAATCACCTGTAGATTTATTTATTCGACTAAAATCTTATGATTAGTCGACTAAAACTAGACTAAAGTGTATTTTGACAGGCCTTGATGCCATCACAATGGCTGATTTTACACTTGCTGAAAATAACTGATCTACAAGCAGCCCGACGCGTTGTGAGCTTGTAGATCTGCTATTTTCAAGTGTAGAATTACTTATACTAGATCTCTTGTCCAGTGTCCACTAGTCCCTTCCTAACATTTTAGTCTAGTTTTTATTTGTTGACAAAATTGCCAATATATTTAGTCATAGTTTTAGTCACCATCATCATGGCCTATTTTTGTTTAGTTTCCATTTAGTTTTCGTCAGTGAACTGAAAAAAGGTAGTTGACAAACATTTTTCGTCATAGTATTAGTCGACGAAAACAACACTGGTTACAGTCAGAGTGGGAATGCTCGCTCAGGATTTTACAACGCAGTACGCACTATTGTTTGCACAAGGTCACTGGTTGAGGCACATGCAGCAGCCATCCATAATCATAAAATGTTCTTTTGCATTTTAAATTACGCTCTGAATACTAAATCCACATTGCCCACGCCACCACCTCCAAAATAATGAAAAAAGAGACACATGTTATCCTCATTATATCACTGTCTACATTTTGAGATAAATCATAAAAAAAATATTTTTCGGTTAAAAAAATCGTGAAAAATCGTATCGTGAACCTAATATCGTGATTGAATCATTGTGATTCAACCTAATGTGAGTTCAGTGAATCATTACATGCTTGGTGAGGACATTTTTTGAACAGAACTAAAAAAGATAGACTTAATATTAATCAGTGCTGGATGTTAGATAAGCAATGTTATCTTGATAGAGGATAGAGGTACAGTTAAGCTTCAGCAGAGGATGTCTGAGACAAGAAAACCGATAGTCAAATCAACAACTGGACTAACAATGAAGCAAAAAAGCATTGAGCACTTCAACCAACTAAAAACAAAATGTCAAGGTTTCAGAGATATGTCGCGTCATTTGGCACATGGAAGATAGAGTACATTAGACAATTAGACATTTATTGACCTCTGTGGGGAAAGTCAGCAGTAACCACGAGCATAAATGTTTTTTTTTTCTCCAAAATAAGTTAATAGCAGAGGCACACTCTTCACTGAAATACCTGTAAGTATCAGAGCTGAAATCGACATGTACATATGAAATAAATGCTTAAACATGTAGCTATAGGTGTACTGTTGGAGACCACAGAAGTGAACCTTTCAAGCCTGTTTTCTCAACTCGCTGTTTTCTACATTACTCTATAAGCCATATTTCATGAAATAAATCCAATGGCAGGCCCTCAAATTAGGTCACAAATGTGTACCCAAAGTGTTCACATACATTATACATACAGTGTATTTAGCATGAAAGTGGTTAGTCCACATGGATCAGTTAGAATTTACAACGGGTCTGCTGTCACTGGCGCTAATGCTACGGTCATGCTAGCCGCGACAAAAATAAAATAGAATAAGAGTAATTTTCTTTTGTAATTCAATCATGCTGTTGACAGCACAACAAGATGTATTTTGGCTCATGGTGGTACACGCATAATAATCAGCAATAAACAAAACATCACACGCAGGCTGCCATACCCCATTTTCATTACTGTATCCAAGCAATGGAAGCCGTGACGTGCTGCAAATCAAGGTTGATACAGTACCATCTCTTTTTTTTTAACCGCTCCAATGGCTACAATAATAAAGCATGAATCAATCGTTTTTCATTCTCTCTCCACACAATTTCTTGCTCTGTTATACAAATTTAAGAAAGCTCATTCCAGGCCAAGGACCCCTTACCTGAGAGAGATGAAGCAGGGACCCCCGATATATAATTGTAGAACGTTTTGAATAAACTTCTTCTTTTAGGTTTCATAGACGGCTTCTTGTTTGACAGCACTGTCATCACTTTTGTGTGACGGTTTTTGTTTGTATGTTTACACATTTCCAGACGCCTCTCATAACGCCTCCCTCATCATCATCATCATCATACTATAATTAAGCCAATGTCTGTCTGTCTGAATGAATGAATGTGTGTCTGTGGGTCACTGTAACTGCCGTAGCTCCTCACTGCCTGCACCAATCGCTCCCACCTTTCACACAGGCATTGATGGAGGTCTTAACGAAGCCCTTTTTCCAATTTAACAAATTATAAATTAATAATGAATTTATTAGTGAATTACAAATGCGAAAACGCACCCAGGGCCCATTACCCCCAACGGGTAAGGGCTAGTGTAAATAAAAAGACATTCCTATCACTCAAAGATTTGGGGGCCCCCTGTGGTAACTCTGACGACCGACTTGGGGTACGCCCTGTTTTAGCCAGTTCCATGTGCTAATTAACCCCAACTCTTGTGTTGCTTGCGAAACACCTCAACGGCGACTCTGCAGCAACCCATAACCGCGCTGTAGCATTAATTGTCACCGCTAGTGAGAAGAACGCAACATAAAACGCATTTAAGTTTGCAGGTCAAATATTGCACTATAAACTGTAAAATACCCTTTGTGGAATAGGTCATTAAATAGGGCAGTGACATGTTTGCAGGTAGTTTGTTTGAAACTCCCTGTGAGTGTTTCTTCTCCTAGTTCCAGCTGTTTCTTGTAATGGTCTCCAGGTAAAGAAAGGAGATGTGAGGGATGACGTGCATTTGGACCAGACTAAACTCTCCACAAGAAGGGTGCTTTGTGAAGTTGGACAGGTGAATATGAACCTCTCCTCTCCTCTCCCCTCCCCTCCCCTCCCCTCCCCTCCCCTCCCCTCCCCTCCCCTCCCCTCTCTCCTCTCAAACCAAATAGCCTACAACTTAATGTATTACTCAGTTTTCCGTCTTACCGTCTTACCGTCTCCAGGAGCCCAGAGGAACCCCACCGTCGTTCCAGCTCTACGGCAGCGGTCTGCTCCAGGTCAGACACCGGGCACTCAGGCTGTTCCAGCAGGCTGCGCGCAGGGTATGTGCATTTAAAATGCATATTCATGCATGTACATGTATGCATAAATAAGCATGTGCCACGGACGCACGCACGCACACACGGACGGACGCACACACACACACACACACACACGGACGCACACGGCACACTGTACAATGACCCCATGGGCGACTGACCTCCAGGCTTTTAAGTTAAGGCAGCGCTGTCATAATCTCCAGTCCTCCATGATAAATGCATGAGTCATTCAGGTTGCTTCCAGTGCAGAGCTTCCAGTGCGTATATACTGTATATCTTGCAGCCCATAGGGACGTGCCTGCCAGCGCTAACTCTGGCTTTCTCGGTGTCGGGTCACGTATTCCTTCACTGTCAAAACATTCCGTTGGGAGTGAGGTGCAGGTGAACGTGAACCGTCCGTTCTTTCCTGAAATACTTCTCTCCACTTTGCAGTTATAGTACTTAAGTAAATCTACTTGATTGTTACTTTCTACCACAATGCCCATAAGAACACAGTCATTCGGTTTTCTAATGCCTTGTTTCTATTTTTTTTCATATTGATCAATTATTTTTATCTAAACAAAAAAAAATCACGCAGACTTGTAAAGGCGAAAGCTACAAAAAAACATAAAAAATAAAAATAAATAAACAGTATCAAGTTGGTGTTGTTTAGCGCACAGTGCTAGTGCTCAGTTTCAGCAGTATACTTTGCCAAAATGGGTTTTATTAAGCCTAGTTGTTGTGTGAAATAACAACAAGTAGGCTTCTCACCATCAACAAGGTCAGTACAATATAGGGGATGAAATAGATAATGGACTAATGGTTTCGCCACAATCCTCTGGTGTTCCTGCCCCCAAAAACATATTATGCTCGTGACACGTCAGCCACCATTATCCATGTGTGCGTCTGTTTTTACCTTGGAGTATAATATACCTCAGGGTTTCCTCCGGGTGCCGTCTCTATTAACCCATTCTGAACGGGCACCCATTTTGGTGTTAGCATCATGTTATGCTTTATCTATTTAAAAATAGCAGATCTACAAGCTCATAGCGCGCCACCGAGTGGCGCGCTACGAGCTTGTAGGTCTGCTATTTTTGAAAAATCGAAGAACGACTGACATTTTTAGAATCTGATCTCAGGTCAGAATGGGTTAATCAGACCAGTGTGTGTCCAGTGGAAACCTCGTATGAATCTGATCTCAGGTCAGAATGGGTTAATATATTATATTAATAGAGACGGCACCCGGAGGAAACCCTGAGGCGAAATTTGTCATTGCAGCTCGTGCCAGCGCTGGTCCGTTGACTAACATTGCGCACGTTCATTTTATTGGGCCCATGACACGTGAGCGCTATGTTTCATACGTGAACGTGAGCAAATGGACCTCCAGGACCTCCCTAGGGAGATGCCCGAGAGGCATCTATAACCAGATGCCCGAACCACCTAAGCTTGCTCCTTTCCAGGTGAAGGAGCAGCGGCTCTACTCCCGTGTGACTGAACTTCTCACCCTATCTCTAAGGGAGATGCCCGTCGGAGAAAACTAATTCTGTCCGCTTGCATTCGTGACCTTATTCTTTGCGGGAGTACACTCTGTTATTTGATTTAATATTCCTCAGCTCTTTGTTCAACTCTGGTTGTTTTTACATGTGCTTTATAAATAAAATTGACTAAAGACTAGAATCAGGTAACAATTAAAGGCAACCAAAGTATTTTAAGAGCGGCATTATGACATCTAGTGGCTGAAGGTTGTGTAGTGTACATAATTCTAGCGATTTCGAATCAAATCAAATCACGTTTATTTTAAGGCTGTCAAAAATAACGCGTTAATGGCATTAATCAATTCAATTGCGTTAATTAATTGCGTTAAAATATTTAACGCAATTAACGCATGTTAGTGTTCCCCCTAACATGCGCCCGTGCGCGCGGCTCAGGAACGTCCAGAGCATAACAAATCTGTCACTGTGTAGCACACACAGTCATGATTGAACAACACCAGAGAGATAGCTTGTGTATTGTAGTTTGGTTGCAAAGTGGTTTGATTCTGTAACTCTGTTGCGTTACTTTGTCTGCCTAGCAAAGCCCCATTAGGCTACACTGCACACACACACACACACACACACACACACACACACACTACTAGTGTTAGCTATCAGCGCGCTGCAAGAATCACTCGGGTCCGTCGCAACTTGTGGACATTTTGAAAATTAATTAATTAATGTTAGCCGGACAATGTTTGTCCGGCTGGTTTCGTTTTGTCCTACGCGATTACGTGAATCAGCATGGCTGCGCCTGCAGTAGGCTATTACCAAAACAAACACATGGTACTTTTGTGTCGCACATGGAAAGCTACTGAAAACGACCATGGATATATTAAAGACAGTTCTCCTGTGCTGCTGTGCACCGCGGAGATAATGCGCAACTCCAGGTACGAACCAAAACACTGACTGAAGCTGATTCACGACTAACTATCTCCAGACTAGTCCTGCAGTCCCGCAATGAAGGAGAGACAATCTCGCCTCTCACTACAGTCCACTACAATGCCATTCTAGCCTTAAAACCTACATTTATATGTTATTCAATAATTACTTTAGTGCAAAATATAGGCTTTTCTAAACCAAGCCCTGTTTCCAAAAATGCTTGTGCCATTATTGTATTTTGTGAATTTCAATTAACTATAGTCTACAGTTTAACCCATTGCTTCTCAGCTATTTTAATTTCAAGGACCCCCAAATTAAATTGATAGAAAGTAGCCTAGGCCATTTTATTATGATTTTCATCTCTGGACTGGGACTCCAGTCTCCATTCATCCATCCATCCATCTTCAACCGCTTATCCCTAGTCGGGTCGCGGGGGCAACAGCTCCACCAGAGTGTTCCAGACTTCCCTTTCCAGAGCAACATTAGTGACTTCCTCCTGGGGGACCGCAGTCTACATGGCCAAAAGCCAGTGTTGATTTAACTCAAAGTGTAGGCTAGGCCTACAAATGCTCACATCACATCATGTCTATACTAAATGCATTAGAAAACAAAAATCATTCAAAAACAAATGTATATCCGCTTTCTGTCATTTATATTTCCATTTCCACAACAATAAACAGGAAAACATGGCATATTTTGGACATAGTTCGAATGGTGATTAATCATGATTAAATTAATTTTGAAGCTGTGATTAATCTGATTAAATCTTTTAATCATTTGACAGCCCTAAAAGCACATTTAAAAACAATTTCCATTGTACCAAAGTGCTGTACAGAACATCTCATCAACACGACAGTAAAAGCACATTTATAAGCAGACTAATTATCATAATAATAATAATGGGTTAAAAAGCCAAAGCCAAATAACATATCACGGGCAATCAAACGCTTGGGAGTAAAACAGGGGTTTTAGTCTGGATTTAAAAACGTCAATAGAGGCAGGGGGGAAGTTCTAATGGAGTAGGCGGTAGGGCAGGGTTCCCCAATTCATTTTCCTCAAGGGCCATATTTTGACTACGGTACCAGGCTGGGGGCCGAGTCGGCACGCGTGAGGCCGAGGTCTTGCCCTGAAATTAATGTTCAGGGCAAGACCCCATTTGAAAAGGACCCCCAGTTTGACATGCAGAGGCTACTGACCCCAATGTAATGCCATTTATATCTGGGACCCCTCCCCCCCCCCCCCCCCCAAAAAAAAACGAAAAAAAAAACGTTTTTTTCTTTTTGAAATTCTTCCGTGGGCCACAAGGGGGCGCTCCGCGGGCCGCAGATGGCCCGCTAATTGGGGAACCCTGCAGTAGGGGATGGTGTTCCACAGCCTAGAGGCTCCGTCCCCTCTAACCCTGCAAGGCCCGGATCTATTTCTACTTGCAAAAAAAAGAGATTTCAACCTTTTCAACCTTACTACTACTAGGACTTCGTAGGACTTTGTATGTAAAAAAAAAGAAAATGCAAATTTTATGCACATTTATAATAATTATTAAAATTATAATTTACATTTGGGGGATATCTTTCCCAATAATAAATAAAACATGTTCTAGACATTCTAATGGTCAGAAAAATATATATTACAGGAATTTAATTTACTTTTATATCAGGGTTAAAGGACAAAGGTCATAGATTAAAAAAAAAATCAAGTTTTGTCAAGTTGTGTGAATTTCTGCCTCTGTGGGGGGTATTTATATGCAAATATGACCAATGGCATTGCAATGAACATCAATGATGATGTTTAGGTGAAGAAATTACAAAACATTATAAGAATGAATGAATTAAAATATAAATGGTTGTATATTTGCAACGGTGGGTCGGTGGAACGTCATCCAGTACTGTAGCTCCAGGTCTGTTGATCTGAGGTGCCAAGTGGTGGGAACTTTACCAGGTCTGTAATGTAGGTGTGGGGGGTGGTAGTCCGTTCAGAGCTTTGTATACAAATAAAAGGGTTCTTAAAATGTAGGAAATCGCAAGGATATATTTGACAAGGATATAAAGGAAAAACTGAAGAATTGAGTATGAAGGACCCCACATGGAAACAAGCCAATAGGCTTTCCTGGGTATAAATCATCTTAGCAGAACTTGTATTGAACTGTACGTTCCTGAGCTTTCTTCTGCAAACTGTTAATAAAGTAATCAATCAATCAAAACCACTACATTTGTACAAGCAGTAAAACTGACAGCACATCGGCTACTGGATAATAGTGGCTATGCAGGGTGGGGGTTCCCAGTTCAAATATGTGTTTCTGTTCCCTTTCAGGTAACAGTCCAATGTCGTATGACCCGGAGACTGGCTTCTTTGAAGAAACTGGTGCTCAGTGTTAAGAAGTTACCCACTGCACAAAAAGGTGGTGCGTGTCTTACAATGGATTATTTCCAAAAGTCTGGCTAATTCAAATAACTTATTACCCAAAATGCATGACTGACTCAATTATGAAGTTAAGTTTAGTAACCTTTGGGGAAAAGGCATATCTCTGCTGTCGGGAGGAAACCTCATAACTTCAAAATGTAAATTTTTCAGGAAATGAAAAATATAAATTTTTCAGGAAATTAAGAAAACCTTATCTTTTTTTAAAACAAAGCAATACTGCCTCATCAAAGTTGGTGTTGTAACTTTATATATTGTCAATTTTCTTCCATGAGAGGGGGAGAGGTGGTGGAGTTAGCTGTTTTAGCAGACATTTTGAGGGTCCAATCATGGAGTTAAGAGCACTTTTTACTACTTTCCATTAGTTCAATATTTTTTTTAAACAACACACAGCTAATCAGCCGATCAGAGCATTACATCAACCGAAACGTGACATTTGTGATATTTTGTTTTGCACCAGGTAACAATTATATTTGTGATGTCCAACCACCAGTCTAGCCACATTCCAATTTTAATACTATACGGCATTTGGTCATGTGATGATGTCTTTACGGTCCTTACAGAATTGACTAGCCTACAAAGTATGACTTTTCATGCAATGGCAGCAATAAATATGTTATTGAATTTCTATCCAGCGGTGCAATGCTAATGGAACCCCTTTGATGCGCCGGGAGGGTTCAGGGAACATGGTACATGACTCCTGCAGGGGATATGTGTCCATTTATATTTATAGCAACGTCTGCATGTATTCATACATAAGTAGTAGCATGTGGCTGACATTTGCTCACTGACCCCACAAATACATGTCCTGGTTTTTATTGCATCTCTCCGCATTATTGTGCTTTGACTCACCGGCCTGTCTCTCCCATGGGCGCAGGGGGAGTGGAGACAAGCTGTCTGTCTCTCCCAGGCGCGGGGGGAGAGGAGACAAGCTGTCTGTCTCTCCCAGGCGTGGGGGGAGAGGAGACAAGCTGTCCGAAGAAGGTCTCACCACACCGAGTGCTTCCATTCTCGTTTCCGGTGTTTCACCACCATGACGATGTCCGACCGGTAGGTGCAGCGCGTTGCCGAAACACACACACACACACAACTATGGCACGGGCAATTAACCCCAACATATACTGTATCTTTATCGTGTAGGTTAATCAAATAACTGAGGAGCATTTTTGGTTTTCATGTATATTTGTATTTCTTATATCACTAAATCGACAGTTTCTTTATTGGTATATTCCAAATTGCATACAGGTCAATAAGGCAAAAGCATACAAAAAGACGGATGTTACACCTTCCACCTCCCAAAGAGGAGAAAAACTTTTTTTTCTTTTCTTTTTTAATGAGTTAATAATAATAACACAGGCAGACTCTTCACATACTAGAGCATGTCCGAAATAAGTAACTGAAATCGACATGAAAATATGAAATAAATGCTTAAACATGTGTAATGTTAGAGACCACAAAGTGAACCTTTCAACCCTGTTTTCTCTGCAAGACATAAGTCATATCTCCAAAACTGGTGGGTCAAACTGAACAACCAATATGTCAATTTGAAGCTATTATTGCCTGCTTTCATATGACATGAAACGAAAATTGAAACCCTCAGTCAAATTTGGTCACCACAGGCCCAAAAGCTAAAGGAATGAGTTCTATTTCGTCCCTGCTGACCGCCAGAGGCGGTGCTTTAAGCACTGAATACGTCCCTTCGCGCATGCGCAGTCGAGTATTTTATACCAACAATGTCGGTTGACCCCGTGATGACCCGGAGTCGTCTATAACTTCCGGCAGTCGTCCGGGGCTCAGTCCCTAATTTCTTCTCGCTTTGCGCAAGTTGTACATAGCACAGAGTTCTACAGCAGAATTAAACTGCACGATAACAGAACTATTGCTTTGCTACTACTAAGTCGCCGGTAGTCCCGCGACCATTGTTGGTCGGAGCTGTGACGCGTGCGTTCGCCCTCCAGGGACTGCGACTTAATACTACTATTATTGTATCGTTTTCGAGTGGAGCTGGGCTTCACATCGTCTTCTTTCCCCGTGGGAACAAGGTAAGCAGACAACCCCTGTTCGCATAGGCTGCGTGCGCGCTGCTTCCCTGCAACACACAGGGTCGCGTGCTACAAACGGCGACCTGAGCGTCCCGTTTTAGCACCCGTCAAAGTTGAACGGATAGCTCGTTCTCTTTGACAGCTTACGCTGTCTTGTTTTCCCACGAAGGCTGCGCCGCAGTGCTGGTGACGGCAAGCGTTAGCACTACCCGCTCCCAGCACGTGAGTCGACGCTAGTATTATTTGTTTACTACTTACCTATACTACTTATACTTATACTACTTATACTTATAAGTGTACTTATCTACCGCTATATTACTCTGCCTCTCTGAGCGAGTCTTTGCTGGCACTGGCCAGCTATATAGCACCGCCGCGTGCTACAAACGGCGACCTGAGCGTCCCGTTTAGCACCCGTCAAAGTGAACGGATAGCTCGTTCTCTTTGACAGCTTACGCTGTCTTGTTTTCCCACGAAGGCTGCGCCGCAGTGCTAGTGACGGCAAGCGTTAGCGCTACCCGCTCCCAGCACGTGAGTCGACGCTATTATTATTTGCTTACTACTTATACTTATACTACTTATACTTATACTTATACTACTTATAAGTGTACTTATTTACTGCTATATTACTCTGCCTCTCTGAATGAGTCTTTGCTGGCACTGGCCAGCTATATAGCACCACCGCGAGGTTACGTCAGTAACCCCGGTTATATGAATTGGCTTGACTGATTTAGTCACTTGTTCTCAAATAGTGTACTTTAATTTCGGCACAGAGCCATTGCCACTTTATAGGTTGGTTTTTCTGAAATTATATATATATAACTATATCATTATATATATATCATATATACTGGTCTCTGCTAGAGCACCCCTTACCTGGCATAGGCGGCGTGCGCGCCCCCTCCCTCCAGCTAAGCGGCCTTTAGCAGCTACAGTAGCCTCTACTGGCACAGGCAGCGTCCGCGCTCCCTTCCTACCAGTTTACGGCTCCACCCCTAGCGACCACTAGCGTCCGCGCTCTGGGCTACATCTGCGGGTTTCCAATGGACGAACCCCGCCACCACCTGTGCACCTCCTGCCAGGCTCCTCTGCGGCCAGAGGATGGGCATGACCTCTGCCCTGGGTGCCTTGGCCCCCAACATCTGAGGGAGGCACTCGGTGACAACCCATGTCACGTGGACGCAGGAGCGTCCAATCTCTCTCGCCGGTAATGAAGGCTAACAAAACCCTCCCCGGACAGAAGATACGTTATCGTTTAAAGCGGCGCTATCCCCGCTAAACAGACGTTCATATGATATCATATACTTATCATGGCATAACCTCCTGTGTGTGGGTAAAGGCTGCGTTCGCGCCGCCTCCCTGCTCTGCATACGAGGTCTGTTCGACTGTGAACGCTAGCGCTTACTATAAGCGACTATAAGACTTGCCGAAGGATAAGAACACTGTCATATTACCTTCGTTTGTTAAACACGCTACTTTTTAAGCTTTGTTTAGCCCCTGCTGGTGATGGCAAGAGCCTTGCTGGCCAAAGCCATATACCGATATTGGCAGCATTCAAGCTTAACTGCTTTTGCGAATAGCTGTATTGTTGTTATTATCAGCCCGGTACAGGAGCAGCTTCCTGCGTCCTCCCAGGGTATTGATGTTGCTACCAGTATAGTTTGTAGCAAAATAGTATTAACAGCTACTGGTGTACATAGCCTGTCTGGTTGTTAACCCAGCTGGCCCCCAGTAGTGGGCCTAGCTGAAGCTGCTACCAGTATGTCTGGAGCTCAAAGCTCCATTAACAGTTTTTTGCATATACAGTGGGTGCAACCTGGTTTGTTCCCACAGGTCGGATTAGTGCCCCTGGGTACCTGTAGGTCCTATTAGCCCAGCTGGTCCCCAGCACAGAGTATCTGGCGCTGCTGACAGCGTAGCTCACAGCTGCTACCAGTAGCTTAAAGTTAAAGCTGTTTATGAACAGGCTATAGCTTGTCTTGTTTTTTAGTAGCCTAGCTGGTCTCCAGCATAGCTCTCTAACTGGCGCTGCTACCTGTAGTTGTAGCCCAAGCGCTTATTATACTATTGAAGATAAAAAGCTATCTGTATATAGCTTGCCTTACTGTTTGTTGGCCCAGCTGGTACAGGGCAGGCAGCGTATGCGCTCCGCTCCTCCAGCATACGGCCAGCTTGATGTTACTTACTACTAATCGTTTGTTAGCTCAAGCATTTATTAACAGCTATTGGTGTATAGCTTGTTATGTTCATTAGCTGCAGCTGATACAGGCAGCGTACGCGCTCCCTTCCTTCAGCAGGTGGCCCCTATCGGTGGAGCTATCGGTTGTAGCCTTTTCTCCAAAACTAGCTTGTGTCGGTTTATTTAACCGAACCTGGCTGGGGTAGGCAGCGGTAGCGCTCCCTCCTCCCAGCATGAATGCGTAGTAGTGCACACGTGACTAGTGTATTGGAAGTGTCTTTTGTTTCGCTCTGGACTAGCAAACATAAATAATAATGCACTGGAGTTTGGATAAGCGTCATAGTGCCGTGATAAACGGTCACATAGGAAACACTACAGCTGCTACATAGCAGCGTCCAAACCTTGACTGAAGGCTACTTTATTATCATAAATTATAAGTAAGCCTCCGCCGGGGGTACAGGTAGCGTAAAGCTCCCCTCCCCCACCGCGACCATGCAGGTCGCACAGTCTATCTAACAGCAACGTTTGTGTGCTGTTTCTATGATGCACTTTACATCTGGTTGAATCTCAAAGTGCTGCAATGAGCATTTGCATAAACGTAAATGCATATTCACATGCTGCGGCAGGTATAGCAGCATTCAGTTTTTCGATTAAGTCATTATATGCCGATCTAAGTTAAAGCCTCTGCTGGCACAGGCAGCGTACGCGCCCCCTCCCTGCAGCATATGGCCAACACCTAGCAAACCAGTAGCGTCCGCGCCCTGGGCTAGTTGGGACTGGTGTGCACCGGCCGGTCCAAAGGAACCGGTGCCACCACAACGGAGAGCACCCACTTTCGTACCTCGAAAGCCTCTGCTGGTACAGACAGCGTATGCGCTCCCTCAAGCATATGGCCAACACCTAGCAACCAGTAGCGTCCGCGCCCTGGGCTAGTTGGGACTTGTGTGCACCGGCCGGTCCAGAGTAACCGGTGCCACCACAATGGAGAGCTCCCACTTTTGTACCTCGTGTGAAGCTCTCCTTCAGCCGTGAGCCGACCTTGGTCCTGCCCCGTGTGCCAGGAGGAAAAGGTCTGACCGCTGACTACAGCAGATCCGAGAGGGCTCAGCTATCTGCAGAGTTGGCCCGCATGAGGGCCATGCTCACTTCAGATAACACCTAGGCACCTCGGAGGGTGCCGAAGCGCCTACCTCTCCGATGCCACAACTGACTCGAGGTTGATGTGCTCTCCCCGACAGCTTAAGCTACGCACTTCCATGACTATGAGGAAGATGCAGAAGGCGGTGCCTCCCAGGCATCAGAGCCGGCCTCCCACTTCTCAGCTCATGCGCATAGCCGTGGAACGCATACTAAAGCAGGCAGTCGGCTCCTCCAAGCGCCTTCTTCTTGCTGTCTTCGCCGTCCCCCACGCCTGTACCTGAGACAGCTACAGGCCTGCCGGGCGAACGATCAGGGCCCTCTCCCATCTCTATACCGATGGTGAAATCCTGGCAGCCCTGCCCTGATTGGGAAAAGTGTCCTGAGACAACCCGTTGCGACGTGACACTTTAATAGATTTGAACGCACAAGGCGATAAGGGCTGGCCTGGGTTACATGCCAGCCACCAAGCCTGTCATTGCATCCCTCATTGTGTTCCCCAACGAGGCCCGGCGGCAGAACGCTAGGTGACCTCGACCCCAGTGCAGGAGCACAGACAACCTGCTCACTGGGGCCTCCCGTTCACACTTAATAGTGGCAACGTTAATACTGGCTCAGTCACCTTTGGTGTGTCACTGGAGGCATTGGCGTCATGTCCTCAGAGCGTGGGCGGCTGATGTCCATCGTATCTCTAGCCCGTCGCCAAGTCGGGTTTTCACAGTCAAGCTTGACTGATGAGCCTAGGCCAACTCTCCGTAGTCTCCCTGAGGAGCCAGGAGCACTAGGTGGTTCAGCCGGGCGAGAATCGCCGGAGCGAACCATCCAGGGGGGGAAGACCAGGCTGCAGCTTGCAGGCCTACGACACATCCCGCCTCCCAAAGGGCCGAGCTCCAACATTGATGAAATCATCTTGACTGCCCTCGGAGCTCGCGTATCACCGCCGGCCCACACTAGAGGCCAGCGTGTTCCCTGGCGTCCCACGCAGGGACCTGACTGTGACTGTGACTTTCCGGGCTGTGCAGTGCCTTCTGACGCCAGCCCCCCATATCCGGCGGGTCAAAATGGCCATTATCAGCAACATGACGAGAGCCCTACTATCAGACCAGGAGTGATGTGTCCTCCTGCCCAAGGGCGCAACAGAGGCTGTATATCCTCAGTCACACTAAGGGAAGTCCGATCTACATACTTCCTCGTGACGCAAGACAGACGGGTGTCGACATGTCTTGAATCTGATGGGACCCATATGAAGTTTATGCCAGTCTACTGGGCCGAACACGGCAATGTGCTGGAGCGGCAAGTGGTGCGCTCCGCTCTATAGCACACATTCTCATACTCATGGGACCTTAACCGGGTACTGGACGCCCTGTGCGGGCCTACCTTCGAACCCTTGGCACAGGCAGAGCTGAAGTGGGTGTCATGCAAGACAGCCCTTCTCCTGGCCATTACATTGGCAAAGCGTGTCAGTGAACTGCACGCTCTGTCAGTCAGCGAATCATGTCTGAGGTGGAACGCAGACAGCTCGGGGGTCACGCTGTGGCCAAACATAGCATTCCTCCCGAAGGTGCTGTCGCAGGCTCACCTCAACCGGCCTATCAGGCTGGCTCGATTCAACCCCCCACCTGGGGAGCTGACAGACAAACTGGAGCTGTTGTGCCCAGTCCGGGCCCTGAGAGCCTACATTGAAGCTACTGCACGCATCAGGCGAGCAGAGCAGCTGTTCTTTTGCCATAGTGGTGTGAACAAAGGCGGCGCTCCCTCCAAGCAGCGCCTGTCCCACTGGATTGTAGACACAATCAGCCACGCCTATGAGGCAAGTAACCTCCCCGTACCATCAGGGGTACGGTGCCACTCTACAAGGAGCATTTCCACATCATGGGCTTCCATGAGAGGGGTGCCCTTGGAGGACATTTGTGCCGCCGCCTCATGGGCTTCGGCAGGCACTTTCTCAAGGTACTACAGGGTGAATGTTGCCACTCCCCACCCAGTGGACGTGGCCCTCTTCCCCGAATCCTCCGGTTCTACCCTTTGAGGTCTGTAATCAGGATTCCTCGTGACTTGGCTGGTATAAGTCATTCAGTGCTTAAAGCACCGCCTCTGGCGGTCAGCAGGGACGAAATAGAACGATAGTTACGTATGTAACTACGGTTCTATGAGTCCTGAATGACCGCCAGAGGCACTCTTGTCACTCAGAATCCTCGTGTTCTCGCGAGAAGATTCTGTAGGGACTGAGCCCCGGACGACTGCCGGAAGTTATAGACGACTCCGGGTCATCACGGGGTCAACCGACATTGTTGGTATAAAATACTCGACTGCGCATGCGCGAAGGGACGTATTCAGTGCTTAAAGCACCGCCTCTGGCGGTCATTCAGGACTCATAGAACCGTAGTTACATACGTAACTATCGTTTTAACCTGTGATGTCATGCTGCACTTTTGGTCTTTTGGAGAGGACTGCTCTGCCAGAAACATTGCGAAATAAATGGTGGCCATTTTTTTTATACCACACCATAGACAACCAATATAAGGCAACATTTTCCAAATGTCATCATGCTTTAAGTAGCTTGTGACAATTGTGTCAAAATAGTGGGGGTTTCATGATTCTGAATCCAAGCATTAGTTTCGACCATAGCCACAAAATGTGTCCAAATGTGGTGACCTCATCACATTTTGTGCTGACCTCATCACGTCTATGGACGTTTTTAGCCCAAGGAGTCTATTTTGTGCAAAACTAATGCTTGGAATGGATTCAGAATCATGAAAACCCCCTAGTTTGACATGTCGCATGCTACTTAAAGCAAAAGGAAAGTTTGATTTGTTTTACATTTTCGCCTGCCATAGGATTAATGGTAGGGTCACAAGAAACCCATATAAAAAAATGCCCAATCAGCAAGTGGATTCATGAATGTATGTATATAGACAATATTTTAGACCAATAAAAAAGACTATATACCAAATTTCCCACCCGTCCACCTCGGCTGCCGGACTACAGCTTTAACATTTCACTATTAACCCCCCCCCCCCCCACACACAATCACACATCGTTCATTAATCGTAATCGATGCAAACTTTTTAAATATTGATTTGAAGTCCCATCACCCGGCGCTACGGTACACACAACACACGTGTAATAAAAATGGAAATTATGGAGACCTTCCGAACCTCGCGGATATTACAGGTTTCCCCAGATGGCGTCTTAGTCACGACACACACAATTACGCGTACCCTCACCTGCCTCTTAGTGATAATTCCATGTAATTAAGCAGCACACGAAGCAAAAAGGAAAAAAAAGGCTTCCTGAGATTTTCTCGCCAGAATAATTTGCTTGATTAAAACCCATTTAACCGTGGGCAGTGAAAGATTTAATTTTTTTTAATATACTAGCTAGTAGCTACCCATGAATTGCAGTTACATTAAATAATAATATGAATAGAAGGCGGCGGCGGGGGGGAGGGGGGCATCTTATATTAAAACAAAGCAATATCAAATATACATACAGTGTCTGTACCCGGAAATATAAAGGCAGAGTACTTCAGTCTCCTGTGCAAATAGAAGACATCACATAGCCGCAGATATCAAATATGCATGAAATGTGTGGCACTGTTACCGTCTGTCGGGTGGAAACCCCATATGTTCCAAACATATGTTACTTTTGATATCATGAGGACGCCCCACGCTAACATACGTGGATGTACTCAAGAGCGATGCAGGAGTGCAAAGTACCAACGAACTGGCCGGATGTATGGAGAATCGGGATGACTGGAAACGACGATGGAGGGCTCGTCTGAGGACGACCTAGAGAGAGTTACTTTTCAGGAGTCAAATTCATAAGTATCAAAAGTGCTAGATCAACAAGCGCCGCGGTTCGAGTTTGTGGATCTGCTACTTTTGATGCTTTTGTGTGGTGCTGTGGTATGATACAGTAGGGCGTTCATTTACCAATAAAACCCCAACAAGTTAAAATATGGAGATGAGAGGTTTTGGCCCAATAGCAACGATATACATACAGTAGGGTAAAGTCAGCCTTTCTCAGGGTGTTAATTTGCATTAACACTTCAGCATCCCCTGCCTGACAGTAGCAGTTCATACTGTTCATTACTGCTATTGTTAAAAGCATTTTTTAACTATAGCTCGTGACTAAATAATAACTACATTGGAATTAATTGGAACACAGTTTCTTTTCTCCAGTTTTCTGAAAAGTTTTCGACGTCGCATACAAGGTTTCCAACCCGACAGCAAAGACGACGCGCATCACCGCCGGCGATGTGCTATAGCTAGGCGGTCCGTCGTCGTAGCCGGTGTTTTTCAAAACAACTGCCACTCACGAGAGTCTTTGACGTTCAGAAGCATCGTAGAGGGTCCTCATGTGTCTGCACTTAATTGTTCAATTGGCCCTTTTGGGAAGAGCAGGGGGAGCAATATGGATATTTCCTACATACTGCATACCACAAGTCGGCGACTAGGAAACGCAAAAGTGAAATTATATACTGCCACCGAAGCGAAACCAATGTGAAACTGAATACAACAACTTGGCTTTAATTTGACTTACGTGGTCAGTTAAGACTGAGGGTAGGGACAGCTATGGACAGTGCACCCCCCTCGCCTCCGCCGCTTTCCAGTTCTTCCATACGGTTGTCAAATTTTCCTTTTACTTAGTCTTAGTGCTTTTTCTGGTTTTATCCTCGTAGCAGTTTTTGTATTGACCTATTTACAAATGTCAATCAAGCTTGTTTGTTAAATGTAGGCTATATAATTGTACCAAGTAACAATCCTATGCGGTCTATATTAATGTCTGTACTAGTTATGAAAGCCTGTAGTTATATGTACATAGCCTACTTTATCTGCGGTATTCAGAGTTTTAGCCAAAGCGATAATTGAATAACAATATAATTTTAAAATGTATAGATCTAGGAGGCGGAGGCGCTAATTTGGGGAGAATGGAATCTCACAAGATACGCTCTGCCTTGTATTTCTATCAGTAGAACTGGCTGGGGCTTGTATACAAAAAGCAGCATTTCCTTCTCATCTCCAGGTTCCCTCTAATTTGAGGCCAGTTCCCGTGGACCCCATCGATGTGAACGTCATGTCAAACATCCCCTACTTCAACCTCCAGGTACTGTATAAGCAGCTCTATACCAGTGGTTCTCAAATGTTTCCCCCACATATCTCTGAGAGTGTGGGGGATTTGGTTCCATCTGTACGGAACCGCTGCACTTCGATAAAAGCGCCAAAGCACCTCCCTCCGTGGTTGTACTGCAGTGTTGCTTTCCTCGACTAAAACTAAGACGAAAAATGTACGACTAAAACTAAAATCTAAATTTTGCTGCCAAAAACAACACTGTTGTACTGTACAGGACGTTAACGTGGCGTGTGGTGGTGGTGTTAACAGGTTCCTCAGCGCTACAAGCAGGTGGAATACCAGGCAGAGTCGACATGGGAGGCGTACGCTGGCTACATACCCACCACCCTGGCCCGACCCCTACGCACTGGAGCCCTGGTAACTATAAAGCACTGGTTCACAAACAGACGGGGAGTTTGTGTGGGCTTGTGGCACAGAGGGGAGGGCGAGAAGGTGGTGGAGTTACCGGTATATGTTTATGTTTATGTTTATTTATTTGATATGGACATAACAATTACATTGCTCATTGCACAATTGTACAACTTGTAGATGCATCGTTTACAGTGTGTTAGCACGAGTGCTAGTTTTCACCACTTGTCCATAGGAGACTTTTCTGAAAATACAAAGTTAAAAGAACACCCAATCTAAAAATAAGAAGTACATTCAATAAAAAGTACATTCAAGTGAAATTTACAGCAAGGTTACAGTACATTACATAACCTCCAGTACAAAAGTAAACATAATCATTCTCGTAACCAGTCAGGAGCTATACATGTGAGCACAGTTGATCTGATTTCAACCATAGTTTGAGACCTCTATAGAACACATTACCATCCGTCTCTAGTTTTAAGACCGTAGGCAAGGAGTTCCATAAGTTAGCTCCCTTTACTGAAAAGGCAGACTGTCCAGCTACAACAGAGAGAGATTGATTGGACATAGACTGAGATGGACAGAGGTTGATGGAGATCAAGGCACAAGGGGACGGAGAGAACGAGGAAGAAAGTGAGAGCGATAAAATGGGGGTGAATGACAGGCCGGAATGACAGAATGACAGGCCGACCAAGACAGATTGAAGGGAAGGTGGATGATGTTTGTCACAGCCTCTTCCTGGTGGCTGGAGGGAGCTAGGGTGGATTTTGTTTGAAAATACAAAACTTCTTCAACTGGTGTGTCTACTCTCTACCAAAACATCACAATTCTGCATTTTGTGCTAATGGGCTACATCCACACCAAATAACTCTTCCTAGTACTTCCGGAATTAAAAACAACAAATATGTTAAAAGCTACAAGGTTATATCACAACACAAGGCAAAAATGCACCCTATGCAAAAGAGTGTCACATGACGTCACCTGTCAGTAAGGGTCAGAGGTTGAACTGAGTTCCTGGAGAGAAGTTGCATTGTTTTGGGAACATCAGAGAGAGACAATATTAAGTCATCTGCACATGGTTCATAGGCACACACGGTACATATTCTTTATTGTCATCTTTTGAGTGTAATATGTTTGTTTTGAATTGCCTAATGTTGCTGTAATGTAGAACTGTGGACTTTGTTTGATCATTTGAATGCACATGTGTGGACTCACTAATTACTGTTTACAATGTGTATGGGCTCAAAAACTGAACAAAATGTCTTTATTTCTTTATTGTAGTTGTCACGGTGTCTTGTGGTGACTGGAGGAGTTGAAAGTCGCATGACAAATAAAACCAATATCAGACATCTGTATGATGGGAGGCATACTATGGTCCGACGGAGCATTGGTTCGACATGCGTCCGCACCTCGGTCTAGCGCCTGCTCCCGTGCTTGCGGTTATGGTTAGGTTAGGGTTTGAGGTGGGTTGTCGTGTTTCGGACCAATGACTAGTCGGACCAAACACATGCGTGGACATTCTTGATCCTGTACAGCTACACAGGTGTTACCGATGATACTAATTAAGGATCTGTTCCATTTAGTGTGCAGTGGTTCTCAAACTTTTTATTTTCAAGGACCCCCCATAACTCTAAGAGTGTACAAATGGAACCAAATGGACCCTTATGGGTCATTTGGAACCCACTCAAGGACACTTTGAGACCCACTGGTGTAGCAGAGTGTTTCCAGTGATCGCCAACACGCACAAAATAGCAGCACCCTGACTCTGTTTGACCAGAATGGAACATAGCCTTCATTAGCATCAGCCTATAGGGCCCAAGCTTTTTCCAAAATGGCGTGTGCATAGAGCCCATCGTTTATCAGACACAGCACTAGTGTATCGCATATTAGGACTTGGCGTTGTGAGATTTTAATTTTGGTTTAGTCCATGCGTTCATCTACAGTATTGGTTCCCAACCTTTTTATACTGAAGTACCACCTAAGAAAATATTTGGCTCTCCATGTACCACCATGATAAATAAAATTTATTATTTGTTTATTTAGTTAAAATACAGGAGCATACTGTATGTGCCCTTTTTGTTCCATTCATAAGCCAATAATGCTCCTGCTCTGACAAAACTCAGTCTAATCACTAATCGGCACCACTGATGATATTTTTAATGTGATTAATCCATTCTCAAATCTTCTATTAAAAGCTATAGGGGTGCAGTCATGCCCATTTCAGCACGGCTGGATAGCCTATTTCAATCAATTGCTTGCTCAGAAGAACTACCTGTAGTAATATAAATATTTCACTCCACTTTTGTCTTTTTTCAACTTTTTTTGTTCTACTCTGTGCAACCACCAGAGGGGGGCTCAAGTACCACCTACTTGTAGTACCAGTGGTTGGGAACCTCTGGTTTAGACAACAATGATTTATGTGGTTTGGCATAATCACAGTATACAACTAAAATGGTACAGCTCCCCTTCTGAAACTGCTATCACACATTTTCTCACTCCTGGATGTCAGATGAACAAAATGATACCACACATGTCTTGTCCCTTTTAGTGGTACCGACATCTCATTCGGCCCAAGGACTAAATCAGTTGACAGTATAGAGCACGCTCGGCTCGGGAACTTCTGTCCCTTTAGTGTTTGGTGGACTATAACTGAGTACATTTACTAGAGTACTGTAAATCTACAGTAGCTGCTCTTTAGCCATACACTGCACTGTGCATTTCCTTCCCAGGACGAGCTGCTGCTGCCCGGGCTGACTTCCCCCGGCGAGTCCCTGGCCTCGGCGGAGACCAAGCCCGAGAGGGAGGGGGCCGAGGAGGACGACGCCGACACCGCCAGCCTGAGCTTCTCCGCCGAAACCCTCCTACGCCGATCGGCCCCTACACACCCACTCAGGATCTTTGTAAGGAACAATTCAGCTGACCCCGGGCACTGTTGTGTCCGTGTTTTCCTTTCACTCACTCACTCGCTTTTTACCTAGTGCTGCTGTAACCTCAAAGCAATTGCATCAAGCAGAAAAAAGAAAGATGAAGAAAAACAAGTAGATGTCAGTCAGTGCTCACTGGCCAGTGTGTTGAACAGTATGTGTGTAGCTCTTCTCACAGCATTCACGACACAGGTCGGTTCTTTATAAACGGGCAATTATTCAGGCATTCTTCTCATCCCTCAAATTACATAACAGTACATACTATTGACCAACAAATGAAAATGCAGGTACAGTAGAAATGCGCAAAGCGCAGCTGAACATGTTATGACGATCAAACACAACCAACAGTCTAATCTAAAATATAAAAATAATATGTGGAAAGAGGTTCTTGATGCTTGAGTTGCTTTTTTTTTTTTTTTTTTAAGATATTCTTTTGCGGCTTACGCCTTTTATTGGTTTTTTAAGGGACAGACAGTAGGCTGACAGGAAACGGGAGAGAGATGGGGGGATGACATGCAGTAAAGGCCGTGTCGGGTCCGGGAGTCGAACCCGCGGCACACTGCGACTGGATTACCAGTCCGGTGCCCAGACCGTTACGCTACGGCCTGGGCCGCTTGAGTTGCTTTTGACCATTTCTCCTTAACGTAGATGTCCTTTATAACTTTAGCAGTGCAAACACACTACACTGCTGCAAGTGTACCGCTTCCTTGTTCAGTCCAGAGTGACGAGTCTGAGGCCCAGGCTACACATATATGGATCTTTTGCAAACGGCGTTTTCGGACACTCAAACGGAGGTTTTTGGAAACGGATAAATTTGTGAAGATTTTCGAAAGTATCCGGATCAGTGGATCTGTGTAGTCATGTGAAACGGAGCTTTTGAGAAACGATGACGTCACCGCTCATTAAGCGCATATCATTTTTACTATAATTAGGTTAGAAATGCAGCCTATGTGCCTGCATGGAAACTACATGGATATCTATCCGATTGTTCATGTTACTTTATCTCTACTTATATCACTGTTACTATAATAATTATATTAGCCTACTAGTCCAGTGCGGACTGGTGATTTCATTTTTATTGGTGCCGAGTGCAAAGCTTGAACAATAGGTTAATTGCGAACCGCTAGAGATAAACTGTGGAAATTAACCTACCAATAAGGACCCAGGCCAAATGCCATTGCGCAGTAGCTATACACCAACAAGTCTATGCGTGGTGTGTGCATAGCCGCATGTGAAACTATATATTCTCTTGTTGTATTTTGCTCTCCGTTTCATGGTCATGTGAGGAGAGCGAGAGAGGGTGCAGAGAGAGAAAGAGAGGTGTGAATGGAATCGCATCAAATTAATAGCGTGGTTGGTCAGAAGAAAGTATACAGTGGGTCGCCGTGCGCATTTGGCACATCTCTCTCCTGTTTAGGTAATAAAGGGTGCACCCTTGACTGCATTCCGTTGTCACTGTGCCTCCATGCCGACAAGGTGTGCGCGTGAACTTTTATTAGCCTACATTATAACGTGACATTTACACGGCACCAGCAGAGTCAGACCTATAGAAGTGTTGTGTCCACAACCAGTTGTGAGCTTGTAGAGTGGCTATATTTTCCAGGTGTATAATACATGTCACGTTATAATGTAGGCTAATAAACGTTCACACGCACACATTGTCGGCATGCAGGCACAGTGACAACGGCAAGCGCGGGAGCAGTGCATGTTCGCCAACCTTAATGCATGTTCGGACTAACGCGACTTCGGATCTATGTGCAGTTCCCGACTCGGCTATTATTTTCTCTGAAGGACTTGCCTAGTCTCCAGAGCAATGGTAAAGTAAAGACAATGAAACATGTTCCACTTCCACTCACAATTTAGGTGGCTTTTAAAATGCGGTACTTATTCCTTCATAAAAAAATATGATTGGCACCTCATACTGTAAGTGTAAATATAAAAAACAATCTAATATAATATAGCCTACAAATGAAACCTGCTACTGCAGTGATTTTATCCGGTGTTCAATGCGTTTCTGCGTTTGTGTGTGGAAAATATCCGTTTTGCAAAAGATCCATATACGTAGGCCTATAGCCCAGGCCTGAGTGAGCGGTGTTTGTACCACCTGTGTGCAATGCCATGCAATCATGCATCAATCAATCAGTCAATCATGGTCCAGTGCAGCTGTGACAGACGGGGAACTTCTTATCTTCTTTTTGTTGTTGTTTTACAGTTGGCAACCAATTTATGGTGCATTACCACCATCTAGTGATCCATCTCTTGGATCAACAGTATGAATCTCCCGAGTCCCAACCCATACACACACACACACACACACACACACACACACACACACACACACACACACACACACACACACACACACACACTCACACTTTCTCTCATTAACACCCTTAACTAAACTATATCCTGTCAAACACTCCTGTTTCCTTAATAGAATTTTAACATGTCTTCTTTCCCCCATTCTTAAAAGAGTTATTTCCTGCACCCCTATGTCCCTCATCTGATACCTCATCGCCTCCCTCTCTGGCTCATACCCTCTGCAATTCAAAGAACATGTTCAACGGTCTCCTGTTCCTGACACTCACATAACCCAGACTGATGTTTCCCTATTAATGCCAATGTTTTATTTAGTCCACTGTGCCCTTGACAGGGAACTTTGCTCTGCCACATCATGTTTTTACATTTTTAACCTTGCATGAAATCAATTATGAACCACATATTTATTATTGTATCATGAAATTAAGATTACTTGTGCTTTATGAACTTATGTATTTGAGCTATTTTAGTAAGCATTGTAATAACAGCACTTACAATGTGTTTTGGTCCCCACCCTCTCCCATTCCTCTGTGCTTTTGTTTTTAGAACCCAGCCCCAGGCCTCCGAACCTACAAGATCACCCCTAAATACCTGGAGAGTGACCTGGAGTTTCACCTCTGTCCACTGCCCAGGTAACAGCCAAATGTACCACTCAATCCCTCTCTTTTAGGATCAGGATGCACCTAATCGATATATCAAACTATGTACTTTTATATCCGTGTGTCCATAAAGTATGTATTTTAAACTGTATACACAGTGTTTCAATGATGACATATTTGCCAAACACGTTTTAAAGGTGCTATTTTTGATCAATGATCAGACTTCCTAGTCTAGTCCAAGGTTAATTAAATAAGGTTATGAAGCGAAAACCGTACGGTGGACTCCATGTTGCTCCCTGGAAGGAAAGAAACATGCGCAGTTGAGACCAAGGAAGCTGAACGCGGAAGTGTTGGCTGCATATAACCCATTGCGCATGTTTCTTTCCTTCCAGGGAGCAACATTCGCTTCCTGTCCTCATTTAATAGTCCTTGGTCTAGTCACGTGGTCAAGCCAATGGGAGGCTAGCCTTATACGGCCAGTGGGACACTAAGCCCACGGCCAATGGGACACTAAAGGGCAGTCCATACTGTCTCCGACCACCAAACTTTTCGTCTGAAAGATCAGACTTAAATCTTTTCTCCGAAGTAGAGTTCGGCGAGTCAACATCTGGGAGTGCAGCTTTCAGAAGTTGCGAGTGACGTTGTTGTAGTTGTACCGGAGCTTTCCGACGAAAAGTTCGATGGTCGGAGACAGTATGGACTGCCCTTAAGCCCGCTCTCCTCTCCCCCACCACAGAGACTGAAAACGCCACTACAGAAAGCCCCACTATGCAAGAGAATGGAATGCAAGCTGATATTATAATGACTTGTTTATCTTCGCTTTACGGTACATACATTTATAAACTATTAGAAAGATCTTTGCGGAAGACCACTAAACGGCACCTTTCATGTATCGCGGCCATGGATCAGGGGTAGAGTGGCTGGATGGAAACCGCAAGGTTGCCAGTTCGAACCTGGGCTCCCCCAGAGTTGGTGTCGAAGTGTCCTTGAGCAAGACACTGAACCCCTAATTGCTCCTGATGTGCTGGTTGGTGCATTTCATGGTTTCCGCCGCCATCGGTGTATGAATGTGTGTGTGAATGAATGGGTGAATGTATTGCACAATCTATGTAAAGATTGTGTATATAAATGCACCATTTACCATTTATTTGACCTTTCCAACCCAAAACGCAATCGCGTCTCAGGGGCGACCTACCGATCGTTCCCACCTTGATGAAAATGATGAACGACCTCCTGTTATTTCATCAACCGCTAGATGATGAAATAATTCAATCCAAATGAGAGACTGCAACGAATGACATCATAGGCTTCATTCTCTCCACTGTTTTCTGCCCACGTTTTTCCTTTTCTCTCCTACGTTGTACATACTGTAGGCCTATAGTGTTTTGTATAATTTGTTGATGCCATGTATTGTGTAAAACTAATAATAATAATGTTGAATTGAATACATAATTATGACCACAATGGAAACAAGTGCGAGGACATTTTTGTGTTATCTTTTTAGCCTTAATGTCTGATTGCAACTCGAACTGTTTGCATTTCTGACGAGTAATATAAAGTACTCAATCAATCAAACAAACCTGCGCCATGAGACCGATTTTCTACTACATCCAAATCTTCCCTGACACTACACATTCTCAAACGATTGTCGGCCACCAGATACATCTCAATTCTGGCGGTCCTCGACATGAGTGTGTTTTGAGTTGACGGACGGTGTCTGTGCTCCTGTCAGTCAGACGAGCGTGTGTGAGTGTGAGCCATTGTGAAAGATGTTTCCCGTCACTGTGGCGTGATGGGACTCGCCTCTGCGAGACAGAATCCTTGTATCTCCATCGCTCGGCTTCGAAATGAATGCATTTCACTCGGGTGAGGGGGTGTCTTCAATGTTTTCCAGACCAAGGACCCCCTAGCTGAGATAGGAGATGCAGCGGGTCCCCCCCCCCACTACATATTGTATAACATTGTGATGCAGACTAAACATTTTCATAGATTTCATAGATGGCTTCTTAGACTTGTTTGACACCACTTGTGTTTTGTTGAATTCATGTTAATGTGTATTGTTCAGACATTTAACGCTTCAATATCTGGTAAACCTTGTTCACGCTGCACATTTTTCCCTCTAAACGACCAATCTACAAGCTTGTGAGGTTGTAGATCTGGTATTTTTGGTTAAAGGTCTCCTCAGAATAAGGATGCGAGGGTTCAAGTGGTTAATGTAATAAATATTTGGTATTCTCTGAGGATGCCCTGGGGGTCCCGGACCCCCTGTTGAAGACCCGTGCCCTACAAGAGTGTCATGCAAAACAATAGCAGATTTACAAGTTCACAACGCGTCACAGTGTAAAGCTTGTAGTTCGACTATTTTAGCTATTTCCAATTGTTATTTTATCATGAAAGTGTGTCGTTTTGTTTTTTTAAGTATTTAGCCAATGAAAATGGCTTTACAGGATCTTGAAAATATCAGTTCTGGACATACAAGGTATCCATCCGACATCAACGACTTAATGGCCTTGTGCATTTGCAGGTATGGCGTCCCCGAGGGCAGCGCTCGGCACGTCAACACCCCCAACACTCAGACGCCTTCCCAGAAGTTCCTGGACCGTAAGGTGCGCTGGTCTGAGAGGCTTTTAAAAGTCAGCCCAAAGATTCACGCCCCAACAGCCTTTTCCTGTTTTTTTCTGGGGCATTACGCCCCCTACGACTCCTCCTGGGCCCACATACACAAATGTATAAACACACCGTCCAATGGAAGCTAAATCGAAAATCAATTGCAATTGTAAAGAGAGAACCGTTTAATGCAACTGTTCGGTCAAAGAGTTTTGACGTGCGTGTGTGTGTGTGTGCGTGCGTGCGTGCGGCTGTATACCCAATTATGGATGTTGTGATTTATTGTACCGTATATGTATTCTGGAAGTCACAGGAAGTGATCAATGGGATCATGACCTGGAAGAGTTTGGATTCAGCCGCCTTGTGTCTCTCGATCTTAACCACCCTTACCAGCGATGAGGCATTGTACAGGTAAGGCAAACTTATTATTTTATTTTTGAGTGGTGCAACCGCTCCTATAGACAACTATGTGTGATGTGTGGCTGGGTCCCAGGGTCTGTCCCTGGCTGTGTCTGAGCACAAAAATTGCGTTGTAGCGTTTGTTCACCACCAAGTGTTGGTATGCGGTCAGGTTTTCAGCTGGCTCAGGGAAGAGGACGACCCTGCCTGCATAGTCCACCATAGTATCTGTCTGGGCAGGCATATGCTGTGCCTGTGTGTGCGTGAGTGTATGCGGGTGTATGAGTTTCCCTTTCTAGATTTTGTGAAAAGTAAGTCTCCTGTAGTGTTACCATTCCATCACATCTGTATACTTGTTTATTTTGTATTTTTGGGGGTTAATATACACATTATCAATATAATTCAGTAAAATGAAGTTATTATGGGATTTGGTCTATATGGATCAGTGTCCAAAAGGTGAAAACAGGAATGGAAGATCGCTAAAGTTTTCAATCGAAACGGAAAGACAATTTGATTGCACCACGTAACCGATAGGATGTAATTATTTGTTGACACGGAATAAGGCAGCAGTAATTGACAATAAACGTGCTTACTCTTGCATTAAATTAGACAGCGGAACACTTGCCTATCAGAGATTTGAGAGGATTTATTAGGCAAACACATCGGGCGGTGATTAATTTGGTCCCCAACTTCCCGAGCAGCGTCTGAGGCTCCGAGCTCTCTTTCACCACCAACGCCTCCGTGATTATTGCTCAATTGCACCGGCCGCTACCACCACACAGAGTATCAACAATGCAATTCATGGTGGACAAACCTCTGCCGTTTTCAAGGCAGTCGGGCGATAATCATGGAGTTAGTAGTGAAAGGAGGGCTCGCTCAGCTTGACTAAATTAAGCTAAATGAAGTTGGTGCTCTGCAACACACTACAGTGCTGCCGGGCGCATCAATGACAAGGGAGGATGCATGTGAATCAATGACCGATTATCGTGTGTGTGCAATCATCATGGTTAGAACTTAACCCATATACTGCCTCCTGCTGGACGCAGAGCCAACCGCAGACTGCCGAGCCTATTTCAATTAAAAAATAATTCAATTAAATTAAAATTATGCCAGAAGCAGTTGCTGGTTGGATTCCTTCTGACGGAACGTTCCGCCATCTTGTCATTTAATGTATGGAATTACTGGCGGCGTAAAATGCTGCTAAAATTTGGAAAAATACCTGCTTGGGGATTGTAGGGTTTCTCCTACAATCAGATATTAGGTCATGGTCTGAAAAACATTTTCAGTTTTGGGATTGTTTTGGCTTTAATCCCTCTGATCGACACACAAAACCTCCCAAATATTTTCTATTTGTTGAAAATGACAGAGGGTTGGATATGTTCTTAACCACCTACTGTCTCTGTCGGGTGGAAACCTCATGCTTAAGATTTTCGCAATTTCTCCCCTGTATCAAGCAGCTTGACCGCTCACTGATCACGGTGAGAAGGGAACTGCAAGTTAATCGAAAACTGATTCCCTCCCTACAGGGGCCATATCCACCATTGTGAATGAAACCATGTCTGTCATCTTATCAAGCTTATCAAGAAATGAGCACATTCCAAAAATAGCAACATTGGGAAGTGCCATTTATATGTCTGTCTGTCTGTCTCTCTCACACGCTCACACACGCATACACACACGCAAACGCATACACGTACGCATGCACACACACACACACACACACACACACACACGCACACGCACACGCACACACACACACAAAACATGTGCTGCATGCTTGCAATCATTAATAACAAACAGTTCATCTCTTTCTCTCTTATCGTGTATCGTCATCATATAGTGCAGTTTGATATACTGTAAGACTTTCCACTGCATGTGATGATGGTGTGATCTTGTGGAAACTAAAGTGTTAAGTTCAACGTTCCCTTTTCAGCCTGAAACCACTTGACAACCACAATGCTATAAATTAATGGCTGTGTTGTGAAAAACAGTATTGTGCTAGCACCTGCCGTGCATTGCAGTTTGCACCTGCTGGCTGCAGTGCATCGTGATTTGTAACATTGTGTGGAACATTGAAAAAGCTGCTTTTTTCCAATGTGCGGCACACACACACACACACACACACACACACACACACACACACACACACACACACACACACACACACACACACACACCGCCTAGAGATCAATATACTCATTCACCCAGCAAACATGTTTTTTTTTGTCCCCCGCTCGCTAGAAATACGCACTTCTATTCATTTTGTTCCTGTGTTCGTTCTCTCAACCTATTAGTGGGAGCGGACATCTCCCACATGGATAAAAGAAGAAAAACCTCAAGAACAGTTTTCACTCTTTCAGCAAGCTGTGTGTCCTTGCTCCCTTCAACAAACCTTTATGTTTTCTTCATGTATGTGCTTTGTTGATGATGCCGGGGTGGCTGACCTTCACATGTCGGTAATGTACAGCTGAGGCGAACACGAGGAATGGACGAGGATAAACAGTGTTATTTATGGCTGCTATCGCTATAGGACACATGCCGCTATAGTAGTGTGTATACCTGCGCTCTTATGGAGAGATATTGTTTCTACAACCACTGCATTCCATGCACAGTATACAATATCCTGTGCATCGACCACTTAGGAAAATAGCCGATCTGCAAGCACACACACCATGACGCGCTGTGAGATTGCAGAGTTTTAGCAGTTTTTGGACACACTTTGATTGAATGAGGCTAAGCCTACTGCTTCTCAATGTTAGAAAACGCAACGCAATGGTTTTTGCTATTTTAAAATCCAGCGTCACCGCGTCATCTGGTGGAGGGCTCTCGCCGCCAAAAGTTCATTTTCAAACCGCAAACACCATTAGTTTGAAAGCCGGTTTGGCTCATGAAGTAAAAATGTCCCGTGATTGTCATTGAATCCACCCAAAACATACTTTTTGTAAGCTAGGATCATATCGTTTAGAGAAAGGAGCCGCAAATGACGTGTTTTGGTTTTACCGGACCGAAACGCGAGTGTTATGACCACAAAAAGGACACGGTTGATCACTGTGTAATCAATTGATATTGAAAAAATTAAAGGGGACATGCCACAAAACCTCTAACAGGAAGACCACATTTGGTTCTAAACGTCCTTATCGCCAACGTATGTGTCAAAGTCAGACGTCACTGTCGGAGAGAAACCTTGTATCTCCGCATTACAACGTTACGGTTTGTCCATAAATCAACTTTACTTTCAAAGTGGTTAAGTGTGTCTGTGGTTTTTACATGGTTTTACATTCCCATATCCTATTTAAAGGTATAGGGTAACTGATACGTTTTTTGTTTAAAAGGTTAAACCACTATATGCTGATAGTGTTGGTTTAGTAACAGAGCTCTCCCTGTCTCTCCAGCTCTTTAATAAACTGGTAGGTGACAAACTTTGAGCCAATCAGGAGAGTACCAGCTTAGTTTATAATGTACAGTGTTCCAGTTCCAAATTTGTCTGCTCATTTATTTGTGTCACCACTTACAATTCCACTTGTTTAATCTGTTCTCTTAGTCTCTATAATGATTGGATTCAAATTGGAGACTCCTGTTGCTGAATACAGGTGTCCTCCCCCCATTTCTCCTGAAAAGCAACAGTTTTGGACATACAAGGTTTCCGCCTGAGAGTGATGACAATGGAAGTGATCATTAATTCAAAGCATTTTAGCTAATAATATGCTGCAGGTCACACACACACACACACACACACACACACACACACACACCCATTGAAATAATAATTTATTCAACGCTATAAGCAGGAGCGCAGAGCACCAACGAACTGGCCAGATGTATGGAGAACCGGGATGACTGGAAGCGACGATGGAGGGCTCGTCTGAGGACGACTTGGAGAGATATGCACGAGTAGGCTGAATTAATGATAGTATTTTGATGTGGAAGTGAGCACCGAGCTCTCTTAGCCATCGTGTTACTTTTACAATGCGTGCTCGCGCCTCTGCCACCTGTCTCAACCGCTAGCAGTCAGGTGTGCAAAAGAAGAACCTCCCTAGCCCTGGCCCAGTAAAGAAAAGAACAGACAAACATGCATTTTTCATCACACACAATATTGTTCGGGGCCGTGAGTTGATCTACTTTTTTTTTTCTTCGATGGCCGCTTCACCTCACTGGGAAAATGTGAAATCACGTGTTAGTACGATAGGCCTAATATCAACAACACTCTCGGATACATTTAAACAGTGGTGGAAAAAGTACTCAACATTTGTTAAAGTATCAATACTGCAATATATAACTACTCAAGTTACAAGTAAAAGTCCAGAATTCAAAATGTACTTGAGTAAAAGGACAAAAGTATTGGCATCAAATTGTACTTAATTTCATAGCATATTTTCAACCATATTTTCATAGCGCTGAAGTGGTTAAATGTATGTTTTGCAATAATAATCAAAGTAACTATAGTAACTAAAGTTTTCATTTACATGTAGTGGAGTAAAAGTACAATATTTGGAGAATAAGTGTTAGAAATTGGAAATACTAAAGTCTTTATTCACACACGTTTGCCTCTAAATTTGCCACAGACTCTCTATAGCCCACCACACACCGGTTGCGTTCCCCGCGCGTCGCCGCGCGGCGGACACAGCCGCCTCCATTATTTTCAATGAACCTATCGCACACCGGCTGCGTCCGACACGCGCTGGCGCGCGGTCACGCCTTGCCTGCCGCGCCGATGCACCGCTGTTATATTTTCCAGGCGTTGCCGCGCGGCCTCCACCCGGCTATCCGTGGGCGTGGAATATGGAATAGTCAACAAAACTCCCCAGCCGCGTGGTAGCGCGCCGCGTCCTGTTGGTGTTGCCGTGCAGCTATGGCGCGCGGCAATACTGTGCCGCGGCGGTACGCGCGACGGTCGCAGACGGTGTGTGTCGGGCTTATGATCTACTGTAGGCTTATTGTCCCGCCCTCAATGTCTTCATATATTGTACTTATTGTATATAAAACGCTTTATTCAGGCACATTTCAGCCACCTCTTTTTTAGGAGCACTCTGCGCAACGTCATCAAACAGCGTTACGCGCACCTATGGTAACATTATTCTACAGGCCACATGTTGCTACTGGAATGGAGAGCGAAAAAAAGAAACATTGTTCCAATGTTTCTTTTTTAAGTCAAACAGTGGAGATACATGGCTCCTGTGCGTGTGCGTGCGTGCGTGTGTGTGCATGTGTGTTTGCGTGTGTGCATGCGTGTGAAGGCACTTCATGTGTCTGTTTACATTACAAGACCGGATTTGGGCGCAGCTTCTTGTCAGGCCAGAGCAGCGCCAGTGTCTGCTCAGTGACATGCACAGTGCCACTGTGTGTGTCTGCTTGTCAAAACAAACGACACGATTTGCATACACACCGTAGAGGAGATGGCATTCTGGTGCAAGGGACTGCAATCGGGAGAACGTGTGTGTGTGTGTGTGTGTGTGTGTGTGTGTGTGTGCGCGTGTGTGCGTGTGTGCGTGCGTGCGTGCGTGCGTGTGCGCACATTGAAACACACTATAGGATGCCAGGTTTACAAATTGGCGAAACACCGGGAAAAGAGAGAACACCCCAGAAAGCACATTTACGACCAGGTTCAACCAACGTGTCCTACAAAAGGTCAATTCAAAACAAACAAGAACAAGATTAATAGATTTAAAAAAAGTATGAAGTATAAAAAGAGGGCTAAAAACATGCATTTCGGAGATAAAGGCCAGACTTGGAAGAAATGGGTCTTGAGTAAGCATTCGTGAGGCGACTGAGCAGAATGAATCATGTAAGGGGCAAGTTGTTCCATGCAGAGCCGGGGGCCGGCCATCTGCAGATGGCTGGCCACTGTGACCTTCTGAATCTGGTCTTAAATTAATTATACCTAGTTGAGCCTCTTTTATTCACACGCGTTTGAATCACCCTGTATATGGTTGATTGTTTTTTTTTATTGTTGTATGGTGGTTTATTTTATTTATTTTTCTCTTTTTGCTGATTTTTTTCATATTCTGATATATAGGCATATACACAGTGCGTGCGTGCGTGCGTGCGTGCGTGCGTGCTCTGTTGTAACTACCACCATTAATGTAGTGTGTGCAGATTTAAGATGCATTTGAAACCTCTGTGGACACTGTGTGCTTCAACATGATTGCGAGCTTGCATACAACAAGGCACTGCACACAGATGGAGTATACCAACAGCCTGGTGCTGCTTGGTGGACCTTCCCATGATCAGCTACCGGGAAGAGAGGCGTTGGACCTGGCCTTCTAGCGGTGTGTCCGCCCACAACAGTTCCGCCCGGAACAACAGTGGGTGGATTTTGGGCCCATGGGATCAGCCACGCTACGGAAAACGATATGACAACGGGCGGCAATACAGGAGTGGACTGGGAAATTGTTTCCTCTGGTGGTCCAGCCTGAGACACGCCCGCATACTGGTTGTTGGAGGGGGTTTTGAACTTAGGATGCCTACACTACTTGAGCCCATGGAATGCTGAGTGGCATGACATGCTTGTTGTATCGTGACCGAGGACATAATGCCTTGATTTTGCTGTTAACTTTGCTTGCTGCACCTGAACTATTTATGTCCCTGTATGCAATGTCCTCTGTGTGGACATAAATAAATTAAGTGTGTGTTTGTGTGTGTGTGCGTGTGCGTGCGTGCCAGGCCTGTGGACGACAACCCAGATCTACTTCCTCTCACAGCTCCGCCACCTCTCCTGGGCCTCCCGGATGACCTGGCAGAACTAGTGGTCAAACCGTAAGCTACTGCACCGACACTTCATATATATTTGAATTTGACTGAGGAATTTTCGTTTATTTTCATGTCATATGAAAGCAGGGAATCATAGCTTCACATTTACATATTGGTTGTTCAGTTTGAACCACCAGTTTTGGAGATATGGCTTATAGAGTAATGTCTTGCAGAGAAACGGCGAGTTGAGAAAACAGGCTTGAAATGTTCACTTCTGTGGTCTCTAACATATAGCTACATGTTTAAGCATGTATTTCATATTTGCATGTCGATTTCAGCACTTATTTCAGACATGCTCTAGTATGTGAAGAGTCTGCCTGTGCTAATAACTCATTTTGGAAAAAATAAATCAAAGTTTTTCTCCTCTGGTGAAAAGCTGGAGTTTGCACGATGGCAGGCTCTCAGTCAAATCTGGTCGCATATATAAATAGCTCATGTCATTTAGCCAGATGATCAGTTCAGTTCAGTGTTGTTTTCGTCAGGACTGACGATAACGTAAATGACGACGTCAACGCCCCTTTTTCCAGGACTAAAACGGACTAAAACGAACGACACTCAAATAATTCGGGACAAGACTGACGCTGACGAGCTAATTAGCTCTGTTTGACGCGATGACAATGACGAGACGTGTGTGTGTGTTATCGCTGACAAGACGAGACTAGACGAAAATTTTAGTTGATTGACGAACAAAGTTTTAAATGCATGAAAATGTTCCAATGTCACTGCTCTCGCCGCTATCCTCCTCTACTTTCCTTGTTTGTCACGCCTATCTGCATGCATGCACACACACACACACACACCGTCCCATTTCGACTCCGTGTCCTCTTCAGACAACAATAACACCACCAGACTGGGGGAACCCGCTTAGATCACTTTGCTTGTCCCCGTGGATTGGAAATAGGATTTAAAAGGATATCCGATGATAGCGTGGATTACAGCACAGTTGTGTGCAATTATTCAATAAAGAATTCACATATCACCGCACCTCGTCAAGCCTCCAGTATCGGCTCAATGCGAAACATGTTGCACCTAGCCTAACCTAGCTCTGGTCGATAGCGTAGTTAGGACTCAGGAGTTCTATGGTACTTAATTTGATCCTTTCCCCTCACTCACACCCGCGGAAGTGCAGGCTGTGCACTTGTGCAGCACCTCGTTTTTAACATAAAAATATATGTGAAATTCTACTTTCCTCCTTCTAACACTATGGATCAGAGCTAATGTTATTCCAACTCCCAGTAGCAGTTCAAGTACCCGACCAGATGACATGGTTTCTAACTAAACGGTTATGGCCAAATAAAATGTAAAATCTACTATGGCTGTTACTGTATGTCCACGGAAGAAACACAGAGGTGTTTTCTTATGGTCATGTCACATTTGCTGCACCAATTGAAGGCCGCTCCAAACCCTGTGGAATGCATTCCCCAAAACTCTCAGAGGCATGCCCCCACCATCCAAACCTTTAATATTACTTTCCCCAGCTATTTATTTTTATTTATTTTAGTGTTTTTCCTTTAATAAAGTTGTTTTTGATTTATCATGTCCTCCTTGTAAAGCATTTTTGGGTACTCAGAAAAGCTCTATATAAATTATTAATTTTGAGATATTACTACAAAAACAATGTTTTATTGCTTAAACTTATGTATTCACTATTCATTGATTCACTAGTATACCAAAATCCATTAAAAATGGCTCTCTCACAGTTCTTGGGTCAAATAATGATATGCGATTAAAATGTGATTAATCGAGATTAATTAACTACAAAGCCTCTGATTAATTAGATAAATTCTTTTAATCGAGTCCCAGCTCTAATTAATACCTGTACGCTATAGACATTTTATTTAAAGACATTTTTTTTTTTTTTACAAACTGGACTAAAACCTTTTACTAAAATGACTAAAACTGACTAAAACCCTTAGGAGTTTCCGTCGACTAAAACTATCAAGGATAGAAATGACTAAGACTGACTAAGACTAATTAAGCATTTTTCCAAATGACTAAGACTGACTAAGACTAATTAAGCATTTTTCAAAAAGACTAAGACTGACTAAATCTAAAAAAATGCCTGCCAAAAACAACACTCTTCAGTTCAGCTTTATTTTCGGAATGTTGGACATACAGTATATACATAACAAGCATCATTTTCTTTTTTTTTTCTTTTTGTGTCAGTTGCTTGTGTCCTGTCCAAACACCGAAAAAGGGCTAGGGAGAAGCCACAGGCTTGTCGGGTTCCTACCCCTGGAGGCCATTTGCATATTTAGGTGCACACGTGTTGTAGACTGATGGACATATCTGTCTACCTGCACAGTGCACACATACATGTAGTCCTTACATATACATTCACACACACACACACACACACACACACACACACACACACACACACACACACACACACTCATATATATTATATATATATAAACACATATATACATATGCACATATACACACCTACTTACACACACACACCACAATATACATCGCATCAACACAATAATTCCTGCTGTGTAGAATCAATGCATTCCATTGCCTGTCCGATTGATTCTCCACCTATACCGATACTGTCTGGTAACATCTAAATGCAATGAATGGGCTAAAACCGTGTGGAAAGTAATTAATACGTGAAAATAAATGAGCAGCAGAAGAACCAATGCAAAGACTTGATGGTGGTCCGTCATATTGGGACGGTGATATTCGGGTATTCGGTTTTCGCCCAACTGTTTCCTATATTCTGTATTTTGGTTTCAGCCAAGAATTTCCCTTTCGGTGCATCCCTAATTATTGTCAATGTTATAATGCATTGCATTTTTATAGCACTTTTCCAAGTGCTCAAAGCGCTTTGCAATTGTTGGTTCATTCATACATTGAGAGGTGAAGCGGCGAACAGTCGACGCCAGCGTCCTCACTTCCCACATTCACACACCAATGGTGGCGAGCTCACACCGATCGACTCATTGGAGGCAATGTGGGGTTCAGTGTCTTGCCCAAGGACACTTCCACATGTGGACAGGAGGAGCCGTGATTCGAACCGCCGACCCAGGGATCATTGGACGACCTGCTCTACCTCTATCTAATGTTACTTTAGACATGTTTGGATCTGGACTTGGATTGGAATAATAATGATGTTGTTGTTGTGTATTTTCAGAACAGAAGGCCCAGCATTGCAGCTCACACCAGAGATGATTAGAGCAGAGTTTCCGTGGGATCAGACCAGCCCCAGCAGCAGCCGTCTCAACGCAAACATGACAGCCGGGTGAGACCGCGTCCCCTGACAAATTGAATGGCGTTTTTCCTGTTTCTATGCCAGGACCCCCATAATTATCTGTATTTGGCCGCGGAACCCCATCTGAAAATATGTTGTTCCAGGCACCCCCCAGAAGCAAAGATTTGAGGTAAAAACGTTTGCTCTGAAAGAATATATATTCAAGGATTTGCGCCACATTTTCACGATTTTCCAAAAATAGCAGATGGCTCGTAGCGTGGCACGATAGCCAAAGTATAACCTAATGCTTAAAACACCAGAGGGGGTTCCCGTCCTGAATTTGTTAATTAGGCATGGTATTGTTTTGGTTTCATTATTAGATTTGAAGTAAGATTAGGCAATGATTTGTTACGGAAAAAACTTGCAATTTATATAGTGATTGTAAAGGTATTTAGCTCATTTAGCGAGAGTATGGGGGCCACGCATAAAACATAAATGAAAAAAATCCACAAAACTACAGTAGCATCGTCTGTGTTGACCTATTTCTACCATATAGCACAACTTTCGTTCAACTTGGAACCCTCTGTCACATGGAACTGTGACGGCAAGTATTTCCTACAGTCCAAAAACCCTTTAATATGACAGGGTGACAGTGTTGACGATTTTTCGAAGACAATTCAAGCAGACAAAACAGCATTACAGATCATAGCCCCGCAGACCACCTGGCCCGAATCTTGACAGTTCTTATTGTCAGCGTCTCTAAAAGAGAATTGAATTGTCACATTCTATGTACAGGCATGCTACACATCAATGCTAGTGTTGAACCAGCTGCAAAGAGAATAGTTTAGTGGATATATAGACCTTGCGTTGGGGAATTGACAGCAGCAGGAGCTGTGACTGCTGTGAAGTTAACCCTCCTATGGTTTTGAGCAGATTGGCATTCTAAAATGTCTATTATAGCACCCAAAAACCCTAGTGTGTCTGTCTATTCTGGGCATGTGATAATAGGCCAAACATTTGTTGGAAATAATAGCTGATTTACAAGCTCATGACGTGTCACAGCGAGACGTATAGTCTGTTGGATGGAAACCTAATTATTACTTTTCATGACTCAAATTCGGAATGTAACAAAAGCAGCAAATCTACAAGCTTTTAATGCTTTTAACGCACAACATTTGGATATGGGAGCCTTGGGAGGTTTCTGCCCGACAGGGATGGAGCACTAACCTTTTCGATCCTAGCCTGCATGAGTCTAGTACGGTGGTTCTCAAAGACAGGACTCAGGTCTGTATGAGAGTTGAGAACTAATTCAATGTTAAACTTGTCAACCTTGGTCATACTTTCTTTTTCTTCTTCTTCTTCAAAGCTCAAACTTCTAATTCCATTAAAGTCTCTTGACTCTATCTTGACCTCAGCATAACCATGTGTTGAATTAACCGATTATCTTTTTCTTTCATTTACTCACATGTTAGACAGCCTACAAACGGATCCGACGTGCACATGCTTATTTGTCCTTTTTCTGCTCCAAGTGAGCCAAAATCCAGTGTTTGGAAGGTTTTTTCCCCTCTTCTTCCCTCTTGGTTCCCGTCTTGGTTCCCGTCCAGTCATGTACTTGTGGTATTCATGACATGTACAAATGTTCTTGTACCCGGTTATTTGTTATTGTTTTATTTTGTAGTATTGTATTCTAAAGGCTTCTGGAGGTATTGTTCATGGATTTATTATTTGGCTTTTGTAAATGTACAATGTAGCGTTTAAAGGTGTAATTATGTATTCTGCCGCTTGGCCAGTTCCCACTTGAAAAAGAGACGTGGTCTCAATGTGTTTTTACTGGTTAAATAAAGGTAAAAAAATAAATAATAATTCTTACATCCGTGGACGAAAACAACTCGTCGCCCGTCTACCGCAGCCCTAATAGGCTCTATGAATACAATATTGGGGGAGGCGGGGGGGGGGGGGGGGGGGGCTACACTTCCTGCGTGCCCTGGGGTCTCTTCTTCTACTGTGGTATTTTGCGCATTTGACTGGCACTGGCCTCACGATGCTGCCTAGTGTAACGGGAGGGATTGGGTTCAAGACCTCATGCGTTGCTCTCAGTTCACACACTGTACTGTATAGTAAACATCGTGTTACTTTCTAAGGTATGACCCGACCAGGATGAGGAAGAACGTGATGGCCGAGCTGAGACGCCTCAGGGCCGCGTGCGGGAGCACTACACCGTTGGCGGGAGAGGACTGTGAATAAGGTACTGTACGCTCGCACGCACACACACACACACACACACACAGGTATAAATAAACTACCGTACCTCCCCATCAGCCGGACACGACCACCAATTGACACACACCAACACACACACACACACACACACAGGCAAAAATAAAAAATGCAAAATTGCCTCTCACAGTTGCTTCGCCCACCTTGAGCACGGGGCGTGAAATAAGCCACCTAACACAGTGGTTACACACAATAACCCATTCTGGGCAGGAACCCCTTTTGATGTTTTTTATGTTCTACTTTATTGAAAAGTAGCAGATCTACAAGCTCGTAGCTTGTAGGTCTGCTATTTTTGAAAGATCGTGAAAATGTAGTGCAAATCTTTGAATATATATTCTTCCAGGGCGAGTGTTTTTAACTCAAATCTTTGCTTCTGGGAGGTCCATGGAATAACATATTTTCAGATGGCGGCCAATTACATATAATTTTTGGGGTCCTTGACATGAAATATTGAGAACCACCAACATGAGGTTTTTCAGAAAATTGTCATGATTAGAAGACTTAATTTTGACGTCTGGCCTAAATGGGATAAAGGTCTGTAAATACGCACAGCTGCTTGAGACTCTCTCCCATGCAAAACAATGCATTGACAACCCTCTCACACACCATGCACAAAATCACCTACCGGTATACTTACAAGTTTAGAGACATTGCAGCTGTGTATACCCAGACAATAGGCTCTCAGAAAGAGGAAATGGCAGTGGGACTCTCATACACTACTGTGTTCTATCAAATCTGTCAAATAGCACGTGATAACCGCATGTAGTCTCACCATGGCTGGAACATTATTATTCCGATCCATTCATCGCGATAAATGTTGGATTCTTAAAATGGCACTATTCATTCTTCCGAAAAGCGATTGGGGGACGATTGGTTGTGGCAACACTCCTAATCTCCCAGCGCAGTGTACTGTATATTGGACCAACGGTGAATGCCTGGCCTACTTTTGGAATAATAAAAGTGAGCATGCAACAATTTCATATTATAACGTCAGAAACGGCAGTGCCGTTACTTTGTTTGTCAAACGTCTGCGTCGTGACCGGGACCGCAAAAGACGTCAGTGCTCTCTAAATGCGACTCCTGTGGTGCGTTGTGTTGGCAGAATATTGAACATGCTCCGCTGTGCACGTGAATTGTTAATCAATCTTTTGTTCGGTCTGTGTTTGGCACATATAATTAAATATTTACAACCCGGATCATCATTTATTAATTGGGTCGCAGAACGAATGAAAAAGCAAACAAAAAAAACCCTGCCGTTTAGCTCAGATTTGATTCAGATGTAGGGCTGCAAATATTGATTATTTTCTTTGATTCTTTTTTTTTATTGATTTTGAATAATTTCGCTTTTCTTTAACACAGATCTTCTCTTCTGGGGTTCCCTGGCACAAAACATTTTCAGATGGGGGCCGGCCAGATACGTATAATTTTGGGGGTCCTTATTGGCACAAAAAGGTTTGAGAACTACTGATTTAGAAGGCATTTGTAGAATCGGCCTCAGGGTCTTAATGGATTAACCCCATCCCTCCCTCAGAAGTCATGCTGACAGTGAACTGACTGGGAGGGACTGCAGGGCAGCATGTCTCCACTCTCCCCCCTAGAGGGCGCTCTCCATCTATCCCTGCTGCCAGAGAGTTGGGATAGTTAATACAAGTGTAACAATGCTTAAAGGGATATTTCAGATTTTTTAAACTTAAGTTGTATGAAATACTTGCCATTAATATAGTGGTTGCAACTGTATTAATTGATTGCCAGAGTCCCGTGGTGGGAGTTCTGCTCTGGTTTTGGTGAAATATCAAGTAGTTCCGGTCATTTTGTGGGGGGCACTGGGGGCCACGCAGTAAAGGTAAATTAATCCACAAAACTAACGTAATTTGTATTGTTGACCTATTTCTAAAATATTAGTGCACCTTCCGTTCTTTTTTTACCCCTCTATCACACAGAACCATGTTTTTTGTGTCCATATCACTACGCCCAAAAAATAGTTCCATGTGATGGAGGGGTCAAAGTTGAACGAAAGTCGCGCAAATTTTCTAGAAATATGCCAACAATACAAATGACGTTAGTTTTGTGGATTAATTTACTTTTACTGCGTGGCCCCAGTGCCCCCCACAAAATGACCAGAACTACTTAATATTCACTAAAACCAGAGCAGAACTCCCACCACGGGACTCGGGCAATCAATTAATACAGTTGCAACCACTATATTAATGGCAAGTATTTCATACAACTTAAGTTAAAAAAAATCTGAACTATCCCTTTAAGTGTGTAAGTGTTGAGAGGCAGACCCGCGTTTGACCGGTATTCTTGCACACAGTACTACTTACACTTTGACACTTATTAAATCACCATTGTAGGAAATTTCAGGACTTTTGTTGTTGTTGCCATTTTCAATGTAAACAAAAGTTGCCAATCTACAAGCTCACAACGCGACACACTGCAACACTTTCTGACGCGTTGTAAGCTTGGAGATTGTCTATTAACAAACGACATGACACAGGCATAACTTCAGTACTGAGGCCAATTCTACAGAATGCCTGTATAGACCTTCTCAAAACCTTTCGTGTCAAGGACCCCCTAAATGTTATGTATACATATACATATATATACATGACACCCCCCCCCCCACCTGACACTGTTTTGTGCCAGGGACCCCCAGAAGAGAAGATTTGTGTACAAATTATTCAACATTTTTCAATATTATTATATATATATTTTTGTTGTTGTGTAAAAGTAGTGCTTTTGGACATTCAACGACAGCGACAATTCGTCTTATGAGGACCAGGAAAATTGTTTCTTAAAGGACCACTTCACCACTTTTCAACCTATCTTCATATAATAGGTCCTCACTAATAATCATGAAAAAATGGCGCACATTTTTTTCTACTCGGTCTGTGTCTCATAGGAGGGCTGTGGGCAGTTCAGAAACCGTCTTCCAGTGACGACATCGATGGGGAATACAAGCTAATATAAACTGCAGGCTTTGGAGGACGGTTTCTAAATTGCCCACAGCCCTCCTATGAGACAGACCGAGTAGAAACTAATTGTGCCATTTTATCATGATATCATGATAAAGGACCTGAAAAGTGGTGAAGTGGTCCTTTAAACTCTACCGTACCTGTGGAGACATTCGGTACATAGTAAGACAGCACACACACACATGCGTGGGCACAGCTTTGCGCGGCTGTAGTGATTGTGTGTACGCACGCACACACACACGCGCGCGTTCAGAGAGTGGAGGTCATGGGAGCGGTGAACCCGTGTGGGAGTTGTGAGGCCAGTGGAATGAAAAATGTCAGAAGATATCGGAATGACAGCCCAAGCTGCTCTTAACGAGGACGGGGGGATCTCACCTCCGCTGCAGCTCCCAAATGTCACCGGCGAGGATCGCTTTGTATTATTAACCTTCCATCCGTCTTTGTTTTACTTTTTGTTTTTTTTGCTTTTTGTTTTGGCAGATTTTGACCCCGTTGAGCCGCTTATATACATGGGATCAGATTCAGCGCTGCAGTTGTATGAGCGCACGGCCAGAAGAACCGCGGCTACACACAGGCAGTGGTTCTCAAACCCTTTCATGTCCAAGGGACCGCCACATTGATATGCATTTGGCCGCGGACGGACCCACATCTGTGACGTGTGTGTTGTGTCGCTCATGGGGCAGACGGTTCTCGAGTTTGCGCGGATTGCAGATGTACACAGTACAGAGATTCGGTGCATTTATTGTTAATTAATGATAAAATAAATGATGAGGTGTGTGTGTGTGTGTAAATACATGAATACTGAACGCTCTCTTTCGTGTCACCCATTCACATGCCACATCCAGTGTCACATTGTGTATTAGTATCTCAGCAGAGAACTTTTTAAATTAAATTCTTTGACCGCCAACCCCAAAACCTTCCTTTTGACTTTCAGTATCCTCTGTATGGAATGACTTCAAGTGTGGCACTCAAAATGCCTCTCTTAGTCATCCTACAGTAGGTCGTGCTTAACTTTTTAGCTGCCAGCAGGACGCAGCATAAGCACACGTACAGACTGCACACCCGTCTGCTCTAATGCTGCATCCTCGTTTCCTTTCCGGGTTATTCAGGACGGTGGGGGCCTTTTGTTATGAGCACATCACATCATATAAGCATGTGAAAGCATTACATCAAAACCCCAAAATACAATTGCTCTATATTGCGTGCTTGTGTATACGAACCAAAACAACACATTGACTCACAAAGACAAACCGAGAGACCGAAACAGCCACAGGGTTCAAAGAGGGAGAGAGGGACGCAATTAGAGAATTCCACTTTGCTTTGTTGTCATATCAGCTTATCCTGACTGTCCACAGTAGTAATGGGTCTGGCTAAAGTGGCTGTCTATATTTGGGCTCCGGCTGAAGCCACGTCCAAACCAATATGAGCATGTTTGAGCACCGTTTCAGAAATGATCTCCGTCCACTCCATACCCCCAAATGCCTGAAAACGCATATCGCGCAAGCTGTCTCCTACAAGGTGCAAGTTGAAGGTGAAATCCTCAACATTATTTCTGGTGAAATTCGATCTCTGTGGTGTGGAGGCTTAACCATGGAGGTGAATTTAGTTTATGAAAAATATCAAAAAGATGTTTGGAAACTTTCGCGGCCAAAAATAATTGTTGGGGGCCGGGCTCCTTGGCCCGAAAAGCGTTGAGAACCAATGTTGTAAAGTCAGCAGAAAGATGAGGCTGACTGATTGGTTTAACCCATTCTGACCTGAGATCAGATTTATACGAGGTTTCCACTGGACACACACTGGTCTGATTAAGGTTCCTCTTAAAAGAAATTGCCGAAATGCGTCCGTCATTGTCATTGTTTGTCATTGTTTGCTTTTCATTCATTATTAATAACTAGGGATGTTTTTCCTTTCCGATCCCAATACCACAATTTCTGTGTATCCGATACCGATACCGAATACCTATACCAGAGAATTAATAATACAAGAAAAAATATCTTATTTTGAAGTCCACCGACTGGGAATAGTGTTTATAGCTATCTAGCTATATATCTCGTGTTGTGTTTATAGTAGACTCCTCACTCAAATGTGCACTTGCAGTTATTAGGGCAACTCCAAAGCAAACTCCACATGCCCCAACATTTTATTTACCTGCTATAGTGTCAACCCCTTACCCCTGTGTTGGATCGGTGGTTAGACTGGCATATTTGCCGATACCGATATGACCCGTATTATGACCAAATAAGGGCCGATCCGATACTGATACAGTATCGGGACATTTCTATTAATAACATTTAAAAAAAGTACTCAAAATAGCACATCTGCAAGGCGAAAAGCGACACGTTGTGTGCTTGTAGATCTGCTATTGTCACTAGTTTGGGTCCCCCGGCAAGGCAAACATCTGATTTCTCTTTTGGGTCTTGGAGCTAAAAGGTTTGGGAGCCACTACCTTACATGATTTGCTTTTTGATATCGCTTCTATGACTGGGAGTTTGTGCTCTCATTTCTTCTCATTTTGTTTGACCCCCCCCTGGAAGCCCCTCAAGGACCCCTGGGTTAATTGAACTCTGTGTTGTTTTTTCGTTTTTTTTTTCCTTCCTTCACCGTGTTTTTATTACGTGACAAAAGAAAAAAAAGACACAAATTACGACAAATTTGACAGGTCAGGAATAATTTAAAAGGCACACTTTCAAACATGTCTTTACGCATTTCTCTCAAGAGCAGAGCACCCGGTTCCACCCGGACATGTCAAAAGTTGGCAACATCACGCCCCCACTGCTAGTGATATTTTAATGATCTTAGGACGTAACAACTACAAATAAAGCCTTCTAGCATGGAATTCTCCTCTAAGTGCAGTTTTGCCTTCATGCCGTGTTAATAGGCCTTTTCGGAAATGTCAAGGTTTAGTCAATTATCCCTTTCAGGTGTAATTATCCCTTTCAGGTGTGCGGCACATGGTGTTCCATGTGAGTCATCTATGAGTGAATTGGCCCCGCTGTGACGCTACGTTATCCTGTACTGGTGGTACATGACATTTCAGTCTGTCTACAGATGGAACTGTGTGTGCCACGCAAAATAAGTTATGGAAGTGCAGGCTAGATGAAGACGGATAAAGTGATTCTCAAACTTTTTAAAATGTGTTATTAATTCATGGACCACTATAATAACTCAGAGTTACGGACGTGTGAGGCGCTATGAGCTTGTAGAAGTATAACAATGCTGTGGGGTTCAATCTTAGTACAATCTTTACTGGAGTATTTCCAATTTTCAATTGAATACTTTTACTTCTACTCCACCTCAGAGGCAAATATTGTACTTTTACTTCACCACAATTATATGAAAACATTTGTTTAGTTTGTAGATTTTGATTGTTATTACAAAACATACACTAACCACTTCAGCCTATATATATATTCCGGGCGGCCATTTGAAAATGGGTCCGTGTCATTAATTCGGCAGCTCGTTATTCCGACATTACTAACCCTAGTTACTCTACCCATAACCGCACGCGGAAGCCCGGGGTGAGTCTTAACAGGCCATGTCTGGCGGACTAACGTGATGCGCTGTCCCCTTGGAAAATAGCCCATCTGCTTATATTCAAAATATGTGAGGGATGTCCCGATCACGTTTATTTGCTCCCGATCCGATTCCAGATCATTTGATTTTGAGACATACCGATCTTTCCCGATCCGATCTTTATATTTTTAAAATAACACACATAATGTATGTCACTCTAGTCTAGTCTGTTGTGTTGCCTTTCAATTATTGAAAGGTAAAATGTGACTATACTTTTATTAGAATTATGTCATTGTGTTTGTTTTTTTCTTTCTATGAAAGCATGGAATCATAGCAAAATAATGATGTATTGTTTAATTAGAGTGAATACAGTTCTACAGCTTATAGAACTGAAGTCAAGTTAAAACTCTTAAAGAGTATCTCTCTCATTCAGAGAGAGTACTACAGACACCTATGGCATCATGCATAGTTATTTCAATAGTTATTTCAATGGTAGTGGATGGAGAGAGAGGATTTTTGTCCAACCACAAAACGGCAACCAATGGGTGAGAAGAGGGGCACAACCACGGGCGGGACTTGACAAAGGGTGAATTAAAAATCCGATCTTTTCTCCCTGATTCCGATCTTTTGAAAATAATGTGATCGGAGCACAATTTCCGATCACCCGATCCGATCGGGACAATTTCCACACATTTTGAAATTATGAAATGGGGCATTCCGCACAATACGGTACTTCCATTTGTAACAGCGTATACATTGCAGATACTTTTCCTTAAGACTAATGTAAAACATTTTGGTACCTTTTTTTTTACACCACCGACCCCTGGGGGACCCTGCAGCTGGTCAACTGAAGTGTATAGTATTTAACAACTTAAACCCTATATCCTTCAGTGGAGCAGGGTCAACCGAAGGGCTTCTCCAGGGTGGATTAGGCTCACACAATTACACACACTCCACACCTCAAAGCTGTCACGGTCCATCCACAGGCTGTGCCAGCCCCATTGTAGCACTGCGGCTGATCATGTTCTATGCCAGCCATGAGGCCTTTTCAGACGGAGAGCGATTGACGCGCCTTGGTAATTCATTTTCAACGAAAGGCGGGCGATCGTTTTGGATGCGTCGTCACTGATCCGGGCGAGAACGCCTGCGCCACTCGTTTCCCGCCTGAAGAAAAGGCTGCTGCGCTCATAGCCTCCTTTTTCAGGGACTGGAGGAGACCATTCCGGGTCTCAATGTTGGGTTATTATTTTATTTTTTTGCAGCCTTTTCGTCACTTTTAGACTTCTGCAGCAGTGGCGTGAACAGATAGACACTAGGGGGTGCTAGAGCACAAATGTGCACTTAAAAAAATAATAATCTTTTTACAGTGTACAGTACTGTACAGTATGTGGCTCACACAATTACACACACTCCACACCTCAAAGCTGTCACGGTCCATCCACAGGCTGTGCCAGCCCCATTGTAGCACTGCGGCTGATCATGTTCTATGCCAGCCATGAGGCCTTTTCAGACGGAGAGCGATTGACGCGCCTTGGTAATTCATTTTCAACGAAAGGCGGGCGATCGTTTTGGATGCGTCGTCACTGATCCGGGCGAGAACGCCTGCGCCACTCGTTTCCCGCCTGAAGAAAAGGCTGCTGCGCTCATAGCCTCCTTTTTCAGGGACTGGAGGAGACCATTCCGGGTCTCAATGTTGGGTTATTATTTTATTTTTTTGCAGCCTTTTCGTCACTTTTAGACTTCTGCAGCAGTGGCGTGAACAGATAGACACTAGGGGGTGCTAGAGCACAAATGTGCACTTTAAAAAAAAAAAATCTTTTTACAGTGTACAGTACTGTACAGTATGTGGACATTGATCAATTCTTTTTTTAAATATATTTTTTATCCCACGATTTTGTAACCCATTTTTCACCCCTGTGTCAATCATCTAATGTGATCCTGGCCTCTACACACCCTCCGCCAACCTGGGGAGAGCAACGGACTTAACTCATGCTTCCTTCATGCTTGAGTGTCGAAGTGGAAGGAACACAGTGGAAGGAACACATTATTCCAACCAGTTCCTTTCCCCTCCATCAGGCGCCCCGGCTGGCCAGGGGGAGGCAGTTTAGAGACCAGGATTACTGCATGTTTTTGTGAGGGTACCTACCCTAGGGGACACGGGGAGAACATGCAAACTCCACACAGAAAGGCCCTTTCGCCAAACCCGCCTTCGGGTATGGGCACTGATGACGCGGAGGAGGAAACACGCCGCCAGCACCCACAGCGCCCCGAGCGGGAATCGAACCCAGGACCTTCTAGCTGTGAGGCGACAGCACTACCAACTGTGCCACCGTGCCCGACATTGATAAATTCTTGATAAAAAAGCTTCTAATATATTATTTAGGCCCCAAAATCTATAAATCTCACTCTATTAAGGCAACCCGCCGGTTCCACGTGCTGCACAAGGTGCCCTTTTTTCACTTGAGCACCTGCCCTCTAAATGTCTGTGCATGCCTCTGGTCATCAGCACCTAATCAACATTGGTGTGTGGCCCTTCTCCCGTTGGTTTGCCTATGGTAGCTTATTAAATTATTAATGTATTATTATTATTTTAATCATTATTATAAATGTGCATACAATTTGCATTTTTCTTTAGACATAATTTCCTCTGCAAAGTCCATAGTAGTAGCAAGGTTGAAATCTCTTTTTTGCAAGTAGAAATATATCTGGGTCTTGCCGGCTTAACCAACCTGTGGGCCGGTGACCACTGGTGGGTACCAAGACGTCTCGAAACTCTTTCGAGACGTTTCAACTGGATCCTGATGGAGAACAGGTTTTGGAACCACTGTTCTGTATGCAAGGTTCCTCCAACCTTATCTTTCCCCCTTTTGCTAATTCCCTTCCCTTTTTTATTCAGTTCCCCATAGAGAATTTAGCCCAGATTATCCAAGTAGTTGTTGCACGGAGACAGACTTTAAGCCAGGCAGGAATGGCCTCTGCACTGCTCTGCAGGTATTAATGCAGGATAATCCTTCAGACAACCTCTTCTACTGCATCAACGCACACACACACACGCACACGCGTGCACACACACACACACACACACACACACACACACACACACATACACACATTTGCATGTGGGCCATGTCGCTTACAGCCAGTAATAATAGTAATAAGCCAGTATCAGGCATAGCATGGGTAGATCAAATATACAATTTTTGTCTACGTGTGTGGGCACACGGGCTGCCCACACACATGCATGCTCACAAATGCACGCACACACACACACACACACAGAAGTATTTCGTTTTTGGTATAGATTTGTCTCAAATCCTTCAGCCTTGTACATCTGTACATCTGAAGAGAAAGTGCTTAAAAGCTTGGACTCAGATGGCAGACTTTTCACAGCTGCATCTCAGGAGATGTCTGCGGATGATGATTACATAAGAAACAACAAAAATAAGCTTTCAGTGCTCTTAGCGAGGATGAGGATGGTTGAACGCACAGTCTGTCAATGACTCAATGTGATCCTTTTTTGAGTGGTGCAACCACTCCTACAACCAGCAATGTCCGTGTACCTGTTTACCTGTGTACCTGTTTGTTTGTATAAGTGAGCACGAGTATGTGACTTATTTATACCAGTAGGGGGGGCCAGAAACAGAGAGAGGGGTAGTGCTGTGTCTAATGAGAGAGAGAGAGAGAGAGAGAGTGGTGGGGGGGGGGGGGGGGGGGAATTGCACCACTCAGTTCAGTTTACCACACTTTTTGCTCCATATCACCCACAATAGGATGTTTCTTGTCAGCTATCGGGAGGTGGGAGGTTACAGAATATTGGAGCAATAGAACCCTTTGAGCAGTGGCGTGAAGTAACTAAGTACATGTACTCAAGTACTGTACTTAACCCATTTAGATCTAAGTTCGATTCTACAAATGTCTTCTAAATCCTGAGAGTTTTCTGAAAAAAACTATGTTTCTATGTCAGTGGTGCTCAAACTATTTCATTTCAAGGACCCCCAATATCATATGTAATTGGCTGCCAACCCCTATCTGAAAATATGTTGTTCCAAGGACCTCCCCAGAAGCAAAGACTTTCTAAATATATATATTTTTTACACATTTTTCACCCCTGTGTCAATCATCTAATGTGATCCTAGGCTCTACACACCCTCCACCAACCTAGTCCCCATATATGGGGGATAAGGGGAGAGCAACGGACTTGAACTCATGCTTCCTGAACTAAAGTCTTTGCAGAAGCAAAGACTTTAGTTAAAATGTTCACTCTGTAATAATATATTCAAACATTTGAGGCACATTTTCACGATTTTTCAAAAATAGCAGACCTAAAAGTTCATAACGCACTAGGTGCCGCGCTATGAGCTTGTGGATCTGCTATTTTTCAATAGCTAAAGTGTAAGTGTGATTTTCTTTTGTGATTTTTTCTTCTTCTTACAGCAGTTAAACAAGCATTGACGACGCGAGACGTCATGTGGCCATTATAAATACATCTTGTGGCTGGTTTCGTTTTATACAATAATTAACAATAAACTGCATTCACAGTCTCCTATAGTGGCAGTGAATCTGCAATGAATGAAAGTGACTCACTCTACCATAATGTGGCAGCCAAGTCTATGGTCTTTTAATGTTTGCTTTAACCCATTCAGGACGGGAACCCCTTTTGGTGTTTTAAGCATTATTTTAAACTTTTTTTTTTTTTATCGTGAAATGTGGCACAAATCTTTGAATATTATGTTCTTTCAGAGCAAACGTTTTTGACTCAAATCTTTGCGTCCCTGGAACAACATATTTTCAGATTGGGCGTTTGCAGCCGAATACAGATAAAAACACGAGTGTGATTATTATTGTGCTACAGACTTATTGGCCTTTGTTTCTCTCTCTCTCTCTCTCTCTCTCTCTCTCTCTCTCTCTCTCTCTCTCTCCACTTTGATTTAGGCAAAGAGAAGAGGGCCGTCTCAGAGCATGACTGACAGGGAAGTAAAGAATGATATCCGTATAGTGTCCCCCCTATCAGAGAATTGGAATTTGGTGAGTCTGTCAGCCTGATTGCCGCTGACGGCTGGTGGCAGGCGTAAAAAGTCACACTTTCATCACAGCCTGGGAGGTGTGTGCACTGTTGCATTAAATAGGCCACCAACAGCAACAACGTGGAACTCATAAATCCCCCCTGACATCTCCATGGACAGGGGGAAAAAAACAAATGTTTGATGAGGAAAAGCAAACGGCTTTTCTATTATTTTTCTAGCAATGGAAAGCTAGAGCGGTTTTGTCATATTTTTTGGAGCGAGCAGCAAAAACTGGTAATGAGTCGAGGGAGGGTCCCTCGAGGCGGGGGGGGGGGGGGGGGTGGACCAATTGATTCCGTGGCCAAAATGTTCAGGCTTGCCCATGCAGTTCACTTCATAATAATTATTGGGCGCCTTCGGTACACTGTCCAGTATGGGCCAGGACTACTGGCGCGCTGTTCCAATGCATGGTTCCAGCTCAGCTTGCCTCAACTCTAGGGCGGGCGGGCGGGCGGGCGGGCGGGCAGAGAGACAGACAGGCATGCAGGCAGGCAGGCAGGCAGGCAGGCAGACAGACAGACGCTTATTTATCCAGACCTGACTTCAGTCACCATAGCAGCAGCACTGCAGACACATGTAAAGGGGAGTAGTAACGCTAATAGCAAATACAAGACGGTATAAAGATGAATAAGATATTGGCTATTCTTTTAGACTGTTCGTTCGCCTATTTTTGCCCTATAATGGCATGCCCAGAATAGGATTGCTAGCGCTCACATGTGCTTGCTTTATTCCAGACGGAAGAGTGGTACGCAAGACATGGAGCAGAGAGAGAGAGAGGAGACACATGTGAGACAAGGCATGCAGGGAGGCGGTTTGATTTCAGACCCTGCTGGTCCTCGTTCTCACAAGGGACCATATGGTCTGTGTGCCATGCACCATGCAGGCACCCGCTGAAGTGCCTTAATTGAGTTGATTCCACATCATTTGGCGGGGGTTGCTGCATTCATAGCTCTGTCAGTGGCGCATTAGTCATTTTGTAGGAGCCTGTACAAAATGTGTAGGCAGTTGGAACAGCAGCTAAGCCAACTGATATAATCTTTGTGGCACTTAGCTTGTGTGTCAAGACAAAACGAGAAACTATCCCGGGCCGAGTATGAAATAGCATGGAGGGACGCTGCAGGCAGCAGCCGTGTTACAGATTTTAATGCACTGGTTCTCAAGGTGAAGTCTGAGGATCCCCCAGGGGTTCCGAGCGGTCCCCAGCTAAATAACTGATCGTTATAGGACCAAATTGACCTCTGAGAGAGTACAAAATGTACACACTGTGAGAGAACATTTGTACTCTTTGAGTTGTGGGTGTTTTGTGGCCTAATCGTGTATTTATATCAAACTGGGGGTCATTGAAATGAAAATGTTTGAAATATGAATGTCATCGGTATGTGTAGGCCTACTGTATCTGTAAATCAGAAATAAATGGACAAAATAAGGCAAGACAACAGCTCAGATTCCGAAGAGTGAGTGATTTTTATTTTAATACTGAAACAGGAGACAGACTTACAATTTCAATGAAGCAAAGAAATCCAACATCCGCCTCCCAGCACACATGGACTGATTACATTTGAACTAGGGTTGTCCCGATCGCATCGGGTGATCGGAAATCAGAGGCCGATCACATCATTTTCAAATGGTCGGAATCGGATCGGGAGCCAAAAAACGTGATCGGGACATCCCTAGTTTCAATATTATGTCATATCATGATATTAGACTGGAATTTGTCTCTGATTTGGGATATTGTACTAATGTGATATGGCATAAACGTGTTCTATAAAACATAAATATCGGATCGGGAAAAATCTGTATCGGCAGATCAAATCAAATGATCGGAATTGGATCGGGAGGGCAAAAAAAACATGATTGGGAAATCCCTCATTTGAACATAAAGTAGTAATTATAATGACTAGAATTTCGCGGGCCTTCGGCCCACTCATCCATGCGTGATGTCGCAAATGGGAAGAAGGCAATAGCGGAAGGGTGATACTCAATACTGTTTTTCTGTTTTGTTTTTATACTTGGAAAAGCAAACATAGCAACCATGGTGTTTTCATATATCCAGTTGCTTGGAAAGTGAAAAGTTGGGAACCTGGCTGAGTGGCCCTATTGTTTGTTTTGCTTGATTTTATTTCTGTCTAAAAGCAAGCATGGCAAGTGTCAATGTTTCTATATACCAAGTTGCTTGAATGTCATAATTGTGTCAACCTAGCGGGAATAGTGTACTCCTCTGTACTGTACTGTAGTCCTCTGCACTGTCCTGTCCTGTCTTGCGCTGCACTGCACTGTAATGTACTGTACTGGACTCCACTGTACTGGACTCCACTGTACTGTACTGTACTGTACTGTATTCCACTGTACTGTACTGTACTGTATTCCACTACTGTACTGTACTGTACTCTGCTGTACTGTACTGTACTGTACTGTACTGTACTGCTCTCTTCTACAGTATTGTACGTTACTGTACTGTTCCGTACTGTACTGTGCTTTGCCTTACCATACTGTACTGTACTGCTGCTGTGCGCACGTGCGTGTGTATGTGTGTGTGTGTGTGCAGTGAAAAGGGGAGGCGCCGGGCAATGAGAAAGTTGTGATGCAATTTGCATCACAGCGAAATGTTGCGCAATAACAGTGTGTTTGACAAAAGTAATATTTGTACAGTAAATATATGTGTTGCGTGGATGCAATGTAGTCTATCTGGATTCTGGGAGCGTACAGATTTTATTTAGCATGGAGAGATGTGTGCTAACAGTGTGGTTTGGTCGGAGAAGAACCACGGATAAAGGCAGATAAACGGCCATGTGCTCGTGTGCCCCCCTGTCTATTAGGGTAGAAGGATAACTTGAGCATATATTTGACAAGAATTATGGCAATTAATTCCACGTTGAGTCACAGGGCTGGTTTGACAGTTTTGTCGTGGTGGCATCATTATTGTGTTGACAATTGCATACGTGACATGAATGCAGTGATATCGTGCACAGTACAGCTCTTTGATGCATAAATTAACACATTTCACAGTGGTGTGCCACTGTGAAATGTGTTCATTCCAATCACACAGGAATGTGCACGGCACGCGCACATACACCCACCCACGTGTCCCCCCGTCTCCAGATCTCTGATCGCAACGTTATTATATAGACATATTTCTTGTCATTAAAAATTCCTCTAATATGCAAAAGTCTTGATCACCAATTCCTTGTGCCAGGTATGTTTTAGCAACAGTCAGTCACGGGTTATATGATGCGAGTCCATTGCTTTCTAGATCGAGAGCGATACAGAATTCATTCAGGTATTTAGCATAAGTTTGTATGCAGAGACTTGTCTCTCTCTATCACTCTCTCTATCACTCACGCATGCACACTACCGTTAGTAGGCCTATTGATCTATATAGTTTATTTAATAGCTATTTATTTATAGTTGTATAGGCAAAGTATAGAATCACAAGTGGCAGGCAATGAATACTGAGACTACTCTAGTGAGTGAAAATGGGCCCATGTACAGAGACAAGAGCTCCCTTTGACGTGACCTAAGCAGCTAGGTGTGTGTGTGTGTGTGTGTGTGGGAACGTACTTTACGAATTACATTTATTGTTGTTACACTCTCACTTTATCGTGCGGCGTGCACGTATAGCCTTGAAGCAACCGTGATACTACAAAGCAGAGGTTCATGGGTGATAAAAGTTGACATTCTTGTATTGCATAATTTGCATTGCATATGCAATGCATTGGAGTCTGGAGTCTTTGGGGTCACAATACAGCAAATGGAAGGCCATTGTCCCATATGTGCTTCCATTGTCCAGCATGATTACGGATATATACGTAATCATACTGAAGAGCTGAACTCAATAGAAACGGAGAGAGAGAAAGGCAGGATCTCCTTGACTTAATTTCTTTCATACACCGAAGGCACAGCATGTTCTCACGGTAATCTTGTACCCGAGAGTGAGCTATTGTACTGTGATTATGGCAAGGCCTCTGGTCTTCCACCATATCGTTGCTGTCGGGCAGAAACCTCTTATGTCCATATTCTAACTTTCTTTTTCGTTTCTTTTTTTTGTGTAAAGTAACACCCCTATGATGCATTTTGAGCTTGTGGATCTGCTGTTCTTGTATTTGAATCCTGACAGGTATTCAGGTAACAGTTTTGGACATACAGATAATCCAAGGAGACCAAAGATATCTCGTATACATATATATACGTTTGTAACGTTTGCATACAACCGTTGCCAAAGTGTTGGTGTCGGATGAAAAAAAAAGATTTGTTGTTGTTGTTCATCTTTCACTGTGAGATGCAAAAAAACAAAAAAAAAACTTGAAAGGGAAGTCTGATGGTGAACTAGCTTCTTGTTTATCATGCACTAATTAGCTTAGTAAGCATGCTGGAAACAGAGGTTTGTTTGCAGAACGTACTTACAGGCTCAAAGCCAAATAAGGAAAACCTCTTGTACTCTTGAAGAACTCGAATAAGTAGTGTGTTTGTGTTTGATATGCACAAAGGCAATGGGAAAGCAGAATTTCATCACATTACTTGTATTTGATTTCAATTCAGACCATGATCTTCCAAGGGACCACAACATTATACTTTATGCATACAATTGCTCATAAATAAACACAACATAGGCCCAGGCCGTAGCGTAACTGTCTGGGCACCGGACTGGTGATCCAGTCGCGGTGTGCCGCGGGTTCGACTCCCGAACCCGACACGGCCTTTACCGCATGTCATCCCCCCATCTCTCTCCCGTTTCCTGTCAGCCTACTATCTGTCCCTTAAAAAATCAATAAAAGGCGTAAGCCGCAAAAAAATATCTTTAAAAAAATAAAATAAACACAACATATAGAATATAACACACAGCCTACTTGATAACATACAGTAACCAGACCGGGTCACATGTTAACAAGTAGCCTACGTGTTATATGCTATATGTTGTGTTTATTTATGAGCAATTGTATGCATAAAGTATGACGTTGTGGTCCCTTGGAAGATATGTATTGGCTTCACTGCTGCCTGTGTCATTTGTGGGTGGGGATTCCAGGGTTTAACTGGCAATTGGTAATTGTCACACTCCTGTCCTTTTGCACCGACAAAGTTATTTGGCAAAAACAAAGGAGAGACTAGAACACGCAAAGCACACACAGAAGCTTCTGTGTGTGCGTCACAGAGCGGGCGTTCAGGTCAGACAAGTCCCGGAAAAGACGTGCTAGTGTAATTGGCCAGTAGTCACTTGAGTGCCAGCGTGAGAGATGCCCACGAGTCTCAGAGCTCGAGTGGAGTCTGGAGTCTTTGGGGTCACAATACAGCAAAACAAATGTTGGGAGCCACTGAACTGTTCAATATCAATATCACTGATCATTAGGCACAGCTTGGTTAAAGCAGTATAGGCAGCCTGCAGTAGTCAGGTGATTGGTCATTGGTATGAGGCTGGTGAACAAGGTGTCTAGCTGAATGGTGTCTAGCACACAGGTTTGTACAGATTAAATCCTGAATGTACCAACTTTGAAGACCATATCATCTTCAAATACTTTCCAATTCCATAAACAATATGAATACGTAATGTGAAAGCTTATATATACACACTCTACTGTTATAATCTGTACAAAGCTGAAAAAGGACCATGACCCCATGCATGGGATTGGGGACTGCCCTTAAGTCTGACCTGTGCTGCGGGTTACAAATCACCCGTGCTGCAGTCATATTGTATGATCATTGTGTTGCTGGTTTTGTTTGGATATAGCCACCTCCTTCCGATTGCTGGTGTCAATTAATTACCCTGTGACTGAAATCATATTAACTGAAACTGATTGAAATGTTTTGTTTTAAATTGTAATATTTAGTGGTTTTTTTAGGTTTGCTGTACAAGTGGTGTGTGTGTGTGTGTGTGTGTGTGTGTGTGTGTGTGTGTGGGCCCCCAAATAATTGGCAACACACTAAGATTTTTTATGATAGTATATTAATATAATAGATAAAACATTATTTGTTAACTTTTTTCTTTGGAATCTTGACAAAAAAGATATAGTTTATTATACCCATACTGTGTAAGTATATAGTGTAACACACTCGACAATTTTGCATGCTCTGAAAATGAGCACGGCCCTCCCATCTGACAGATGGGTTGGTAAAGGGGGATCGAACCGCTGCTATTGTCATCTTTCATGGACATGTATACATGGATACCAAAAATGACTGCTGTGCCGGAATGCTAGTGCCTGCGATGGTATATTATTTTGCACAGACCTAAAGTAAACCCTGAGCAGATGACCGTCCATCTACACGAGGTCCATGCCACAGTCATTTTCTGTGTCCATCTGCATGGTTTATTTTCCATATCCATTTCCCTTATGAACTGGGCTTTACAAGGACAAACGCTGGACCAGTTCCAAACGTAACTGCGTCCGATATTTCCTCCCAAGAGACTTATTGCAACACATTAGTTGGCAGACTAACATCCCAACTCTTCAAAGTATTTTCAAAGTCTTCTAGGATAATTATAATGGTAGGCATTGATTTGTTATTTGACACTCTGTCCTTTTGTTTTATTGTTTTTGTTTGACAGTTTTGTGCATTTGTTTTATCGTACAGGGCATATCTTGTGATACAAGTGCTACCTTTCTATATATTTTTTTACCAATCTAATTATGGACACTATTTATAATTGACAGAAATGGGAAGGACCCCTTGCTAAGTCCCCTTTGCAACCACCCAAATTGACGCATTGACAATCCCCAATGATAATTATTGGTGACTGCAAAGTATAGATCTTCATCTTTCATCACCCCCAGATGGTATCAGCACCTGGAATCCCTCAAATTCAAGTTTACTTTGGGTGTCTGGCATCCTGCAGGGTCCTCTGGAAAGAGAAACCCTGCACTGTACATAATTAGGCTACCATATCCCACACTGCACGCACACACACAGACGCACATACTGTACCATCGACCGACGCCAAACAACGTAAGGTCGGTGGAATCCTTTCAATTAATGTGTGCTCCAGATCGGGCCCGGTAGTGTTGCTCCTATACGCCCCCTTTGGGCTTTTGTTTTACATTCCGCACATATGCGAGATATTTGCAGCATTGTTTTCACTGCCGCCACTACAGTACCACTCGCTGTGTGTGTGTGTGTGTGTGTGTGTGTGTGTGTGTGTGTGTGTGTGTGTGCGCGAGTGTGTGCGTGCGCTGTGCTTTCTCCTGCTATCCACCTAAACCCTGTACGGTTGAGCGGAGTCCCTCATGGGCTATATACTCGTGTGTTTTGTTTTCTGTTGTGGGAAAAGCTTTCGCAGAAACTAGCCGGTCGACCCACGTTATATACCTAGAGATGTCATAATATACTCCGATACCAGATGTCCCCCTAGAACTGGATAATTGATTGTTGGGGCCGTGTGATCAGTGGCATATGGTGTACTCTATAGGGCTGCCCCATTCACTATATAGAATGGTAAATCTCGCTACCAGCTCAAACAGTGTGACGGTTTATAATGGCATATCACATTTCACAAGACACATTGTGGAATGTAGATCATATAGAAATCAATTGGCTGAAAATCGTAACTTTATAATCGTTGCTGTCGGGAGGAAAACTCATAACTCCATTTTGGAGGGTTTTTTTTGGCATAAATCAGTGCAGTTGAACACCCTTTACGTCTGTGTGAAAATATTGAACCAATGGAAAGTAGTAAAATGTGCTTTGGACAAAACCTCTTAACTCCATTGGACCCTCAAAATGTCTGCTAAAGCAACTAACTCCACCACCTCTCCCCCTCTCATGGAAGTAATTGACAATATATAAAGTTACAACACCAATATAAGGTTTTTTAACTTTTTTTTAATTTCCTGAAAAAGAATTATTTTTCATTTTCAGGAAAATGAACATTTTGGAGTTATGAGGTTTCCTCCCGACAGCAGAGATATGCAAGTCGCACTGTTTGAGCTGGAAGTGAGATTCATCCAGCCTAGAGGGCTGGTTCGTTCATTCAAAATGAATGTGCTTTCTATCTGTGGCGCCACAGAATGGCCACTACTGCTATGCCCTGTATAGGAGCCCAGCAAGCAGTGCTGTGACTCAATGTGGAATCCCTTCCATTAAATATGTATTAGAGCTGCTGCCTGGCCTTCATACCGTTTCATTCACAGCCGGGGAGAACATTTTTCCCTTGATTTCGGTCTGTCTTTTGTGTTATTGATTTCCCATGAAGATTAGGGTTTTTCATGCTTCTACGATCGCTTTATCTTTTCCAGTTGGCTTGTTTGTTGTTCTGATCCCGGTTACGTGTCTGTAACTCTGAGAGTGTACAGACGGAACCAAATGAACCCGTAAGGGTCAATTTGTGCACTGGCAGTAGGGCCCTTGACATGGTTCTCAAAAAGAGTTTGAGAAAAGTTAGATTTATACTTGGTTGCATACAGAGTCCTGTATGACCTGATATAGCCGTTCTACAAGCGCATCATGCACCCATGTGTAACTAAGTAGCCTATACATCATCCTTCTCAGCCCATTTACTTAAATGTTGTCACTGCCTCTGCAGGATATATACTTCCATTGCTCTCTTGTGCAGTTGATTTCCCAAGAAGAGTCTTTTCTCTTTTCACGCTTCTGTGGTCCCTTGTCTTTTCAAAGGTTGTCTTGTTTGCCGTTCTCATCACGAATGGCCACTGCTGGACTTGTGTGCGTCAGTTGATACAAGTGCATTTTCATTATACACAGAGAAAGTGTAAACTCTATCGTGGGGGCGATTAACACTGGAGTAATAAGCCTAATATTTGCATCAACACAACTATTGTGCAGTCAGAGGGTATTTAAAATAAGTTGTTGTTAGGAGTACAATTAGAGTTAAACATCTAAACTGAAACGTTAAAAACATCCGCCACATGCATTTTGAATATTGCTCTTTAGAGATTGACCTACAGTAGTCGTAGGTGATTGATATTGTTTGGTTAAAACCAATCATTTATCAGTTCCGGCACCAATGTTGTCTGCTCATTTCTTTATGTCGTCATTCCAATTCCACTTGGGTATCCTGTGCCCTGTGTGGATTCTCTCTCCTGATTGGATCAAATTGGTGTCCTGACCTGAAATGTTTTTGTTTAATCAAGAGCTGGAAGGACCGGGAGACCCATGATACTGAACAAACACTAAGTCTATATCAATGAATGAGTGCTATCAGAATATAAAGCAATTTAACACTTATTCTTTTTAACTTTTTTATCTCTGGAAAAAGTTCACAAAGAACTTCAACTTTTGAAACTAACCCATTGTGTCAATGCCGACGCACACATCGTTCAACATGTAATACTTGTATAAGAATAACCTTGAAGCTATGATGAAGAGAGGACGCCTTAGCCTCCCACTGACAGGGTTTCAGAGAAAATGAGCTTGAGAAAGTGTGAAATTTTGACATGTGTGCAATGTCAGAGATATCTTGGGACCGCACAGTAGTCAACAATCCTGTCAAAACAGCCCTGAGGAGTGTGTGTGTGTGTGTAGTGTACTGTTAAAATATACATTGGTTAGTCCTTGCTGCGTTTCAGATGTTGCATACATAAATTGCATATATATATGCATAAACCTAGATGCATATACTTGATCCATAAACGGTGAACATATGCTCTACATGCATCTTGGTGTAGTCTGCCTATGTACATGTGATGCAGAGTAGTGTAACCATGATGCATCCTATGCATTTTAACTAGGGGTGACAGTATTTGTGACAGGCAAAGAGCTTCATGATGCCTCATCAAATCCATGGGTTGTTAGATAATGATAATACAAAGATATCTAACACAAAGCTATGGATCGTAAAGGGAGGGTAGGGAGGGGGGGGGGGGTGTATTGGAAGGATTGACTATAATTGTATAAATTGTAAAGGTTCTGGTGTACTGGTGCATGGATGCAGGATGCAGGATGCATGAACATGTGCTCATTAGGTTTCACGCTTTAGAAAATGGAAATATTGACCATGGACTATAGTAAATAATAAAAAAATAAATCGCCATAATATTTTGTAAATAAATACATATTTAGCCCCATGCTCGAATGCCCCCGCCCCCCCTGTCAAAAAACGCTAAAATCCCTAAAACGAAAGAAAGCAGCAAATGAAGAAAAATTAACACTCATCTTTTACTTTCTCTAATAAGTTTAACAACCTAAAACATGAACCTTGGTTGAAAAAAACTAAAGTTGTCCTTTAAGAGCAAATACAGTTCTGTGCATCACGTCAGAGCAACCATACACAGTATATTATCACTGCAACACATGCACGCCATATACGCTGTGGCGTTTGACCTTTCAGCTGTCACAACAGGCAAGCTACACATTGTTAACATGGCACACATGTGTTGCACTCCAACTCCTACACAGCCACTGTTGCTGTTTTGTATGTCCTTTCCCGTGGCATTTAACCTGGCCGTCCTTTTAACCGTAGACCTTTCAAAAGGCGAGTGGAAATGAAAAATATGTTTTTCACACTGCTAGAGCACGTCCGTGGTCATAGTGGAGACAATAGAAGCCAGTAAAGAAAACCAACCTTTTTGGTGTATTTCTTTTATTAAAGTCCAATCTTAACTAACCTCCTGTCAAACACAGACCTTACAGTACTAACCAATTTATACAATGATGAGTGAAAAAAAGGCTTTCGCCTTTATTTTTTTTTATTTATTTTGATAGAGGGGCTGACAGGAAATGGGGAGAGAGTTGGGGGGTGACATGCGGTAAAAGCCGTCGGGATCGGAAGTCGAACCCGCGGCACACTGCCAGACTGGATTACCAGCCGAGGTGCCTGGACCGCTGAGCCGCGGCCCAGGCCTGAGTGATAGATTTTTGAAGTTACAAGAGTCACACTTTCAAGTTCAGTAACATCATGAACTTGATTCCGCATTGCCCTGTTGCGGTGCACGGCAAAAGTTGAAATTTGCAGAATTGAAATAGGCCGTATAGCCAGGGGGGGGGGGGGGGGGGGGGACGACGACGAGATGGTCAGTTCAACCGGAGCTGAATGTGTTGAGCTGTTGACTCAGTAAATGCCCCCCCCCCCCCCATCCCAAAGTCATCGAATAGTTTATATGTATAGTTTCATTATCTAGATATTCCACTGTTACGTTCTTAGTTTACGCATGTTTCATGATAACTACTTTTTATGTATGTGATGTATTGCCATGCTTTTAGTTTTTGCCTAATGTAAGTTGCTCTGGATTAAGAGCATCTGCTTAAATGCCTAAATTGTTATTGCAGCACGTCTTTAAATGCATATGGTAAGAGGTTTTGTGCGAGTGCATCTCTGACACGTGGCCTTGCGGGGCTGACATCGCTCGGCTGCGAACGAGCCAAATGATAGTGGACAAGTGTTTGGACCTAGCACTCAGCTTCCACATGGTATAATCGGCATAGTCAAGTGATAATTAGCAGTCAGTGCTCGCACCAGCTTCATGTGTTTCTAGAGTGACAGTTTGGGAGCACAAATTGGGTCACCGGTGTGACCCCGCAGGGTTTGTGATGAAACCACCCCTCTCTTCTGTAATTAACCCATTTTGGGCGGGAACCCCTTTTGGTGTTTCATTAGCTATTGAAAAATAGCAGATCTGCAAGCTCATAGCACGGCACTCGGTGCCGCGCTACGAGCTTGTAGGTCTGCTATTGAAAAATAGCAGATCTGCAAGCTCATAGCACGGCACTCGGTGCCGCGCTACGAGCTTGTAGGTCTGCTATTTTTGAAAAATCGTGAAAATGTAGTGCAAATCTAAGAATATATATTCTTTCATTATTTTTAACTCAAATCTTTGCTTCTGGGTGGTGTCCCTGGAACAACATATTTTGAGGTGGGGGTCGGTGGCCAATTACAGATAATCTTGGGGGTCCTTGACATGAAAATGTTTGAGAACGATTGACACAGAAACATAGGTTTTTTCAGAAAACTGTCAGGATTTAGAAGACATCTGTAGAATCGTTCCCAGGTCTAAATGGCTTAAACACAGCGTGATTGATGACAAACCTATTAAAACACTGATTCGCAACCTGTTGGCCGGGGCCGTGATGATATTAACAAGTGGGACCCTCCCCAAAGAATTGGCAAAATGCTACGATTTTAAAGAAGTAGTTCACCCAAAATGACTTATTTCCTATTAATTACACCACCCCATGAAGCCTTGAGTTAAAATATGGTAGTCAGTTGGCTAGCCCATAAACGATCCAGGCAACTTCAGATGCACGGCATTCACTCTTTACTGCTATACTCATCACTATGCGCACAACACCGTCGATAGCATGCTAAGAAAAGAAGATAAACAATGTGGTAACTGGTAATTATGTTAAATATATGGCAACGTCCAAATTGAATCCTTTCAATTTAAGTGTGTGTGTGTGTGTGTGTGTGTGTGTGTGTGTGTGTGTGTGTGTGTGTGTGTGTGCGTGCGCGTGATTGTAATATGCCTCGACAATTCACACACTGAAGATTAGTAATTGTATAGACATACTTCACATTATATCACTGCACATTAGTGCGCTGTGAGTCACTGTGGAATCCCTTCCGTAAAATAATGTATTAGAGCTGATGGCTGGCCTTTCATTCACAGCCTGAGAGAACATTTTTCTCTCGATTTCAGTTTGCCTTTTGTGCTCTTATTGATTTCCCATGAAGATTAAAGTGTTTTTCATGCTTCTACGATCGCTTTATCTTTTCCAAAGTTTGGCTTGTTTGTTGTTCTCGTGTGTGTGTGTGTGTGTGTGTGTGTGTGTGTGTGTGTGCGTGTGTGCGTGTGTCGGCTACAGATTGTGTTTTTTAATGAGGCCTCGCTAACTCAGACCGACGTGGCCGGTAAAAGGATGCGAACGACACAGTGCTTTGAAAAAACACGAGCAGATTTTCGGATGCAAAGTCTGACTCGATGTTCCTGTGAAAGACAATGACTTTAGGCAACGACGGTTTTCAGGACGGCTCCGCTAGGCGGAAGTACGGCGGCTATGACACCGTCGCCGTAGCTGTCAAAAGTTAAAGGGATTTGTTCTTGTTTTTTTTTTGGTTTTCTAATCTCAATTGCACCCAAAAAACATGAACTTTTAACATTCAGTAGATTTTCTGTGATCTGGGGTTTTCTGGCTCAAACAGGTGCTCTGATTTGCCGGCAGTAAGTGACATCACTTACTTCAAATCCTATATGTCAATGGGATTTGCCAGCAGATGTCACTGTTTCACTGTGTTGCCTGTTTTCATTGTAGCTCAAAAGGCCCAAAAAACCCCAAAGAAAACTTCAGACCACAGAAAATCCACTGAATGTTCAAAGTTCAGGTTTTTTGGGTGTAATTGAGGTCATAAAACCTAAAAGGAAAAAGAAATGAAAATTAATGTCATAAAACCTTTAAGCAAACAGCCGACGGCGAGATTGGTTCCCAATGGTAATGCGTCTATGCAGCATGTGTCAAACAAACACTTTTTTTTTTAAACACCCCGTCGCACATCAGCTAACTTAACATTGTTAATGTGACATATGGTATTAGTGTTATTTCTTCATCGAGAGCATGCCAACACATTACACAGCATAAGAGAGGTGATGGAGCAATCGGTGTAAATGTATGGCAGCTATAATTTCAATAAACATGGTTATGACATGGCGTTGTAGACACTACGTGTAAGTGTAGGTTCTTCCGTAGTAGAAAGGGCTGTGACGGCAAGCAGGTTTACAGTATGTATCGAGCACTGATCCATTTCCGGTTGCCGGAGCCGGCTGCCGTAGCTGTCGTTGCTTAAAGTCCCTAATGTTGACTAGAAAAAGTCCCCTCGGAGCACAGGTCTCCACCAGGAGTATAGCGTTTGTGATGTTTGGACAACATTTTTTGCAGTGATATATGTGTTGAACACATGACTATAGAGGTAGTGTATACCGAATGACGTGGTGTATGGATGGATACAATGAGGCTGATTTGAATTATTTTAAGTGGCTTTTCTTGCTCAGCCTATAATGGGAATGTGTGTGCATATTTTCACGGAAATCACACGCTGTGTCCATGATTTGTGGCATTTTGTTCAAAACGGACCAATCCTGCTAACTTTGGAAGACAATCTGGCCAATGGGGTTGGAATAAAGGGAAGCGGACAGGTCCGTGTTGATCACATGACCGTAATGTAATGAAATGTGTTTAGCAAACATCGACCTTATGGTGGTGCTATAACAGGCCGTTCTGAAGAATTTGGGGCAGAGGTTCATCGTTGGCGTGTGTGTGCAGAGTGTGTGTGCAGAGTTTGGCATCGGCCAGGCCAACGGTGCCGGAGATTAGCTGGTAACGGACACACACACACACGAGACAATAAGGAGACTAATAGTTAGTTAAATGCTATGAGATACTAACGCAGCGCGACGCGTTGTGAGCTTGTAGATCTGCTATTTTATCTGCTAGTTTAGTCGACTAAAACTAGACTAACACTAACAGACGTAAAATGTGACTAAAACTAAATGAAAACTAAAGACTATGACTAAAACTAAAATCAAAATTTGATAACAACACTGATACGTACACACAGACTTGGTACATTTATATATATAGATATGGCACAACATCAGTCAGAGGGCAAAAAGGACTTGAATATAGCTTCTCTCATGGGCTTTTATGCTGGCTATACTGGCTGATTGGCAACAGCGACCAGCTGTGCTGTCACTCCGCCTCCTATCACCTTTGGCACCGAAGGGGGAAAAATGAAAGAGAAAATATACACCCACCCACACAACCTGCGGCCCCCATGCAATGTCTACAGGGCCGTAACCATCCACCACTGTGACCTTGAATAGCTGTAGCATCAACCTGGGCATTCAATCAACTTGTCTGATAGCCAAGTGCGTCACTGGTTAATTGGAGCACTCTTTTTTTATTTCCACAACTGCTTAAAAAACTCCACAGGCATAGCCTATTATCCAACAGGCTGTGAGTGAGCAGCCCCACTGATTTGTGCTGTTATGGATAACATATGATTATTGAGCCCCTCCATGCATGGCTTTTAGTTGAAGATGATGTCATATGACAGCCAAGTCTATGGGATTTCTTTCTTAAACATTTTGTTTTGGTTCATACCGATTTTATGGGTAGCGTTTGGTTATAGTTCATACAGATAGGATGTCAGCGGGTATGGATAGCGTACGGTTTGGTTATGAATTAAGCTGATATGATGTACGGTTATTTGCTTCTCCACTTAAAGCCTATAATACAGTACGTGGGTCCCACATGGGCTCTATATCCTTCCCTAAACAACAAAACTCTTTGTCAAAAATAGCCCATCTACAATACAAGCTCAGAGCTGATATTTTTGCCAAACGTTTGCCTATGTGGTCATGGTTTTTACTGGGCTGGTGTTGTATAGTGCAGTGGTTCCCAAACTTTTTCATGTCAAGGACCCCCACATTTACACTAATTAGGCCGCCGACCCCCATTTGAAAATATATGCCAGTGACCATTAGTCTACGGACCCCATTTAATGGCATTTCTATCAAGGTTAATTTAACTGAGAGTGTACCAAATGGCACCAAATGACAACATTCTGTTCCATTTGTACACTCTCAGAGTTACAGACCCAAAAGGGTCCATTTGGTTTCTAACTACGGTATAATTTAGCTGAGAACCACTGGTACGTGTGTGGTTTTCCTATGGTTTGTAACGAGTGCTTCCTGATGTTACAGAATGGCATCGCGCCATAACATTGGAGAATGTTGTCATGTTACTCTGAGTTCCTGTGGGAGAAATACAAAAAAAAGTTTCACAGCTATAAATTCTAATGATGACTGTATCCCTTTGAGAGAACATGTTTACTTACTGCAACAGCCTCTGGGAAGTATAGTCAGGGGGAAAAAGAACAACACCAGCAGAAAAGCTAGACGCATCCGTCACAGGAGCAGTCTTGTCAATCAGTGTTGTTTTCGTCGACTAAAACTAAGACGAAAGACTAAAATGTTAGGAAGGGACCCAGTATAAGTCATTTTACAATTAGTTGCATGCTGAAAATAGCAGATCGCGCTGCGACGCGTTGTAGATCAGCTATTTTCAGCAAGTGTAAAAAATAGTCATTGCGATGGCATCAAGGCCCGCCAAAATACATTTTAGTCGACTAAATCAACTGTAGATTTAGTCGACTAAAATCCTATGATATTCAGTCGACTAAAACTAGACGAACACTAAGACATTCCAGGTGACTAAAATGTGAGAAATTTAAACTATTCAAGAGACTATGACTAAACTTGCTGCCAAAAACAACACTGTTGTCAATACGTTGGCCCACACTGAGCAGGTCTGCTAAGAGTAGTTTAGATATATTATATCTAATATATGTATTCATGTACATGAGCATTATTTTATTTCCATTGCATAGAATAATGCATTTCGCCTCTGTCGGGTGGAAACCTCATCTGTCCAAAACTGTTACTTTTCAAGAAATAAAAAAAATGGCTAAAGTAGCATCTATACCAGCTCGATAAGCGTCACGTTCGTGCTGCGTTCTGAACTTGCGGAGCTGCTATACTTCTGATACTTTAGCGTGTTAGCTTAGCCTCCTCCGGGCTTCCATACAGGGTGATACTTTAGCGTGTGAGCTTAGCCTCCTCCGGGCTTCCATACAGGGTGATACTTTAGCGTGTGAGCTTAGCCTCCTCCGGGCTTCCATACAGGGTGATACTTTAGCGTGTGAGCTTAGCCTCCTCCGGGCTTCCATACAGGGTGATACTTTAGCGTGTGAGCTTAGCCTCCTCCGGGCTTCCATACAGGGTGATACTTTAGCGTGTGAGCTTAGCCTCCTCCGGGCTTCCATACAGGGTGATACTTTAGCGTGTGAGCTTAGCCTCCTCCGGGCTTCCATACAGGGTGATACTTTAGCGTGTGAGCTTAGCCTCCTCCTGGCTTCCATACAGGGTGATACTTTAGCGTGTGAGCTTAGCCTCCTCCGGGCTTCCATACAGGGTGATACTTTAGCGTGTGAGCTTAGCCTCCTCCGGGCTTCCATACAGGGTGATACTTTAGCGTGTGAGCTTAGCCTCCTCCGGGCTTCCATACAGGGTGATACTTTAGCGTGTGAGCTTAGCCTCCTCCGGGCTTCCATACAGGGTGATACTTTAGCGTGTGAGCTTAGCCTCCTCCGGGCTTCCATACAGGGTGATACTTTAGCGTGTGAGCTTAGACTCCTCCGGGCTTCCATACAGGGTGATACTTTAGCGTGTGAGCTTAGCCTCCTCCGGGCTTCCATACAGGGTGATACTTTAGCGTGTGAGCTTAGCCTCCTCCGGGCTTCCATACAGGGTGATTTATACAGAGAGTGTCGTGCATTGGATTTTCAACGCAGGACACCAACGTGCAAACCAGTATATCGTTGCGGTCGGGCAGAAACCTCTTACTGTGTGTCTCTCCAACTTTTTCGTGTTTTATTTTCCTCTCTGTAAATGAACCCCCCTACTTGATGATACCGATCACGTATCATGTGATGTCAGTGATGATATCATATGATGATATCATTATGATATGATCATTATGATCATATGCCGAGCGTCACACAAAATCAATCACAAAAACAGTAGCAGATCCGCAAACTTGAAAAACACGGCGCGAAGCACTTCGACCTTGTTGATCTGCTAGTTTTGAATAGTTTGAATAACAGTTTTGGACATACAGTTTTAGACATGCAGTATGTCCATCCAACCAACCTCCGAACTCTAGAGCGGTAAATACTGTTTTTTTTAAACATCATCTTTTATAATGAATTGACTTGATGTAATTGTAATGTAAGTTACAACAATTTTAATGTAAATGCACAGGAATGAGTGCACAATAGCACAACTAGGTAAATATTGCATACTGTGTGTGCATGCATGTACTGTATATACAGTACATGCATCATTACTTGAAGACAGCACACATTCTGTGCACTCCCACTGTGCCTGTTGTGGTGTGATGTCTGAGTTGTGTAAACCTTGTCCGCAATGTTGTCAAGAACCATGTATTTATAATATATATATCACAGCATGCCACACGGCACACGCACGCACACGCGCGCACACACACACACACACACACACACACACACACACACACACACACACACACACACACACACACACACACACACACACACACACACACACACTATACTGTACTTGTGAGGACATTGTCATTTTAGGACATGCCATTTCTAACGCATTTTTGTCCTTTTTTTAACCCTATAGGCAGCCTGTAGGCCTACGCCTATATAGATAGCTGCAGAATTGTGATGTTGACACGTTGTGAGCTTGTAGATCTGCTATTTTCCGTGTGAGACACCACCAGTGTGCAACCAAGTGTAAATCAGTCATACTGTAACTCCAACCCTCTAAACGTAACCAGGAAATGGTCTCTCTCTCTCGGCTGGAAACCTCATAGGCCTACATGGTCTCTCTCTCGGCTGAAGACCTCATAGGCCTACTGTGTGTCCAAAGTCAACACTAGCAAAAGTAGCAGATCGACAAGCTAGAAACGCATAGATCTGCTACTTTTGATATCGTGTGCCACTGTGTAGTATGATCCAAGTAGGGCGTTTTAATTACGATCAAAACTATTATGGAGATAAGTTAAGTTTCTCCCCGACGGCAAACAAAATGGTCCTCACATTTTGTGCAGTTCTCCAAATCTACTATACTTGTGGGGAAGTGTACACTTATAGTAGCCTAATTCAAGTTCATTCACACTTATTATTTCACTGTCATTTCAGCCAAGCAGGTGACCGTTTCTATTGCTTTATTGGAGAGCCATTAACCTATCAAAAATATTGACCAACAGATCCAAGCAAACAATTTATTTTGGTTTTGCGTCACTAGCACGTCACTAGATCTATGGACGTGGATGCAGACGGCGCGGATCGATTGTTTGTTTGCTCATTCGTCTGCTCATGTTGTGCTCCGTGTCTCTGTGTGTGGGTTTCTTATACCATGCCTTCATTTTGTGCCGTGCGTGCCGTGCCGTGCCGTGCACATCCATGCGTGGGATGGTATAATCCATTGGCATATATCGGACTCGACGGTAGCACAGCTGGTGTCAAAGCCTTCTGGCGTGACGCGCGCACGCACACGCGCGCACCAGGGATCAGTATATCACAGCTGCTTGTGGGACACAGATACGACTAAGGATTACTTAGGGTGTCAACTTATGCATTACAGTGTGTATGCGTGTGTGCGCGCATGCATGCATATGCCTGTGTGTGTGTAAGGTTCAGTTTGATTGCATGGGCCTTGTCCCGTTGATGTGGTGCGATTTCAAATGATGTCCACCGCCCCCTATCAGTCAATTGCACTGCTGCGTGGAATCATCTGATAACACACCTCATGAGATGACATATTGATCTGTCGCTTGCACACACACACACACACACACACACACACACACTGTCATCACCTGTTGTTTGCGTGCCAGGGCTATAAACGACATAGTTAAGTGTGATTGGTTGGCCAGTTTCACAGACCATATATTTTGGGGTTTATCGTCAGGGTTCACATAACAGTATCTTCCTCACATGGCCAGCGGGGTGATGATGATAGACTCGGAGTAGGGATGGCCTACTTGGCTTCCAATCAATACTCTGATTATAATTCACACCGTTGCCTCGATTATGATTATTTGAAAAAAGAAAAGAAAAAAAAGAGCGTATTACTGCTACTGTATCTACAAGCTCGCAACGCAACGTGTCACAATGTGCGCTTGTGGTGGAACAGCTATTTTCTCTATTTCTGTGCAGCACCATCATGCGCGGGTGAAAACGGTGTGCCCATTTGATTATTTATTCATGCATGTGTGTGGAACTGTAGTGAGATGAAATATTCACAAGCCGGGTCTTTCTTTTCTTTTTTCCGGCCACTTTTTGACCACTTTGTGTCGGGTGCACACATTCAGTACACCAATAGTGGGTATGCACATGCATAAAGTGAGTGTCAAAGTGAGTTTAACATTGTTTATGCAATCATACAGTATGGGACTTTTCACACATTGATACACCGATGGCAGCTGAAAGCTATTAAACCATGCAAGGCACCAAGCAGCACATCAGGAGCTATTAAACCATGCAAGGCACCAAGCAGCACATCAGGAGCAATCAGGGGTTCAGTGTCTTGCTCAAGGACACTTTGACACTAACTCTGGGGGGAGCCCACACGGTTCGAGCTGGCGACCTTGCGGTTGCCATCCAGCCACTCTACCCCTGAGCCGCCCCCGATGATGATCGTCATCATCATGATGATGTGAAACTGCATTGAAAATGGAGCCGCAATGCGACGACTCTGTATCGCAGCAGGATGGATGGATGGATGGAGCCTGCATGAGCTCTCCCTCCACCACCACTTATTCCATTCTGGACAGGAACCTATTTTTGTGTTTAAAGCATTGTGTTATGCTTTAGATTTTGAAAAAATTGCAAATATACAAGCTCATAGCGCGGCACCGAGTGCCGCGCTACGAGCTTGTAGATCTGCTATTTTCTTTGTAAATCGTGAAAATGTGGCCGCAAATCTTTGAACATTATTCTTTCAGAGCGAGCGTTTTTAACTCAAATCTTTGCTGGAAGCTGGAACAACATATTTCCAGATGGGGGTCAATCGGCGGCCAATTACAATTATTTTTGGGGGTCCTTGACATGAAAATGTTTGAGAATCACTGGCCTAGAAACAGAAGTTTTTCAGAGAACTGTCACGATTTAGAAGGCATTTTGTAGATCTAAGGTCTAAATGGCTTAAGAGCCCGAGCCAAGGACAGTGGGTCGGTCTTCTGCAGCCTGCCTGCAGCATGGTGGCTTCATTGTGTGTGTGTGTGTGTGTGTGTGTGTGTGTGTGTGTGTGTGTGTGTGTGTGTGTGTGTGTGTGTGTGTGTGTGTGTGTGTGTGTGTGTGTGTGTGTGTGTGTGTGTGTGTGTGTGTGTGTGTGTGTGTGTGTGCGTGTGCGTGTGCGTGTGCGTGCGCGTGCGTGCGAGAGCACGTCAGTTATCTGGAGGGTGTGAACTCACCATTATAGAACATTGATTCCTCACACCTCCATCACCAGAGCGACGGGCAGTAATAATGAGTGGAGACACTCCTCCTTCCTCGGCGACGCCTTTCGGGCTTTTTCAATTTTCTGAAATGTAACACTTTTGGACATCGTTGCTGTCGGGCATGAAACCTCATATCTCCATATTGTAGTGTTCTAGTGTTTTCATTAATGAATGCACTACTTGATCATACTACAGCGGCACATCTAGTGTATCAAAAGTAGCAGATCCGCAAGCTCGGCTACTTTTGCAGTTGTGTTTTTTTTGTTTGTTTCTTAATCCTGAAAAGTAATAGTTTTGGACTATATGAGTTTTCCATCTGATAGTAATGCATGTCAGCTGGCACCAGAAAGCACCTCTAATTGCCATATTGCCATACCATATGTGGTTGGTTTAAGTGAAATGTTTGCAAAATATGAAATGAGTAATTTTGATCCATTGTGTCCTTTTTTGCATGAACTATTAACCAAATGTAACCAGACAGCCTATAGGGCATACTGTATATAGCGGTGGTGGCCATTTCCTTGTGCCATAGGCTAGAAAACGCATTCATTGTTTCCCATAGAGATAAAAAATATATTTATATAGAATATTTTAAGCTTGGAACCAAGCCATTCAGGCAGCTCCTGGTGAATCATGACCATAAAACATTTGATTCTGTCACGGTCCGCTCTGTTTACTTTGACTGTCCTTATCTAGGTTTTGGACATGTTATTTCAGTGTGATCTGTATTGCTCATGTGTTCCTGACTGTTCTGTTTGGTTTGATGTTACACTGTTGTTGCCATGGTGTTGTGTATCTTATTTTGTAGCATTGTTCCTAGTGTTTCCTGTCTGCCTAGTTACTAGTTTGCCTACCTTGTCTAACCTACTTTGTGATGTGCCAGTGTCTCCACCTGTGTCCTGTTACTCCCCCAGCCTATCCTAGTGTCTCCACCTGTGTCCTGTTATTTCCCCAGCCTATCCCAGTGTCTCCACCTGTGTCCTGTTAGTCCCCCAGCAATTTACAATTTACAATTTAGGCATTTAGCAGACGCTCTTAATCCAGAGCGACTTACATTAAGCAAGAACAAAAAGCATGGGAATACATCACAAAAAAGCATTTATCATGAAACATGCGTAAGCTAAGAAAGTAACAGTAAAATATCTATATTATGAGACTATACATACATACTATATATATACTACTATGCTATACATATGTACTATGGCGTGCTATGACTATATACAATGCAATTATAGTGCTGTCTACATAACATGCTATAAGTCTGTATCAAATGCTATCTAAGTCTACAGAAATGCTATCTAAGGGGGTAGGGTAAGTGCTATGGGCCATGATGGAGTCTGAAAAGGTGGGTTTTCAGACTACTGCGGAAGATTGGGAGTGATGCTGCAGTGATGCCCAGCCTATCCTAGTGTCTCCACCTGTGTCCTGTTAGTCCCCCAGCCTATCCCAGTGTCTCCACCTGTGTCCTGTTAGTCCCCCAGCCTATCCCAGTGTCTCCACCTGTGTCCTGTTAGTCCCCCAGCCTATCCCAGTGTCTCCACCTGTGTCCTGTTAGTCCCCCAGCCTATCCCAGTGTCTCCACCTGTGTCCTGTTAGTCCCCCAGCCTATCCTAGTGTTGATTGTGTTTGCTTTGTGCTCTTGTTGGGTCGTAGTTCCCTGTTGCGTGAGTTCCTCTATTATACTGCATGTTTTCTGAGTTTTAAATGGTGCATTGCATTACATTCACCCATTCACACACACATTCATACACCGATGGCGGCGGAAACCATGCAAGGCACCAACCTGCATTCACATCAGGAGCAATTAGTGGTTCAGTGTCTTGCTCAAGGACACTTCGACAATAACTCTGGAGGAGCCCCGGGTCGCCTGCATTTGGGTCCTCATCCCTACTCATCGTGACAGATTCTGTGTTAAAAAAGAAGAAGAAAACATTAGAAAACCACAAATTTGAAAACCGCAAAAATTAATAATGCAATATAGTATAATTAGATTTTTTTTTGGTCATGATCACCACCATGGGCCTGGGTGTCTTGGTTCCATTTTTTGTTATAAATACTTTTGGAAATCTCTATAGGAAAGAAATGTGTTTTCTATCTGTAACAACACAAAATGGCCACCACTGCTATGCCCTAGCCTAGAGGGGTGAGCATGGTTGACCCATATCTTCTATTTTCAGAAGGTTTTGACACATTTTGAAAGCATTTGATTGACCACGTGAATGCAGGGCTTTTCCAAACAGAGTGCGTCTATACTGTGATTGGCAGCTCAGTGATTCTAAAACTTTTCAGACTGCGAAAAAAAGAAACAAGCGCTTGTAGGAGTATAGGCATTAACTTTCGTTTGACTCTGTTCCACAGGTAAATATTGTGGAAAATAGCTGATCTACAAGCACAATACCTCACCTTGCAAGGCATTTCAAAATGTTTGCCTCTTTCTAATATTTTACAATTTTGGCCAATGTTTGTTGATTACTTTTCGCGCAGTAGCCTAATGTTTTACATTTTCTTTACAAGGTATTAAACGCCGTTCAATTGTCACTTTAGAAATGTGCAGATACCCTGTACTATATACACTTAAATACTGTGTGTCGGTTTATGTACTATATACACCAATACTGTGTGTTGGTTTATGTACTATATACACCTAAATACTGTGTGTCGGTTTATGTACTATATACACCTAAATACTGTGTGTTGGTTTATGTACTATATACACCTAAATACTGTGTGTTGGTTTATGTACTATATACACCTAAATACTGTGTGTTGGTTTATGTACTATATACACCTAAATACTGTGTGTTGGTTTATGTACTATATACACCTAAATACTGTGTGTTGGTTTATGTACTATATACACCTAAATACTGTGTGTTGGTTTATGTACTATATACACCTAAATACTGTGTGTTGGTTTATGTACTATATACACCTAAATACTGTGTGTTCGTTTATTTACTGTTGAGTGAGAAAACAAAGTGCACATTAAGCTAACCATCTATAGTGGGGAGTCTTGGGACCCCCCCGGAAATCATTTGGAGACCCCCCCCAAGAGAGAACCACTGGTATAGCTAGTAAGTGAAAAAAGACGACTTCTGGCCCAGGCGGTGGCGTAACCGTCTGGGCACCCGACTGGTGATCCAGTCACAGTGTGCCGCGGGTTCGACGCCCGAGCCCGACACGGCCTTTACTGCATGTCTTCCCCCATCTCTCTCCCGTTTCCTGTCAGCCTACTGTCTGTCCCTTCAAAAAAAACAATAAAAGGCGTAAGCCGCAAAAAAAAAGAAAAGACGACTTCTTCCACAGCTTTATTATAATAGCTTCACTCGTGGCTGTGCAGCGTGAGTAATTACTTTATAATCACCTATTTAACCCTAGCAGCTAAATGCTGCTGGCCCAGTGGTCACCTATACCCTCCTGCGTAATGGTGTGCCTTTGAATACATTATGTTCAGTTGCCATGTGCTGTAATTACACGTTATGTGTCATAATTGGTGCTTCTAGCTTCTCTGTGGCGCCGTGTGTATGATTCATAGTGTATGATTCATTAGTGCAAGGGGATCATCTATCCCGCAATCAGAAACCGTACGGGTCGACAGCAGAGTAGGCTACAGTACGTGCAACAACTGCGTGAGCGGTTTCAGTTCGGCAACGGGGGTTCTCAAAGTGTGGTCCGGTGACCCCCAGGGATCTATGTGCCGCAACTGCATGCCAACTATTATAGTGGTGGACACACAGTGACAAAGTTGATTAGTCTATACTTCAAGGTATAGGGTATACTATATTGGTTAAAATGTGTTAAATGGCCCTATATTTTCATAGTAATCATTACAGGAATCTCCATGTGTCTCCTTAATTATTTAATTGAATTATTTTTAACAGAAATTATAAATTTTGCTCCCGATCCGATTCCGATCATTTGATTCTGAGCATCTGCCGATACCGATTTTTCCAGATCCGATATTTATATTTTATGGAACACGTTTATGCCATATCACAATAGTACGATATCCCAAATCACAGACAATATTCAGTCTAATATCATGATATGATATTGATACTAGGGATGTCCCCACCACGTTTTTTTGGCTTCTGATCCGATTCCGATCATTTGAAAATGACGTGATCGGCCCCCGATTTCCGATCACCCGATCTGATCGGGACAAAAACCCTAACAGAAACGCATGTTCAGGTCGGGCTACGAATTGTATCCAATCAGGATAGAGAACTCAGTCAGAACTTACCCGTGCTGCGGGTTCAAAATCACCCGTATGGCTTCCTGTGAGGTTAGGGTTCGGGATAGTGTTAGTAATGGTCTGACTAGCGGGAGGTCGAACCAATGCCACCCAATGTCAAGTGATCATCGCTCTGGACTAGAGTGGTTTGTTCATTAAATCTCCCTGTCTCTCCAGCTCTGTAATGAACAACATTAATCAGCTTCATTCCTATTACAGTACAGAAGTGCAGTGCTCCCGTTCCAATTGACTGGCTTTTTGTGCTAACACAAACATCAAATGCCATTGACAATGAAAGAAGAATGTATGTCATATGTGGACGAGCAAATTACGTCATGATGTACGATGATAAGAGCGCCCCTCACTTCACATGACAGATAGACAGACTATCGCAGCTCAATTGTCTTTCATTGTGATGTGCCGCTATACAAATTCCACTGCCTTGACTTTGACTGTAGGCCTACTAAATCATTCATAAACTCTACCGTTTATATACTATCACTGCATGTCATTTTGGCTTCATTACAATTCTCTTTCAAATCAAACCATCTGGCTATGCACTGTAACAATCCACTACAGAGCAGAGTTTAGGACAGAAAGCAGCTCTCTGTGTGCCAAGAGGCATGAAGGCACACACAGCTTAAGCCCCCCTCAAATAGCAGGCCCAAACAACAGTATAGACGTGCACATAATCATCCGTGGCTTCCTGTGAGGCTAGGGTTTGGGATAGTGTTGGTAATCTGACTAACAGGAGGTTGAACCAATGCCACCCTACTGTGATTCTCAATGTCAAGTGATCATCGCTGTGGACTAGAGTGGTTTGTTCATTAAACCTCCGTCTCTCCAGCTCTGTAATGAACAACATTAATCAGCTTCATTCCTATTACAGTACAGAAGTGCAGTGCTCCCGTTCCAATTGACTGGCCATAAGTCAGACAGATCCCGTTAGTCAGACCTGCGTGGTCGGTTAAAGGCCTATTCATAGTCTGGATTTTCGGTGGTGAGGTGACCACCGCTCCGTTGGTGAGCTGACCACCGGAGCTGAAATAACGTTGAGCGGTGGTGAGTAAAAACAGAGAGAAGGGCTGGAGCGGTGGCGGTGGTTTGCTCTTCACCGCGGCTCGTGACGTCATGTTGTAGTTCGGTGGTCACCCCACCACCGAAAATCCAGACTATGTATGAGCCTTTAGACTCACCCGTGCCACGGGTTAAAAACCACCAGTGGCTCCCGGCATGCGTGGGCGGGTAAAAAGGAATCTGCTGCGGGTTAAAAATAACCGGTGGCTTCCTGTGAGGTTAAGTTTCTGGTTTAAAGGGTCAGGGGCCTAGGGTTAGGGGCCTTCCGGCAATCATGATCGAGCGGGGGCGGCGGGGTGGACCGTTAATCTTTTCTCCAAATCACAGAATGCTCCTTTAAGGACTTCCGTGTTTTGTACCATAACAATTGTATGTATAAGTACAGAACAAAGATTGTTTGCTTTCGCCATCTTTGTTTAAGTTAATGTTTGTGTTAATAATGGTCTGACTAACGGGAGCCGGTCGGAGACGTCGAACCAATAATGCGAGAAACTGTCTCTTTCAGAGTTGAAGTATCGCCTGCATTCACGCCTAAACCTGCTGATGGAACATCGGCATGAAACTTGGAACGAGTAACATCCCCCCAACGCGCACACACGCGCGCGCACGCGCGCCCTCGTTCACAACGAGCCCTTGCGGTGCCCTTGAGCGAGGTGCTGATATCCCCCTCGGCCAGTCCAGACGGCAGAGCGCGGGCAGCCAACTGCACCGGGCACACCATGGCGCGCGTGCTGCTACTGAAGCTGGCATGCTGGACAGAGTATGCTGTTCTCACTCCCCAGCACTTGTGAGTCAAAGTATTAAAGTTCTCAGTTGCCACGACTGATTTCAGTCGGTATATGTCCTCTATGGAAAACAGGCTAAATCCACTCAGTCTGCAAGCTTTATATTCTGCTAGTGAGATCATTGCTGTTGTTGACTAGAGTGTTTGGTCAGTCACAGGGGGGTTCCCTGTCCTCCAGCACTGTAATGAGCAAACAGTTCAGCCAGAGTATTTATCAGCTTCATTCTTATACAGTAGTGTTCCAGTTCCAATTACGATATGTCTCCTTTTATGTGTCATCACTTCCAATTCCACTTGTTTAGTCTGTATCCTGACTGAGTTATCGCTATCCTAATTGGTATACCATCCTGAACATGCATTTTCTGTTTAACAAAGAGGTGGGGAAACATGAAGACTGTTACACTCTGTAGCAATGAGAAACATGGAGACTGTTACACTCTGTAGCAATGAGAAACATGGAGACTGTTACACTCTGTAGCAATGAGAAACATGGAGACTGTTACACTCTGTAGCAATGAGAAACATGGAGACTGTTACACTCTGTAGCAATGAGAAACATGGAGACTGTTACACTCTGTAGCAATGAGAAACATGGAGACTGTTACACTCTGTAGCAATGAGAAACATGGAGACTGTTAGTGTTACACTCTGTAGAAATGAGAAACATGGATACTGTTACACTCTAGCAATGAGAAACATGGAGACTGTTACACTGTAGCAATGAGTGCTATCAGAATGTAGAGCCATTTAACACATACCAGTACTTGTACCAAAGACAATCACTTACCCTACCTTTTAAGTGGACTAAACAAGTAAATGTACTTTGTTACTGTGTCCACCACTGGTAGTTGGCATGCACTGGTGTAAAGTACGTTTACTTAAGTACAAGTTTTAGTTAGCCCACACTAGCCCCTCCTATATTCAGCTATTAGTGTAGATTTTCGTCTTACACAAAGATTCAATTCCCATTGACAATGAATGGAGAATTAAGTCATTATGTAGACGAGCAAATCAGTATTTTTGTCCTACACAAACCCTTCTCATTGACAATGAATGGAGAAAACTTGTGAAACTTCTGTATGAGTACTTTCTACTTTTGGAACTTTGAGTACATTTTGGTGCCGATATTTTTGTACTTGCACTACATTGCAGTATTGATACTTTTACTCAAGTAAATCATGTGAGTAACACAAATTGAGCTGCTCAGGAGCGGAACATTTTATTTTATTTTTTTGTGGAGTGGAGTGTAAAACTCTCTAGGGTGCGAGGGTCACTGGCACCAATAAGACGGAGTGTGGTTCCGTTAATGAGCCCTTCTCTGGTGACTGCCCTGCAACTATTAGCCTCTCCTCGTTCTCATTCTTTGTTTTGTAAAGATTTCTTTGAGGCATTTTCCATGCATTATTGCGGTGGTTCTCAAACTCTTTGTGCCAAGGAACCCTAAATTGACAGTGTATTTGGCCATGGACCTCCCATCTGAAAATGTTCAGTGCTAGGGAGGTACACCCAGAAGACAAAAATTTAAAATGATGCAACATTTTCCAAACACTTTCGAGAATCTTAAAAAAAAAAGAAGACATGCAAGCTCGCAGTGCGGCACAAAGTGACACGCTGTGAGCTTGTAGATCTGCTATTTTTCAATAGGCAAAAGTATAAACCATGGTCAAAATGAATGTGCTATTAAAGGGGAATACCACTCATTTTCAACATTTTACTATTTCATTAATATACCTTAGAGCTGTGGAAATAATGAAAACATTTGTAAAAAAGAATCATTAACATGGTGAATTTCAGACCTCCAGTTCTATGAAACACAGAATGAGGGGACTTTTTTATTATTTCCACACAACAGCTCTAAGGTATATTAATGACATAGTACAATGTTGAAAATGAGTGGAATGCCCCTTTAACTAATTATGCTAATTAGGGCATATAGACTATATATAGAGAGAGAAGAGACACGCGAGACACAAATCTTGTACAGTATGTCCCACTATATGTCCCTGCCACAAATATTTCAGATGGGGATTCGTGGGCCAAATACATATATCCTTGATATATCCTTGACATGAAAAAGTCTGAGAACCACTGGTATTATGGCGTGGAATGTGGATGCGTGTTATTTTCCTAGGACTCCATGTGTATTCAGTGTTTCGTCAGAGTTGTTTGGGCCTGCTATTTGGGGAGCTTAAGCTGTGCCTCTTGGCACATAGAGAGCTGCTTTCTCTCCTAAACTCTGCTCTGTAGTGGATTGTTACAGTGCATAACCAGATTTGGTTTGATTTGAAAGAGAATCGTAATGAAGCCAAATGGCATGCAGTAATAGTATAAACGGTAGAGTTTATGAATGATTTAGTAGGCCTACAGTCAAAGTCAAGGCAGTGGAACTTGTATAGCGGCACATCACAATAAAAGACAAATGAGCTTCGACTGTCTGTGTCTGTCATGTTGAACCATTTTAATCACTAGGCCTATACTTGTATATAAGGATTAATAAGGTTATCATAAGAAAGTAATATATTTAGAAAATGTTGTGTGTGCAGATGTATAATAGGGGAGAACGGGGTAAGATGAGCCAGTGGGTAAGTTGAACCACCTCCTTTATTTAGAAAACTAGAAAACTGTGTATCCATGTGACCTTAATAGGCGATTCACACTATGGTCCCGGGTGCGCACTCGGGACCACTTGGCAGATGTTGTGGTAGTGTGAATGATGCGTACCGTTCCCGGGAGCGGATCGCCCAACCGTCCCTGGGACCGCATGGGGGGAGGGTCTCTGGACCGTTGAAGTGTATTCAGATACGGATCGTTCCAATGTGAATGCATGCGTACCTAAAGAAGGAAGTGGACTGTTTTGTTTTAAGAATGTGACATAATCTCTAGTCGACAAGCCAAGCGTCAACAAAAAAAAAACACAGCCGCTGCAGTGCTGCACAACGCGTAACACCAGCTCATTTCTCAACGCCGCCCGTCTCCTGTTGAAAATGCGTATACGCGCAGCACCGCAGTACGCGCTGATCTTATTACACGTGGCTCTTGGGCTTTGCTTGGCATAGTTTCCAAAGTAAAACAAAATAATAATAATGCTAAAGTAGAATCCATAGCAAACTAATATCAAACACGACACTGGAGCACAGAACTGACTGACACAGTGAATAGCAGGCAGGCTGACAGTATAGTAGTATAACGGCAAAGAGGCAATGCAATTCAGTGTGTCTGGATTTATTTGAGACAATGTCGCACAGTTGATGGTCAGTGTCCGTGCGCGCCAGCCATCAAGCACACCGTCATCAGGAGGATTAAAGTGTGTTATGCAAGTGCGCTGTTGAATCTCGGGTAATGTGAATCATGGCCATCGGGGACCAGGCAACCGTATTCGGAAACGGTTCCAATGAAACGGATTCAGTCCGTCTCAGTGTGAATCCCCTATTAATCTAGTAAGAATCCATCATTTACACCTGGCTGTGAAGTTGGGAAGCACAAGTAGACAACATTATTTTACACAAAAAACTGTTTTTTGTAGGTCAAAGTAAAATTTCGACCCATCATGTAAATTGACTGTAATACTAAATGTACCCAGGTTGGTGATTTGCCAATGGATAGAACCATGTGAATCATTTAGCAAATACATTGTCTGAATGTATTTTATTCTAGTCATTGTTTTCTAAAATGGAGGCTGGGGGTAAAATGAACCAATGTCCGGGGGTAAATTGAGTCAATGGGAATCACTATTCAAATTATACTGAATGACCTTACATACTCATGCAAGAGAATTGTATTAACAATATTGCAAATATAAGGTTCTGAATAACAAACTTTTTTTAATTGTCTTTATATTGTTTAAATAATAAATAAACACATAAATAAGACTATTTGCAAAAGGGAAAACTGTTATTATATTATTATCGATAAGTGAATACAGTGAATATAGTCTCTCTTCTCTAGTATGTTAGTGTCTTTCTTCTCTAGTATGCTTTGCCTGGGTTGCCTGTAAGTACCGAACCAACGCAGTACTCACCTGGTATACACCTGTCTGCGGCTACAGCTTAGTAATAGTCATATACCTGTTTGGAACAGTTGAATTGGCGCCCAGTATCCTGTGTGTTACAGTGCAAAGAAGTAGGCGCCACCTGTGGGACACCGGACTGATGGTCCTCTGAAGCACCCCACACTTTAATCCACCTTCCTCTGACACAATTGATACAATTTGAATAACTGTTTATTTTAGGTTTAGTTAGGTTGTATTGTTTTAGGATTAGGGTTTTAGAGTTTATAAATAAAAGTGTGTTTTATCCGGCCATATAGAGTGCCTCATGTTCTTAGATAAATAAATTAATTTGATATTATAACTGTGGTATATTTGAACCACACTTCACATTAATAATAGCGTAAATAACTGTTTTAAGTTGTCTCTCTTAAAATGAGAGGTTTAACTTCTGCTCTGACCGACACCTAGTAGGGACAGTAGTATAGATCTGGCTTGCTGATAGCCGGCCAGGACACCTACTGGGTTCCTGTTGGGCTTCCTGGTGACCACACCTAATATGGACATGTTTGACAATTTGGTACAGACCATCTTTCATTTCCTTTGATGTCTTTGTCTTGAATTGTATAAAGCCTACTGAAAATGTTTGTAACTGTGTTAGTCTCCGGAAGCCGTGAGGCTGAAGGACGGCTGGTCCATGGTGTCGATCATAGACTGTAAAAAATATGGACAAAGTGTTCCCCGGGTCTAACATGAACGTTAAATGAAGCCTGAAATCCCTTGCATTCTAATGCACTGTAAATCGCCATCTTTCTAGATCCGTTTTGGACCAGCTGGCCATTGGCTGGCTCCGTTTGGGTCCAGCTGGCCAGACGAGGCGGGACTTCCCCCCTTCTTCTCCGTTGGTTTTTATTTTGACTCGAGTGGGTGGGGACTCCCGATCATAGACGGTAACGGTAGCCACGCCCCTCAGAACATACGCAACTTTATGGTCATTATTTTAATTAATGGGACCATAATTTTCCAAAAAGAATATTGACATTAGAAATGAGACTTTAAACTAGTGACTGGAAGAAGAAAGTATTCATGACCATGTTTATTAAGGTAATACAGTCTAGGTGAAGTTGGGCCAAAATACATGGGCCTCTATGGAGCTATGGGGCTTTTTGGGTCCAGTCCAGCGCCACGACAGGCCATTATATGAACTACCGATTTCAAATGAGGCTTCACGAAATATCTGGCTGACTGCCCCCCTGGTGTCGATCTGCTGTTTTGTACTCTGCAAATAAATCTGGACTCGGAAACAACCTTCATTCATCTGCCTGTCTGCCTCCGAGTTTATTCTCCGACTTCTGAGTATTTTTGCTTAAGTGTTTAGTCAAGTCTCCATGTCTGTGTATGGGCTATAGAGGAGAGAAAGCACAGTCTTCTCTCTGTTAGTTTATTCACTTCAAAGTGGCTGCCGAACCCTGTCGTGTTGATGCGTTTTTGCGTCAGGCGAGAGAACCAGCGGACAAGTATAGAATCAGTCTAATAGATTTTTTCGGTCTGCAATTGTTGGACGGGGGAGAACGACGACGATTATGCGTGCTGCAGTTGAAACAGCGGCATTTGTGGCACGATGGCGACGACCTGCCCGGCGCGTCAGGGAGGCTTCTTCATCACCACCACTTCGGTGTGGCGGGGATGGCCTGTGTGTGCTGGCTGAATGAACACTCGAAGGTGAGACAGAAGAAGTGAAACGTTACAGAAGAGTTATATTATATCAGATGGAAATCGTTCCATTTGATTTCAAATGTATGTCTACGTTTGTCTAGTTCAACATATAAGGGGCATGTATGTTGATTTTATGTGTCAGTATTTAATTAGAGAAGTTGACTTAATGGGGATGAAGATGCCTATATGGGAGATTTGGAACTGAATAGAAATATTTACCGGAGTAAAATTAGTAGATGTTTCTTCGTTAGTCGAAAGAGATCCCTCGCTCCTCTCATACGCATAAGTGTTAATCGTCCTGATTTTACATAAAGTTCTTATTTTTGTTCGAATAAATTTGTGAATGGGAAAAGTCAACGAAGGTATGTGTGGAAACTCGTCATGAAAGATGTTTGGGACAACAAAGTTCTTCACCTTATGGGATTTAGACGCACACTTCCAGAAGTTTTTCCTTTCAAATGATTGTTTCATCACATACATCTTAAAGCTTTATGCATAAGTTGAGAACGTATTACTTAACCCACCTATCAGAATTTAGATGGACAGTGAAAATGTTCTTTAGGAGATACAAACACTGCCCCTTTCAGAATGTAGATGGACAGTTAAAATGTCCTTCAGGATACTTGAACCCTCATTGAAATATTAAATGCGAGTGCAGAATAAAGTAGTTCCAACCTAAATCTCATTTGTTGTCATAATGAACCCTAATGATTAGAGGTTGTATGATATAAGTTTGCTTTGAAAAGCATTTAGGTTAGGCAATTGGATTGTTGTGGTTGATGATTTTTGTTTTCTGCATATTGCTTTTGTTTTGTTATTTGACATGTTTTGTTTGATTTGTTTTTTTTTAGTTTTTTGTTGATTATTTGTTTTTGTTTATTTTAGTTTTGTTTGAGTTTTTGGTTTATTATTAGTTTTGTTTGAGTTTTGAACCAGTAACCTTTGGATTGTAAACCTCAGATTTATCTTTTGAGCCACACTGGGCTGTAAGGTACAATCTGGGACTTATATTTAACCCACCTTTTTGAATTTAGATGGACAGTGAAAATGTTCTGTCGCAGAAATGAACTCTGGATTTTACTCTTCAGCCACATATGCATGAGAAATGCAGTTGAGAACATTACATACATTTTGAGTCAGTACGTTTTTGTTGAAAATTATTTTACTCATAAATTGGAGTTGTTTGACATCTTCAATGGTATTGTTTCTTTTAGTTTTAATATTGAGTCATGTTTGAGTTTTGAACCTATCACTTTTGGTTTATATACCTTTGTTTTTATACTTATGCCACAAAGGCATGGAAGATGCCTCTGATAACCATACACTTAACCTTTCCCCCAATTACCCAGGTGTAAGTAGTCACTGATTAGCCCCTCCCCTATAAAGCCTACTGGCCATGCTAGCTTTCCTGTTTGGTCTTTGTTTGTTTGCACTGACTGAGCAAAGTAGGAAACTGCTTGTAATTGCTTTAGCACTTTTTGAGTTTAGGCCATTGATTCTTTTTGGACTTGGTGGTCCTAATGTATGTTTCGCAGGCCTCCCTTCTCTACACATCAGTGTTGATGACCAAATGTGCAGAAATGTTGCCTTTGTGATCTGTACCTTCATATTGTGGTTCTAACAGAGTTCTACTTATAGACTTGTCTACTCTCGCCATTGTGGTTCTAACAGAGTTCTACTTATAGGCTTGTCTACTCTTGCCATTGTGGAACACATCAACAGTGTGGTCACCTTAGCACTTTTAATGGATTCCCAAGTTGAATTTACTGAGCTGTTCTTACTCTGCCATGGTCACATGTATACAATTTCCATAGTCCTGTTCTTACCCCAAATTGTTGTTTGTTTTTGTATTTAATTGTTTGGTGTTTGTTGCAATAAATACATGAAATGGAATTTGTTGGATTCAATTTAAAAAAGGTGTCCTTGCGTCACTAGCTCAAAACAGAATGCAGTTCACAAGTATGGAGCTCAGCCTATAATTGATTTGATTGACATGCTGCATGCCATGAGTGTATAAAGTGGTATTTCTTTTTAAATTAAATAAGCTATTCTAAGATGAGCTGTGGTCATAACAGCACTGTTTGAGTTGAAAACTTTAAAGACGTTTAACAGTCTAAAGTGAGAACAGCAAATGTTCTTTAACAAAAATGTGTAAGTGTAAAAAAATATATATACTAATCACAAACACTTTAGGTTTTGATAAACAGGCTATAGTGCATTTGTTCTCACTTTAAAGTAGTTTATTTTTTATTTTTTATTCAGCTTATCAAAGAAGTGCTGTGGTCACAGCACTGTTTGAGAAACTAGTTGAAAACTTTATATCCAACTTGATTGTTTAAATAAAGTCTGGAGTGAGAACAGCAAAAGTAATGTATTAAACAAAACAATTATATTTCTGGTTGATTAAAAGTGCAAAAGTTTTGGTCATCTAAAACTAAGACTAAGAGCAAGAGATGACAATAACTGGTATGCAATGTAATTACATTATGGCAAACTAAACATCTTGTTTGCTCAATGAAAGAGTAAATGTGGGAAACAGAGTAAAAATGTTCCCACAGATGGTTTTAAACAATAACCTAAATCTCAGTTGAGTCGTCATGAACCCTGATCATCACCTTTAGATTAAATCATTCTGGCAAGGGGTAGAGGTGTCTGAAAAGGATTTTCATCCCTTGACCTGTCACCTCTGCCTTCAACCTTAAATACAACCTCCAAATTCTTATTAGTGTGAAATGCCTAGTGGCGCAAGAGGAAAGCATAGGTCTCCCAAGCTGAAGGTGGTGGGTTTGAATCTTGGTCAGAGCAAACCTTCATTTTCTGGCTTTTTAAGGCCAAAGTGCCGAGGCAGGCCGCCTCCCTCCTCACGCCCTCTTTTGGCTCCGGTGGGAGGGGGAGGATCTTTTTTGGGAACCCGCCTCTGGGGCGGGATTTTCTTTATGAGCCTGCCTCCTGGGGGCGGAGCTTAAGAAATGTACATATTAAGCAAAGTGATTTTTGTACTTTTCACATTAATTTGATTGAACCAGTTTATTTTTAGTTTTTATTGAGATATTTGATTTTTTTTAATGACACTTTATTTCAGCTGTTTTGTTTGATTTTTTTTTTTGGTTTTTGTTTTTGTTTGACCTTTTGGTTGAGTATTGGTTTTATTTGAGGTTTGAACCTATGACGTTTGGTTTATGAAGCCTAGTTTTTATCTATTGAGCCACACTGGCATGTAAGGTATAATCGGGAACTTATATTTAACCAGCCGTTTAGAATTTAGAAGGACAGTGAAAATGTAATTCAGGGGACTTGAACCCAGAATGTTCTGTTTATAAACACCAGGCTTATCACCTGCGCCACACAGGCATGTAAGTTATAATCGGGAACTTATATTTAACCAGCCTTTTAGAATTTAGAAGGACAGTGAAAATGTACTTCAGGGGACTTGAACCCAGAATGTTCTGTTTATAAACCCCAGGCTTATCACCTGCGCCACACAGGCATGTAAGGTATAATCGGGAACTTATATTTAACCAGCCTGTCAGAATAAAGAATGGACTGAAAATGTCCTGTGGCAGGTTCGAACTCGCAACCTTTGGTGTACAAACACTGGATTTTACTCATGAGCCACACAGGCATAAGTGATGCAGTTGAGAATGTCTGACTTAACCCACCTTTCAGAATATAGAGGTTCTTTAGGAGTTCCATTAGGATGTTAAAAAACAATGCACACTTTAGGAGGTTCAAACACTGCACCTTTCAGAAGGACAATGTTATTCAAGAGGCTTTGATTTGTTGTTTCAGTTTTTATATTGAATATTTTTTGAGTTTTTTGTTGATTGTTAGTTTTGTTTGAGTTTCTTTTAGTTTTGTTTGAGTATTATTTTTGATTGAGTTTCTTTTTGTTTTGTTTGAGTTTTTTGTTGATTATTAGTTTTGTTTGAGTTTCTTTTTGTTTTGTTTGAGTTTTTTGTTGATTATTAGTTTTGTTTGAGTTTCTTTTTGTTTTGTTTGAGTTTTTTGTTGATTATTAGTTTTGTTTGAGTTTCTTTTTGTTTGAGTATTGAACCACCAACCTTTGGATTGTAAACCTCAGATTTTTCTTTTGAGCCACGCTGGGCTGTAAGGGACAATCTGGGACTTATATTTAACCCACCTTTTAGAATTTAGATGGACAGTGAAAATGTTCTGTCGCAGAAATGAACTCTGAAATTTTACTCTTCAGCCACATATGCATGAGAAATGCAGTTGAGAACATTACATAAATTTTGAGTCAGTACGTTTTTGTTGAAAATTATTTTACTCATAAATTGGAGTTGTTTGACATCTTCAATGGTATTGTTTCTTTTAGTTTTAATATTGAGTCATGTTTGAGTTTTGAACCTATCACTTTTGGTTTATATACCTTTGTTTTTATACTTATGCCACAAAGGCATGGAAGATGCCTCTGATAACCATACACTTAACCTTTCCCCCAATTACCCAGGTGTAAGTAGTCACTGATTAGCCCCTCCCCTATAAAGCCTACTGGCCATGCTAGCTTTCCTGTTTGGTCTTTGTTTGTTTGCACTGACTGAGCAAAGTAGGAAACTGCTTGTAATTGCTTTAGCACTTTTTGAGTTTAGGCCATTGATTCTTTTTGGACTTGGTGGTCCTAATGTATGTTTCGCAGGCCTCCCTTCTCTACACATCAGTGTTGATGACCAAATGTGCAGAAATGTTGCCTTTGTGATCTGTACCTTCATATTGTGGTTCTAACAGAGTTCTACTTATAGACTTGTCTACTCTCGCCATTGTGGTTCTAACAGAGTTCTACTTATAGGCTTGTCTACTCTTGCCATTGTGGAACACATCAACAGTGTGGTCACCTTAGCACTTTTAATGGATTCCCAAGTTGAATTTACTGAGCTGTTCTTACTCTGCCATGGTCACATGTATACAATTTCCATAGTCCTGTTCTTACCCCAAATTGTTGTTTGTTTTTGTATTTAATTGTTTGGTGTTTGTTGCAATAAATACATGAAATGGAATTTGTTGGATTCAATTTAAAAAAGGTGTCCTTGCGTCACTAGCTCAAAACAGAATGCAGTTCACAAGTATGGAGCTCAGCCTATAATTGATTTGATTGACATGCTGCATGCCATGAGTGTATAAAGTGGTATTTCTTTTTAAATTAAATAAGCTATTCTAAGATGAGCTGTGGTCATAACAGCACTGTTTGAGTTGAAAACTTTAAAGACGTTTAACAGTCTAAAGTGAGAACAGCAAATGTTCTTTAACAAAAATGTGTAAGTGTAAAAAAATATATATACTAATCACAAACACTTTAGGTTTTGATAAACAGGCTATAGTGCATTTGTTCTCACTTTAAAGTAGTTTATTTTTTATTTTTTATTCAGCTTATCAAAGAAGTGCTGTGGTCACAGCACTGTTTGAGAAACTAGTTGAAAACTTTATATCCAACTTGATTGTTTAAATAAAGTCTGGAGTGAGAACAGCAAAAGTAATGTATTAAACAAAACAATTATATTTCTGGTTGATTAAAAGTGCAAAAGTTTTGGTCATCTAAAACTAAGACTAAGAGCAAGAGATGACAATAACTGGTATGCAATGTAATTACATTATGGCAAACTAAACATCTTGTTTGCTCAATGAAAGAGTAAATGTGGGAAACAGAGTAAAAATGTTCCCACAGATGGTTTTAAACAATAACCTAAATCTCAGTTGAGTCGTCATGAACCCTGATCATCACCTTTAGATTAAATCATTCTGGCAAGGGGTAGAGGTGTCTGAAAAGGATTTTCATCCCTTGACCTGTCACCTCTGCCTTCAACCTTAAATACAACCTCCAAATTCTTATTAGTGTGAAATGCCTAGTGGCGCAAGAGGAAAGCATAGGTCTCCCAAGCTGAAGGTGGTGGGTTTGAATCTTGGTCAGAGCAAACCTTCATTTTCTGGCTTTTTAAGGCCAAAGTGCCGAGGCAGGCCGCCTCCCTCCTCACGCCCTCTTTTGGCTCCGGTGGGAGGGGGAGGATCTTTTTTGGGAACCCGCCTCTGGGGCGGGATTTTCTTTATGAGCCTGCCTCCTGGGGGCGGAGCTTAAGAAATGTACATATTAAGCAAAGTGATTTTTGTACTTTTCACATTAATTTGATTGAACCAGTTTATTTTTAGTTTTTATTGAGATATTTGATTTTTTTTAATGACACTTTATTTCAGCTGTTTTGTTTGATTTTTTTTTTTGGTTTTTGTTTTTGTTTGACCTTTTGGTTGAGTATTGGTTTTATTTGAGGTTTGAACCTATGACGTTTGGTTTATGAAGCCTAGTTTTTATCTATTGAGCCACACTGGCATGTAAGGTATAATCGGGAACTTATATTTAACCAGCCGTTTAGAATTTAGAAGGACAGTGAAAATGTAATTCAGGGGACTTGAACCCAGAATGTTCTGTTTATAAACACCAGGCTTATCACCTGCGCCACACAGGCATGTAAGTTATAATCGGGAACTTATATTTAACCAGCCTTTTAGAATTTAGAAGGACAGTGAAAATGTACTTCAGGGGACTTGAACCCAGAATGTTCTGTTTATAAACCCCAGGCTTATCACCTGCGCCACACAGGCATGTAAGGTATAATCGGGAACTTATATTTAACCAGCCGTTTAGAATTTAGAAGGACAGTGAAAATGTACTTCAGGGGACTTGAACCCAGAATGTTCTGTTTATAAACCCCAGGCTTATCACCTGCGCCACACAGGCATGTAAGGTATAATCGGGAACTTATATTTAACCAGCCTGTCAGAATAAAGAATGGACTGAAAATGTCCTGTGGCAGGTTCGAACTCGCAACCTTTGGTGTACAAACACTGGATTTTACTCATGAGCCACACAGGCATAAGTGATGCAGTTGAGAATGTCTGACTTAACCCACCTTTCAGAATATAGAGGTTCTTTAGGAGTTCCATTAGGATGTTAAAAAACAATGCACACTTTAGGAGGTTCAAACACTGCACCTTTCAGAAGGACAATGTTATTCAAGAGGCTTTGATTTGTTGTTTCGGGTTTTTATATTGAATATTTTTTGAGTTTTTTGTTGATTGTTAGTTTTGTTTGAGTTTCTTTTAGTTTTGTTTGAGTATTATTTTTGATTGAGTTTCTTTTTGTTTTGTTTGAGTTTTTTGTTGATTATTAGTTTTGTTTGAGTTTCTTTTTGTTTTGTTTGAGTTTTTTGTTGATTATTAGTTTTGTTTGAGTTTCTTTTTGTTTTGTTTGAGTTTTTTGTTGATTATTAGTTTTGTTTGAGTTTCTTTTTGTTTGAGTATTGAACCACCAACCTTTGGATTGTAAACCTCAGATTTTTCTTTTGAGCCACGCTGGGCTGTAAGGGACAATCTGGGACTTATATTTAACCCACCTTTTAGAATTTAGATGGACAGTGAAAATGTTCTGTCGCAGAAATGAACTCTGAAATTTTACTCTTCAGCCACATATGCATGAGAAATGCAGTTGAGAACATTACATAAATTTTGAGTCAGTACGTTTTTGTTGAAAATTATTTTACTCATAAATTGGAGTTGTTTGACATCTTCAATGGTATTGTTTCTTTTAGTTTTAATATTGAGTCATGTTTGAGTTTTGAACCTATCACTTTTGGTTTATATACCTTTGTTTTTATACTTATGCCACAAAGGCATGGAAGATGCCTCTGATAACCATACACTTAACCTTTCCCCCAATTACCCAGGTGTAAGTAGTCACTGATTAGCCCCTCCCCTATAAAGCCTACTGGCCATGCTAGCTTTCCTGTTTGGTCTTTGTTTGTTTGCACTGACTGAGCAAAGTAGGAAACTGCTTGTAATTGCTTTAGCACTTTTTGAGTTTAGGCCATTGATTCTTTTTGGACTTGGTGGTCCTAATGTATGTTTCGCAGGCCTCCCTTCTCTACACATCAGTGTTGATGACCAAATGTGCAGAAATGTTGCCTTTGTGATCTGTACCTTCATATTGTGGTTCTAACAGAGTTCTACTTATAGACTTGTCTACTCTCGCCATTGTGGTTCTAACAGAGTTCTACTTATAGGCTTGTCTACTCTTGCCATTGTGGAACACATCAACAGTGTGGTCACCTTAGCACTTTTAATGGATTCCCAAGTTGAATTTACTGAGCTGTTCTTACTCTGCCATGGTCACATGTATACAATTTCCATAGTCCTGTTCTTACCCCAAATTGTTGTTTGTTTTTGTATTTAATTGTTTGGTGTTTGTTGCAATAAATACATGAAATGGAATTTGTTGGATTCAATTTAAAAAAGGTGTCCTTGCGTCACTAGCTCAAAACAGAATGCAGTTCACAAGTATGGAGCTCAGCCTATAATTGATTTGATTGACATGCTGCATGCCATGAGTGTATAAAGTGGTATTTCTTTTTAAATTAAATAAGCTATTCTAAGATGAGCTGTGGTCATAACAGCACTGTTTGAGTTGAAAACTTTAAAGACGTTTAACAGTCTAAAGTGAGAACAGCAAATGTTCTTTAACAAAAATGTGTAAGTGTAAAAAAATATATATACTAATCACAAACACTTTAGGTTTTGATAAACAGGCTATAGTGCATTTGTTCTCACTTTAAAGTAGTTTATTTTTTATTTTTTATTCAGCTTATCAAAGAAGTGCTGTGGTCACAGCACTGTTTGAGAAACTAGTTGAAAACTTTATATCCAACTTGATTGTTTAAATAAAGTCTGGAGTGAGAACAGCAAAAGTAATGTATTAAACAAAACAATTATATTTCTGGTTGATTAAAAGTGCAAAAGTTTTGGTCATCTAAAACTAAGACTAAGAGCAAGAGATGACAATAACTGGTATGCAATGTAATTACATTATGGCAAACTAAACATCTTGTTTGCTCAATGAAAGAGTAAATGTGGGAAACAGAGTAAAAATGTTCCCACAGATGGTTTTAAACAATAACCTAAATCTCAGTTGAGTCGTCATGAACCCTGATCATCACCTTTAGATTAAATCATTCTGGCAAGGGGTAGAGGTGTCTGAAAAGGATTTTCATCCCTTGACCTGTCACCTCTGCCTTCAACCTTAAATACAACCTCCAAATTCTTATTAGTGTGAAATGCCTAGTGGCGCAAGAGGAAAGCATAGGTCTCCCAAGCTGAAGGTGGTGGGTTTGAATCTTGCTCAGAGCAAACCTTCATTTTCTGGCTTTTTAAGGCCAAAGTGCCGAGGCAGGCCGCCTCCCTCCTCACGCCCTCTTTTGGCTCCGGTGGGAGGGGGAGGATCTTTTTTGGGAACCCGCCTCTGGGGCGGGATTTTCTTTATGAGCCTGCCTCCTGGGGGCGGAGCTTAAGAAATGTACATATTAAGCAAAGTGATTTTTGTACTTTTCACATTAATTTGATTGAACCAGTTTATTTTTAGTTTTTATTGAGATATTTGATTTTTTTAATGACACTTTATTTCAGCTGTTTTGTTTGATTTTTTTTTTTGGTTTTTGTTTTTGTTTGACCTTTTGGTTGAGTATTGGTTTTATTTGAGGTTTGAACCTATGACGTTTGGTTTATGAAGCCTAGTTTTTATCTATTGAGCCACACTGGCATGTAAGGTATAATCGGGAACTTATATTTAACCAGCCGTTTAGAATTTAGAAGGACAGTGAAAATGTAATTCAGGGGACTTGAACCCAGAATGTTCTGTTTATAAACCCCAGGCTTATCACCTGCGCCACACAGGCATGTAAGGTATAATCGGGAACTTATATTTAACCAGCCTTTTAGAATTTAGAAGGACAGTGAAAATGTACTTCAGGGGACTTGAACCCAGAATGTTCTGTTTATAAACCCCAGGCTTATCACCTGCGCCACACAGGCATGTAAGGTATAATCGGGAACTTATATTTAACCAGCCGTTTAGAATTTAGAAGGACAGTGAAAATGTACTTCAGGGGACTTGAACCCAGAATGTTCTGTTTATAAACCCCAGGCTTATCACCTGCGCCACACAGGCATGTAAGGTATAATCGGGAACTTATATTTAACCAGCCTGTCAGAATAAAGAATGGACTGAAAATGTCCTGTGGCAGGTTCGAACTCGCAACCTTTGGTGTACAAACACTGGATTTTACTCATGAGCCACACAGGCATAAGTGATGCAGTTGAGAATGTCTGACTTAACCCACCTTTCAGAATATAGAGGTTCTTTAGGAGTTCCATTAGGATGTTAAAAAACAATGCACACTTTAGGAGGTTCAAACACTGCACCTTTCAGAAGGACAATGTTATTCAAGAGGCTTTGATTTGTTGTTTCGGGTTTTTATATTGAATATTTTTTGAGTTTTTTGTTGATTGTTAGTTTTGTTTGAGTTTCTTTTAGTTTTGTTTGAGTATTATTTTTGATTGAGTTTCTTTTTGTTTTGTTTGAGTTTTTTGTTGATTATTAGTTTTGTTTGAGTTTCTTTTTGTTTTGTTTGAGTTTTTTGTTGATTATTAGTTTTGTTTGAGTTTCTTTTTGTTTTGTTTGAGTTTTTTGTTGATTATTAGTTTTGTTTGAGTTTCTTTTTGTTTGAGTATTGAACCACCAACCTTTGGATTGTAAACCTCAGATTTTTCTTTTGAGCCACGCTGGGCTGTAAGGGACAATCTGGGACTTATATTTAACCCACCTTTTAGAATTTAGATGGACAGTGAAAATGTTCTGTCGCAGAAATGAACTCTGAAATTTTACTCTTCAGCCACATATGCATGAGAAATGCAGTTGAGAACATTACATAAATTTTGAGTCAGTACGTTTTTGTTGAAAATTATTTTACTCATAAATTGGAGTTGTTTGACATCTTCAATGGTATTGTTTCTTTTAGTTTTAATATTGAGTCATGTTTGAGTTTTGAACCTATCACTTTTGGTTTATATACCTTTGTTTTTATACTTATGCCACAAAGGCATGGAAGATGCCTCTGATAACCATACACTTAACCTTTCCCCCAATTACCCAGGTGTAAGTAGTCACTGATTAGCCCCTCCCCTATAAAGCCTACTGGCCATGCTAGCTTTCCTGTTTGGTCTTTGTTTGTTTGCACTGACTGAGCAAAGTAGGAAACTGCTTGTAATTGCTTTAGCACTTTTTGAGTTTAGGCCATTGATTCTTTTTGGACTTGGTGGTCCTAATGTATGTTTCGCAGGCCTCCCTTCTCTACACATCAGTGTTGATGACCAAATGTGCAGAAATGTTGCCTTTGTGATCTGTACCTTCATATTGTGGTTCTAACAGAGTTCTACTTATAGACTTGTCTACTCTCGCCATTGTGGTTCTAACAGAGTTCTACTTATAGGCTTGTCTACTCTTGCCATTGTGGAACACATCAACAGTGTGGTCACCTTAGCACTTTTAATGGATTCCCAAGTTGAATTTACTGAGCTGTTCTTACTCTGCCATGGTCACATGTATACAATTTCCATAGTCCTGTTCTTACCCCAAATTGTTGTTTGTTTTTGTATTTAATTGTTTGGTGTTTGTTGCAATAAATACATGAAATGGAATTTGTTGGATTCAATTTAAAAAAGGTGTCCTTGCGTCACTAGCTCAAAACAGAATGCAGTTCACAAGTATGGAGCTCAGCCTATAATTGATTTGATTGACATGCTGCATGCCATGAGTGTATAAAGTGGTATTTCTTTTTAAATTAAATAAGCTATTCTAAGATGAGCTGTGGTCATAACAGCACTGTTTGAGTTGAAAACTTTAAAGACGTTTAACAGTCTAAAGTGAGAACAGCAAATGTTCTTTAACAAAAATGTGTAAGTGTAAAAAAATATATATACTAATCACAAACACTTTAGGTTTTGATAAACAGGCTATAGTGCATTTGTTCTCACTTTAAAGTAGTTTATTTTTTATTTTTTATTCAGCTTATCAAAGAAGTGCTGTGGTCACAGCACTGTTTGAGAAACTAGTTGAAAACTTTATATCCAACTTGATTGTTTAAATAAAGTCTGGAGTGAGAACAGCAAAAGTAATGTATTAAACAAAACAATTATATTTCTGGTTGATTAAAAGTGCAAAAGTTTTGGTCATCTAAAACTAAGACTAAGAGCAAGAGATGACAATAACTGGTATGCAATGTAATTACATTATGGCAAACTAAACATCTTGTTTGCTCAATGAAAGAGTAAATGTGGGAAACAGAGTAAAAATGTTCCCACAGATGGTTTTAAACAATAACCTAAATCTCAGTTGAGTCGTCATGAACCCTGATCATCACCTTTAGATTAAATCATTCTGGCAAGGGGTAGAGGTGTCTGAAAAGGATTTTCATCCCTTGACCTGTCACCTCTGCCTTCAACCTTAAATACAACCTCCAAATTCTTATTAGTGTGAAATGCCTAGTGGCGCAAGAGGAAAGCATAGGTCTCCCAAGCTGAAGGTGGTGGGTTTGAATCTTGCTCAGAGCAAACCTTCATTTTCTGGCTTTTTAAGGCCAAAGTGCCGAGGCAGGCCGCCTCCCTCCTCACGCCCTCTTTTGGCTCCGGTGGGAGGGGGAGGATCTTTTTTGGGAACCCGCCTCTGGGGCGGGATTTTCTTTATGAGCCTGCCTCCTGGGGGCGGAGCTTAAGAAATGTACATATTAAGCAAAGTGATTTTTGTACTTTTCACATTAATTTGATTGAACCAGTTTATTTTTAGTTTTTATTGAGATATTTGATTTTTTTAATGACACTTTATTTCAGCTGTTTTGTTTGATTTTTTTTTTTGGTTTTTGTTTTTGTTTGACCTTTTGGTTGAGTATTGGTTTTATTTGAGGTTTGAACCTATGACGTTTGGTTTATGAAGCCTAGTTTTTATCTATTGAGCCACACTGGCATGTAAGGTATAATCGGGAACTTATATTTAACCAGCCGTTTAGAATTTAGAAGGACAGTGAAAATGTAATTCAGGGGACTTGAACCCAGAATGTTCTGTTTATAAACCCCAGGCTTATCACCTGCGCCACACAGGCATGTAAGGTATAATCGGGAACTTATATTTAACCAGCCTTTTAGAATTTAGAAGGACAGTGAAAATGTACTTCAGGGGACTTGAACCCAGAATGTTCTGTTTATAAACCCCAGGCTTATCACCTGCGCCACACAGGCATGTAAGGTATAATCGGGAACTTATATTTAACCAGCCGTTTAGAATTTAGAAGGACAGTGAAAATGTACTTCAGGGGACTTGAACCCAGAATGTTCTGTTTATAAACCCCAGGCTTATCACCTGCGCCACACAGGCATGTAAGGTATAATCGGGAACTTATATTTAACCAGCCTGTCAGAATAAAGAATGGACTGAAAATGTCCTGTGGCAGGTTCGAACTCGCAACCTTTGGTGTACAAACACTGGATTTTACTCATGAGCCACACAGGCATAAGTGATGCAGTTGAGAATGTCTGACTTAACCCACCTTTCAGAATATAGAGGTTCTTTAGGAGTTCCATTAGGATGTTAAAAAACAATGCACACTTTAGGAGGTTCAAACACTGCACCTTTCAGAAGGACAATGTTATTCAAGAGGCTTTGATTTGTTGTTTCGGGTTTTTATATTGAATATTTTTTGAGTTTTTTGTTGATTGTTAGTTTTGTTTGAGTTTCTTTTAGTTTTGTTTGAGTATTATTTTTGATTGAGTTTCTTTTTGTTTTGTTTGAGTTTTTTGTTGATTATTAGTTTTGTTTGAGTTTCTTTTTGTTTTGTTTGAGTTTTTTGTTGATTATTAGTTTTGTTTGAGTTTCTTTTTGTTTTGTTTGAGTTTTTTGTTGATTATTAGTTTTGTTTGAGTTTCTTTTTGTTTGAGTATTGAACCACCAACCTTTGGATTGTAAACCTCAGATTTTTCTTTTGAGCCACGCTGGGCTGTAAGGGACAATCTGGGACTTATATTTAACCCACCTTTTAGAATTTAGATGGACAGTGAAAATGTTCTGTCGCAGAAATGAACTCTGAAATTTTACTCTTCAGCCACATATGCATGAGAAATGCAGTTGAGAACATTACATAAATTTTGAGTCAGTACGTTTTTGTTGAAAATTATTTTACTCATAAATTGGAGTTGTTTGACATCTTCAATGGTATTGTTTCTTTTAGTTTTAATATTGAGTCATGTTTGAGTTTTGAACCTATCACTTTTGGTTTATATACCTTTGTTTTTATACTTATGCCACAAAGGCATGGAAGATGCCTCTGATAACCATACACTTAACCTTTCCCCCAATTACCCAGGTGTAAGTAGTCACTGATTAGCCCCTCCCCTATAAAGCCTACTGGCCATGCTAGCTTTCCTGTTTGGTCTTTGTTTGTTTGCACTGACTGAGCAAAGTAGGAAACTGCTTGTAATTGCTTTAGCACTTTTTGAGTTTAGGCCATTGATTCTTTTTGGACTTGGTGGTCCTAATGTATGTTTCGCAGGCCTCCCTTCTCTACACATCAGTGTTGATGACCAAATGTGCAGAAATGTTGCCTTTGTGATCTGTACCTTCATATTGTGGTTCTAACAGAGTTCTACTTATAGACTTGTCTACTCTCGCCATTGTGGTTCTAACAGAGTTCTACTTATAGGCTTGTCTACTCTTGCCATTGTGGAACACATCAACAGTGTGGTCACCTTAGCACTTTTAATGGATTCCCAAGTTGAATTTACTGAGCTGTTCTTACTCTGCCATGGTCACATGTATACAATTTCCATAGTCCTGTTCTTACCCCAAATTGTTGTTTGTTTTTGTATTTAATTGTTTGGTGTTTGTTGCAATAAATACATGAAATGGAATTTGTTGGATTCAATTTAAAAAAGGTGTCCTTGCGTCACTAGCTCAAAACAGAATGCAGTTCACAAGTATGGAGCTCAGCCTATAATTGATTTGATTGACATGCTGCATGCCATGAGTGTATAAAGTGGTATTTCTTTTTAAATTAAATAAGCTATTCTAAGATGAGCTGTGGTCATAACAGCACTGTTTGAGTTGAAAACTTTAAAGACGTTTAACAGTCTAAAGTGAGAACAGCAAATGTTCTTTAACAAAAATGTGTAAGTGTAAAAAAAAATATATACTAATCACAAACACTTTAGGTTTTGATAAACAGGCTATAGTGCATTTGTTCTCACTTTAAAGTAGTTTATTTTTTATTTTTTATTCAGCTTATCAAAGAAGTGCTGTGGTCACAGCACTGTTTGAGAAACTAGTTGAAAACTTTATATCCAACTTGATTGTTTAAATAAAGTCTGGAGTGAGAACAGCAAAAGTAATGTATTAAACAAAACAATTATATTTCTGGTTGATTAAAAGTGCAAAAGTTTTGGTCATCTAAAACTAAGACTAAGAGCAAGAGATGACAATAACTGGTATGCAATGTAATTACATTATGGCAAACTAAACATCTTGTTTGCTCAATGAAAGAGTAAATGTGGGAAACAGAGTAAAAATGTTCCCACAGATGGTTTTAAACAATAACCTAAATCTCAGTTGAGTCGTCATGAACCCTGATCATCACCTTTAGATTAAATCATTCTGGCAAGGGGTAGAGGTGTCTGAAAAGGATTTTCATCCCTTGACCTGTCACCTCTGCCTTCAACCTTAAATACAACCTCCAAATTCTTATTAGTGTGAAATGCCTAGTGGCGCAAGAGGAAAGCATAGGTCTCCCAAGCTGAAGGTGGTGGGTTTGAATCTTGGTCAGAGCAAACCTTCATTTTCTGGCTTTTTAAGGCCAAAGTGCCGAGGCAGGCCGCCTCCCTCCTCACGCCCTCTTTTGGCTCCGGTGGGAGGGGGAGGATCTTTTTTGGGAACCCGCCTCTGGGGCGGGATTTTCTTTATGAGCCTGCCTCCTGGGGGCGGAGCTTAAGAAATGTACATATTAAGCAAAGTGATTTTTGTACTTTTCACATTAATTTGATTGAACCAGTTTATTTTTAGTTTTTATTGAGATATTTGATTTTTTTTAATGACACTTTATTTCAGCTGTTTTGTTTGATTTTTTTTTTTGGTTTTTGTTTTTGTTTGACCTTTTGGTTGAGTATTGGTTTTATTTGAGGTTTGAACCTATGACGTTTGGTTTATGAAGCCTAGTTTTTATCTATTGAGCCACACTGGCATGTAAGGTATAATCGGGAACTTATATTTAACCAGCCGTTTAGAATTTAGAAGGACAGTGAAAATGTAATTCAGGGGACTTGAACCCAGAATGTTCTGTTTATAAACACCAGGCTTATCACCTGCGCCACACAGGCATGTAAGTTATAATCGGGAACTTATATTTAACCAGCCTTTTAGAATTTAGAAGGACAGTGAAAATGTACTTCAGGGGACTTGAACCCAGAATGTTCTGTTTATAAACCCCAGGCTTATCACCTGCGCCACACAGGCATGTAAGGTATAATCGGGAACTTATATTTAACCAGCCTGTCAGAATAAAGAATGGACTGAAAATGTCCTGTGGCAGGTTCGAACTCGCAACCTTTGGTGTACAAACACTGGATTTTACTCATGAGCCACACAGGCATAAGTGATGCAGTTGAGAATGTCTGACTTAACCCACCTTTCAGAATATAGAGGTTCTTTAGGAGTTCCATTAGGATGTTAAAAAACAATGCACACTTTAGGAGGTTCAAACACTGCACCTTTCAGAAGGACAATGTTATTCAAGAGGCTTTGATTTGTTGTTTCAGTTTTTATATTGAATATTTTTTGAGTTTTTTGTTGATTGTTAGTTTTGTTTGAGTTTCTTTTAGTTTTGTTTGAGTATTATTTTTGATTGAGTTTCTTTTTGTTTTGTTTGAGTTTTTTGTTGATTATTAGTTTTGTTTGAGTTTCTTTTTGTTTTGTTTGAGTTTTTTGTTGATTATTAGTTTTGTTTGAGTTTCTTTTTGTTTTGTTTGAGTTTTTTGTTGATTATTAGTTTTGTTTGAGTTTCTTTTTGTTTGAGTATTGAACCACCAACCTTTGGATTGTAAACCTCAGATTTTTCTTTTGAGCCACGCTGGGCTGTAAGGGACAATCTGGGACTTATATTTAACCCACCTTTTAGAATTTAGATGGACAGTGAAAATGTTCTGTCGCAGAAATGAACTCTGAAATTTTACTCTTCAGCCACATATGCATGAGAAATGCAGTTGAGAACATTACATAAATTTTGAGTCAGTACGTTTTTGTTGAAAATTATTTTACTCATAAATTGGAGTTGTTTGACATCTTCAATGGTATTGTTTCTTTTAGTTTTAATATTGAGTCATGTTTGAGTTTTGAACCTATCACTTTTGGTTTATATACCTTTGTTTTTATACTTATGCCACAAAGGCATGGAAGATGCCTCTGATAACCATACACTTAACCTTTCCCCCAATTACCCAGGTGTAAGTAGTCACTGATTAGCCCCTCCCCTATAAAGCCTACTGGCCATGCTAGCTTTCCTGTTTGGTCTTTGTTTGTTTGCACTGACTGAGCAAAGTAGGAAACTGCTTGTAATTGCTTTAGCACTTTTTGAGTTTAGGCCATTGATTCTTTTTGGACTTGGTGGTCCTAATGTATGTTTCGCAGGCCTCCCTTCTCTACACATCAGTGTTGATGACCAAATGTGCAGAAATGTTGCCTTTGTGATCTGTACCTTCATATTGTGGTTCTAACAGAGTTCTACTTATAGACTTGTCTACTCTCGCCATTGTGGTTCTAACAGAGTTCTACTTATAGGCTTGTCTACTCTTGCCATTGTGGAACACATCAACAGTGTGGTCACCTTAGCACTTTTAATGGATTCCCAAGTTGAATTTACTGAGCTGTTCTTACTCTGCCATGGTCACATGTATACAATTTCCATAGTCCTGTTCTTACCCCAAATTGTTGTTTGTTTTTGTATTTAATTGTTTGGTGTTTGTTGCAATAAATACATGAAATGGAATTTGTTGGATTCAATTTAAAAAAGGTGTCCTTGCGTCACTAGCTCAAAACAGAATGCAGTTCACAAGTATGGAGCTCAGCCTATAATTGATTTGATTGACATGCTGCATGCCATGAGTGTATAAAGTGGTATTTCTTTTTAAATTAAATAAGCTATTCTAAGATGAGCTGTGGTCATAACAGCACTGTTTGAGTTGAAAACTTTAAAGACGTTTAACAGTCTAAAGTGAGAACAGCAAATGTTCTTTAACAAAAATGTGTAAGTGTAAAAAAATATATATACTAATCACAAACACTTTAGGTTTTGATAAACAGGCTATAGTGCATTTGTTCTCACTTTAAAGTAGTTTATTTTTTATTTTTTATTCAGCTTATCAAAGAAGTGCTGTGGTCACAGCACTGTTTGAGAAACTAGTTGAAAACTTTATATCCAACTTGATTGTTTAAATAAAGTCTGGAGTGAGAACAGCAAAAGTAATGTATTAAACAAAACAATTATATTTCTGGTTGATTAAAAGTGCAAAAGTTTTGGTCATCTAAAACTAAGACTAAGAGCAAGAGATGACAATAACTGGTATGCAATGTAATTACATTATGGCAAACTAAACATCTTGTTTGCTCAATGAAAGAGTAAATGTGGGAAACAGAGTAAAAATGTTCCCACAGATGGTTTTAAACAATAACCTAAATCTCAGTTGAGTCGTCATGAACCCTGATCATCACCTTTAGATTAAATCATTCTGGCAAGGGGTAGAGGTGTCTGAAAAGGATTTTCATCCCTTGACCTGTCACCTCTGCCTTCAACCTTAAATACAACCTCCAAATTCTTATTAGTGTGAAATGCCTAGTGGCGCAAGAGGAAAGCATAGGTCTCCCAAGCTGAAGGTGGTGGGTTTGAATCTTGCTCAGAGCAAACCTTCATTTTCTGGCTTTTTAAGGCCAAAGTGCCGAGGCAGGCCGCCTCCCTCCTCACGCCCTCTTTTGGCTCCGGTGGGAGGGGGAGGATCTTTTTTGGGAACCCGCCTCTGGGGCGGGATTTTCTTTATGAGCCTGCCTCCTGGGGGCGGAGCTTAAGAAATGTACATATTAAGCAAAGTGATTTTTGTACTTTTCACATTAATTTGATTGAACCAGTTTATTTTTAGTTTTTATTGAGATATTTGATTTTTTTAATGACACTTTATTTCAGCTGTTTTGTTTGATTTTTTTTTTTGGTTTTTGTTTTTGTTTGACCTTTTGGTTGAGTATTGGTTTTATTTGAGGTTTGAACCTATGACGTTTGGTTTATGAAGCCTAGTTTTTATCTATTGAGCCACACTGGCATGTAAGGTATAATCGGGAACTTATATTTAACCAGCCGTTTAGAATTTAGAAGGACAGTGAAAATGTAATTCAGGGGACTTGAACCCAGAATGTTCTGTTTATAAACCCCAGGCTTATCACCTGCGCCACACAGGCATGTAAGGTATAATCGGGAACTTATATTTAACCAGCCTTTTAGAATTTAGAAGGACAGTGAAAATGTACTTCAGGGGACTTGAACCCAGAATGTTCTGTTTATAAACCCCAGGCTTATCACCTGCGCCACACAGGCATGTAAGGTATAATCGGGAACTTATATTTAACCAGCCGTTTAGAATTTAGAAGGACAGTGAAAATGTACTTCAGGGGACTTGAACCCAGAATGTTCTGTTTATAAACCCCAGGCTTATCACCTGCGCCACACAGGCATGTAAGGTATAATCGGGAACTTATATTTAACCAGCCTGTCAGAATAAAGAATGGACTGAAAATGTCCTGTGGCAGGTTCGAACTCGCAACCTTTGGTGTACAAACACTGGATTTTACTCATGAGCCACACAGGCATAAGTGATGCAGTTGAGAATGTCTGACTTAACCCACCTTTCAGAATATAGAGGTTCTTTAGGAGTTCCATTAGGATGTTAAAAAACAATGCACACTTTAGGAGGTTCAAACACTGCACCTTTCAGAAGGACAATGTTATTCAAGAGGCTTTGATTTGTTGTTTCGGGTTTTTATATTGAATATTTTTTGAGTTTTTTGTTGATTGTTAGTTTTGTTTGAGTTTCTTTTAGTTTTGTTTGAGTATTATTTTTGATTGAGTTTCTTTTTGTTTTGTTTGAGTTTTTTGTTGATTATTAGTTTTGTTTGAGTTTCTTTTTGTTTTGTTTGAGTTTTTTGTTGATTATTAGTTTTGTTTGAGTTTCTTTTTGTTTTGTTTGAGTTTTTTGTTGATTATTAGTTTTGTTTGAGTTTCTTTTTGTTTGAGTATTGAACCACCAACCTTTGGATTGTAAACCTCAGATTTTTCTTTTGAGCCACGCTGGGCTGTAAGGGACAATCTGGGACTTATATTTAACCCACCTTTTAGAATTTAGATGGACAGTGAAAATGTTCTGTCGCAGAAATGAACTCTGAAATTTTACTCTTCAGCCACATATGCATGAGAAATGCAGTTGAGAACATTACATAAATTTTGAGTCAGTACGTTTTTGTTGAAAATTATTTTACTCATAAATTGGAGTTGTTTGACATCTTCAATGGTATTGTTTCTTTTAGTTTTAATATTGAGTCATGTTTGAGTTTTGAACCTATCACTTTTGGTTTATATACCTTTGTTTTTATACTTATGCCACAAAGGCATGGAAGATGCCTCTGATAACCATACACTTAACCTTTCCCCCAATTACCCAGGTGTAAGTAGTCACTGATTAGCCCCTCCCCTATAAAGCCTACTGGCCATGCTAGCTTTCCTGTTTGGTCTTTGTTTGTTTGCACTGACTGAGCAAAGTAGGAAACTGCTTGTAATTGCTTTAGCACTTTTTGAGTTTAGGCCATTGATTCTTTTTGGACTTGGTGGTCCTAATGTATGTTTCGCAGGCCTCCCTTCTCTACACATCAGTGTTGATGACCAAATGTGCAGAAATGTTGCCTTTGTGATCTGTACCTTCATATTGTGGTTCTAACAGAGTTCTACTTATAGACTTGTCTACTCTCGCCATTGTGGTTCTAACAGAGTTCTACTTATAGGCTTGTCTACTCTTGCCATTGTGGAACACATCAACAGTGTGGTCACCTTAGCACTTTTAATGGATTCCCAAGTTGAATTTACTGAGCTGTTCTTACTCTGCCATGGTCACATGTATACAATTTCCATAGTCCTGTTCTTACCCCAAATTGTTGTTTGTTTTTGTATTTAATTGTTTGGTGTTTGTTGCAATAAATACATGAAATGGAATTTGTTGGATTCAATTTAAAAAAGGTGTCCTTGCGTCACTAGCTCAAAACAGAATGCAGTTCACAAGTATGGAGCTCAGCCTATAATTGATTTGATTGACATGCTGCATGCCATGAGTGTATAAAGTGGTATTTCTTTTTAAATTAAATAAGCTATTCTAAGATGAGCTGTGGTCATAACAGCACTGTTTGAGTTGAAAACTTTAAAGACGTTTAACAGTCTAAAGTGAGAACAGCAAATGTTCTTTAACAAAAATGTGTAAGTGTAAAAAAAAATATATACTAATCACAAACACTTTAGGTTTTGATAAACAGGCTATAGTGCATTTGTTCTCACTTTAAAGTAGTTTATTTTTTATTTTTTATTCAGCTTATCAAAGAAGTGCTGTGGTCACAGCACTGTTTGAGAAACTAGTTGAAAACTTTATATCCAACTTGATTGTTTAAATAAAGTCTGGAGTGAGAACAGCAAAAGTAATGTATTAAACAAAACAATTATATTTCTGGTTGATTAAAAGTGCAAAAGTTTTGGTCATCTAAAACTAAGACTAAGAGCAAGAGATGACAATAACTGGTATGCAATGTAATTACATTATGGCAAACTAAACATCTTGTTTGCTCAATGAAAGAGTAAATGTGGGAAACAGAGTAAAAATGTTCCCACAGATGGTTTTAAACAATAACCTAAATCTCAGTTGAGTCGTCATGAACCCTGATCATCACCTTTAGATTAAATCATTCTGGCAAGGGGTAGAGGTGTCTGAAAAGGATTTTCATCCCTTGACCTGTCACCTCTGCCTTCAACCTTAAATACAACCTCCAAATTCTTATTAGTGTGAAATGCCTAGTGGCGCAAGAGGAAAGCATAGGTCTCCCAAGCTGAAGGTGGTGGGTTTGAATCTTGCTCAGAGCAAACCTTCATTTTCTGGCTTTTTAAGGCCAAAGTGCCGAGGCAGGCCGCCTCCCTCCTCACGCCCTCTTTTGGCTCCGGTGGGAGGGGGAGGATCTTTTTTGGGAACCCGCCTCTGGGGCGGGATTTTCTTTATGAGCCTGCCTCCTGGGGGCGGAGCTTAAGAAATGTACATATTAAGCAAAGTGATTTTTGTACTTTTCACATTAATTTGATTGAACCAGTTTATTTTTAGTTTTTATTGAGATATTTGATTTTTTTAATGACACTTTATTTCAGCTGTTTTGTTTGATTTTTTTTTTTGGTTTTTGTTTTTGTTTGACCTTTTGGTTGAGTATTGGTTTTATTTGAGGTTTGAACCTATGACGTTTGGTTTATGAAGCCTAGTTTTTATCTATTGAGCCACACTGGCATGTAAGGTATAATCGGGAACTTATATTTAACCAGCCGTTTAGAATTTAGAAGGACAGTGAAAATGTAATTCAGGGGACTTGAACCCAGAATGTTCTGTTTATAAACCCCAGGCTTATCACCTGCGCCACACAGGCATGTAAGGTATAATCGGGAACTTATATTTAACCAGCCTGTCAGAATAAAGAATGGACTGAAAATGTCCTGTGGCAGGTTCGAACTCGCAACCTTTGGTGTACAAACACTGGATTTTACTCATGAGCCACACAGGCATAAGTGATGCAGTTGAGAATGTCTGACTTAACCCACCTTTCAGAATATAGAGGTTCTTTAGGAGTTCCATTAGGATGTTAAAAAACAATGCACACTTTAGGAGGTTCAAACACTGCACCTTTCAGAAGGACAATGTTATTCAAGAGGCTTTGATTTGTTGTTTCGGGTTTTTATATTGAATATTTTTTGAGTTTTTTGTTGATTGTTAGTTTTGTTTGAGTTTCTTTTAGTTTTGTTTGAGTATTATTTTTGATTGAGTTTCTTTTTGTTTTGTTTGAGTTTTTTGTTGATTATTAGTTTTGTTTGAGTTTCTTTTTGTTTTGTTTGAGTTTTTTGTTGATTATTAGTTTTGTTTGAGTTTCTTTTTGTTTTGTTTGAGTTTTTTGTTGATTATTAGTTTTGTTTGAGTTTCTTTTTGTTTGAGTATTGAACCACCAACCTTTGGATTGTAAACCTCAGATTTTTCTTTTGAGCCACGCTGGGCTGTAAGGGACAATCTGGGACTTATATTTAACCCACCTTTTAGAATTTAGATGGACAGTGAAAATGTTCTGTCGCAGAAATGAACTCTGAAATTTTACTCTTCAGCCACATATGCATGAGAAATGCAGTTGAGAACATTACATAAATTTTGAGTCAGTACGTTTTTGTTGAAAATTATTTTACTCATAAATTGGAGTTGTTTGACATCTTCAATGGTATTGTTTCTTTTAGTTTTAATATTGAGTCATGTTTGAGTTTTGAACCTATCACTTTTGGTTTATATACCTTTGTTTTTATACTTATGCCACAAAGGCATGGAAGATGCCTCTGATAACCATACACTTAACCTTTCCCCCAATTACCCAGGTGTAAGTAGTCACTGATTAGCCCCTCCCCTATAAAGCCTACTGGCCATGCTAGCTTTCCTGTTTGGTCTTTGTTTGTTTGCACTGACTGAGCAAAGTAGGAAACTGCTTGTAATTGCTTTAGCACTTTTTGAGTTTAGGCCATTGATTCTTTTTGGACTTGGTGGTCCTAATGTATGTTTCGCAGGCCTCCCTTCTCTACACATCAGTGTTGATGACCAAATGTGCAGAAATGTTGCCTTTGTGATCTGTACCTTCATATTGTGGTTCTAACAGAGTTCTACTTATAGACTTGTCTACTCTCGCCATTGTGGTTCTAACAGAGTTCTACTTATAGGCTTGTCTACTCTTGCCATTGTGGAACACATCAACAGTGTGGTCACCTTAGCACTTTTAATGGATTCCCAAGTTGAATTTACTGAGCTGTTCTTACTCTGCCATGGTCACATGTATACAATTTCCATAGTCCTGTTCTTACCCCAAATTGTTGTTTGTTTTTGTATTTAATTGTTTGGTGTTTGTTGCAATAAATACATGAAATGGAATTTGTTGGATTCAATTTAAAAAAGGTGTCCTTGCGTCACTAGCTCAAAACAGAATGCAGTTCACAAGTATGGAGCTCAGCCTATAATTGATTTGATTGACATGCTGCATGCCATGAGTGTATAAAGTGGTATTTCTTTTTAAATTAAATAAGCTATTCTAAGATGAGCTGTGGTCATAACAGCACTGTTTGAGTTGAAAACTTTAAAGACGTTTAACAGTCTAAAGTGAGAACAGCAAATGTTCTTTAACAAAAATGTGTAAGTGTAAAAAAAAATATATACTAATCACAAACACTTTAGGTTTTGATAAACAGGCTATAGTGCATTTGTTCTCACTTTAAAGTAGTTTATTTTTTATTTTTTATTCAGCTTATCAAAGAAGTGCTGTGGTCACAGCACTGTTTGAGAAACTAGTTGAAAACTTTATATCCAACTTGATTGTTTAAATAAAGTCTGGAGTGAGAACAGCAAAAGTAATGTATTAAACAAAACAATTATATTTCTGGTTGATTAAAAGTGCAAAAGTTTTGGTCATCTAAAACTAAGACTAAGAGCAAGAGATGACAATAACTGGTATGCAATGTAATTACATTATGGCAAACTAAACATCTTGTTTGCTCAATGAAAGAGTAAATGTGGGAAACAGAGTAAAAATGTTCCCACAGATGGTTTTAAACAATAACCTAAATCTCAGTTGAGTCGTCATGAACCCTGATCATCACCTTTAGATTAAATCATTCTGGCAAGGGGTAGAGGTGTCTGAAAAGGATTTTCATCCCTTGACCTGTCACCTCTGCCTTCAACCTTAAATACAACCTCCAAATTCTTATTAGTGTGAAATGCCTAGTGGCGCAAGAGGAAAGCATAGGTCTCCCAAGCTGAAGGTGGTGGGTTTGAATCTTGCTCAGAGCAAACCTTCATTTTCTGGCTTTTTAAGGCCAAAGTGCCGAGGCAGGCCGCCTCCCTCCTCACGCCCTCTTTTGGCTCCGGTGGGAGGGGGAGGATCTTTTTTGGGAACCCGCCTCTGGGGCGGGATTTTCTTTATGAGCCTGCCTCCTGGGGGCGGAGCTTAAGAAATGTACATATTAAGCAAAGTGATTTTTGTACTTTTCACATTAATTTGATTGAACCAGTTTATTTTTAGTTTTTATTGAGATATTTGATTTTTTTAATGACACTTTATTTCAGCTGTTTTGTTTGATTTTTTTTTTTGGTTTTTGTTTTTGTTTGACCTTTTGGTTGAGTATTGGTTTTATTTGAGGTTTGAACCTATGACGTTTGGTTTATGAAGCCTAGTTTTTATCTATTGAGCCACACTGGCATGTAAGGTATAATCGGGAACTTATATTTAACCAGCCGTTTAGAATTTAGAAGGACAGTGAAAATGTAATTCAGGGGACTTGAACCCAGAATGTTCTGTTTATAAACCCCAGGCTTATCACCTGCGCCACACAGGCATGTAAGGTATAATCGGGAACTTATATTTAACCAGCCTGTCAGAATAAAGAATGGACTGAAAATGTCCTGTGGCAGGTTCGAACTCGCAACCTTTGGTGTACAAACACTGGATTTTACTCATGAGCCACACAGGCATAAGTGATGCAGTTGAGAATGTCTGACTTAACCCACCTTTCAGAATATAGAGGTTCTTTAGGAGTTCCATTAGGATGTTAAAAAACAATGCACACTTTAGGAGGTTCAAACACTGCACCTTTCAGAAGGACAATGTTATTCAAGAGGCTTTGATTTGTTGTTTCAGTTTTTATATTGAATATTTTTTGAGTTTTTTGTTGATTGTTAGTTTTGTTTGAGTTTCTTTTAGTTTTGTTTGAGTATTATTTTTGATTGAGTTTCTTTTTGTTTTGTTTGAGTTTTTTGTTGATTATTAGTTTTGTTTGAGTTTCTTTTTGTTTTGTTTGAGTTTTTTGTTGATTATTAGTTTTGTTTGAGTTTCTTTTTGTTTTGTTTGAGTTTTTTGTTGATTATTAGTTTTGTTTGAGTTTCTTTTTGTTTGAGTATTGAACCACCAACCTTTGGATTGTAAACCTCAGATTTTTCTTTTGAGCCACGCTGGGCTGTAAGGGACAATCTGGGACTTATATTTAACCCACCTTTTAGAATTTAGATGGACAGTGAAAATGTTCTGTCGCAGAAATGAACTCTGAAATTTTACTCTTCAGCCACATATGCATGAGAAATGCAGTTGAGAACATTACATAAATTTTGAGTCAGTACGTTTTTGTTGAAAATTATTTTACTCATAAATTGGAGTTGTTTGACATCTTCAATGGTATTGTTTCTTTTAGTTTTAATATTGAGTCATGTTTGAGTTTTGAACCTATCACTTTTGGTTTATATACCTTTGTTTTTATACTTATGCCACAAAGGCATGGAAGATGCCTCTGATAACCATACACTTAACCTTTCCCCCAATTACCCAGGTGTAAGTAGTCACTGATTAGCCCCTCCCCTATAAAGCCTACTGGCCATGCTAGCTTTCCTGTTTGGTCTTTGTTTGTTTGCACTGACTGAGCAAAGTAGGAAACTGCTTGTAATTGCTTTAGCACTTTTTGAGTTTAGGCCATTGATTCTTTTTGGACTTGGTGGTCCTAATGTATGTTTCGCAGGCCTCCCTTCTCTACACATCAGTGTTGATGACCAAATGTGCAGAAATGTTGCCTTTGTGATCTGTACCTTCATATTGTGGTTCTAACAGAGTTCTACTTATAGACTTGTCTACTCTCGCCATTGTGGTTCTAACAGAGTTCTACTTATAGGCTTGTCTACTCTTGCCATTGTGGAACACATCAACAGTGTGGTCACCTTAGCACTTTTAATGGATTCCCAAGTTGAATTTACTGAGCTGTTCTTACTCTGCCATGGTCACATGTATACAATTTCCATAGTCCTGTTCTTACCCCAAATTGTTGTTTGTTTTTGTATTTAATTGTTTGGTGTTTGTTGCAATAAATACATGAAATGGAATTTGTTGGATTCAATTTAAAAAAGGTGTCCTTGCGTCACTAGCTCAAAACAGAATGCAGTTCACAAGTATGGAGCTCAGCCTATAATTGATTTGATTGACATGCTGCATGCCATGAGTGTATAAAGTGGTATTTCTTTTTAAATTAAATAAGCTATTCTAAGATGAGCTGTGGTCATAACAGCACTGTTTGAGTTGAAAACTTTAAAGACGTTTAACAGTCTAAAGTGAGAACAGCAAATGTTCTTTAACAAAAATGTGTAAGTGTAAAAAAAAATATATACTAATCACAAACACTTTAGGTTTTGATAAACAGGCTATAGTGCATTTGTTCTCACTTTAAAGTAGTTTATTTTTTATTTTGTATTCAGCTTATCAAAGAAGTGCTGTGGTCACAGCACTGTTTGAGAAACTAGTTGAAAACTTTATATCCAACTTGATTGTTTAAATAAAGTCTGGAGTGAGAACAGCAAAAGTAATGTATTAAACAAAACAATTATATTTCTGGTTGATTAAAAGTGCAAAAGTTTTGGTCATCTAAAACTAAGACTAAGAGCAAGAGATGACAATAACTGGTATGCAATGTAATTACATTATGGCAAACTAAACATCTTGTTTGCTCAATGAAAGAGTAAATGTGGGAAACAGAGTAAAAATGTTCCCACAGATGGTTTTAAACAATAACCTAAATCTCAGTTGAGTCGTCATGAACCCTGATCATCACCTTTAGATTAAATCATTCTGGCAAGGGGTAGAGGTGTCTGAAAAGGATTTTCATCCCTTGACCTGTCACCTCTGCCTTCAACCTTAAATACAACCTCCAAATTCTTATTAGTGTGAAATGCCTAGTGGCGCAAGAGGAAAGCATAGGTCTCCCAAGCTGAAGGTGGTGGGTTTGAATCTTGCTCAGAGCAAACCTTCATTTTCTGGCTTTTTAAGGCCAAAGTGCCGAGGCAGGCCGCCTCCCTCCTCACGCCCTCTTTTGGCTCCGGTGGGAGGGGGAGGATCTTTTTTGGGAACCCGCCTCTGGGGCGGGATTTTCTTTATGAGCCTGCCTCCTGGGGGCGGAGCTTAAGAAATGTACATATTAAGCAAAGTGATTTTTGTACTTTTCACATTAATTTGATTGAACCAGTTTATTTTTAGTTTTTATTGAGATATTTGATTTTTTTAATGACACTTTATTTCAGCTGTTTTGTTTGATTTTTTTTTTTGGTTTTTGTTTTTGTTTGACCTTTTGGTTGAGTATTTGTTTTATTTGAGGTTTGAACCTATGACGTTTGGTTTATGAAGCCTAGTTTTTATCTATTGAGCCACACTGGCATGTAAGGTATAATCGGGAACTTATATTTAACCAGCCGTTTAGAATTTAGAAGGACAGTGAAAATGTACTTCAGGGGACTTGAACCCAGAATGTTCTGTTTATAAACCCCAGGCTTATCACCTGCGCCACACAGGCATGTAAGGTATAATCGGGAACTTATATTTAACCAGCCTTTTAGAATTTAGAAGGACAGTGAAAATGTACTTCAGGGGACTTGAACCCAGAATGTTCTGTTTATAAACCCCAGGCTTATCACCTGCGCCACACAGGCATGTAAGGTATAATCGGGAACTTATATTTAACCAGCCTGTCAGAATAAAGAATGGACTGAAAATGTCCTGTGGCAGGTTCGAACTCGCAACCTTTGGTGTACAAACACTGGATTTTACTCATGAGCCACACAGGCATAAGTGATGCAGTTGAGAATGTCTGACTTAACCCACCTTTCAGAATATAGAGGTTCTTTAGGAGTTCCATTAGGATGTTAAAAAACAATGCACACTTTAGGAGGTTCAAACACTGCACCTTTCAGAAGGACAATGTTATTCAAGAGGCTTTGATTTGTTGTTTCAGTTTTTATATTGAATATTTTTTGAGTTTTTTGTTGATTGTTAGTTTTGTTTGAGTTTCTTTTAGTTTTGTTTGAGTATTATTTTTGATTGAGTTTCTTTTTGTTTTGTTTGAGTTTTTTGTTGATTATTAGTTTTGTTTGAGTTTCTTTTTGTTTTGTTTGAGTTTTTTGTTGATTATTAGTTTTGTTTGAGTTTCTTTTTGTTTTGTTTGAGTTTTTTGTTGATTATTAGTTTTGTTTGAGTTTCTTTTTGTTTGAGTATTGAACCACCAACCTTTGGATTGTAAACCTCAGATTTTTCTTTTGAGCCACGCTGGGCTGTAAGGGACAATCTGGGACTTATATTTAACCCACCTTTTAGAATTTAGATGGACAGTGAAAATGTTCTGTCGCAGAAATGAACTCTGAAATTTTACTCTTCAGCCACATATGCATGAGAAATGCAGTTGAGAACATTACATAAATTTTGAGTCAGTACGTTTTTGTTGAAAATTATTTTACTCATAAATTGGAGTTGTTTGACATCTTCAATGGTATTGTTTCTTTTAGTTTTAATATTGAGTCATGTTTGAGTTTTGAACCTATCACTTTTGGTTTATATACCTTTGTTTTTATACTTATGCCACAAAGGCATGGAAGATGCCTCTGATAACCATACACTTAACCTTTCCCCCAATTACCCAGGTGTAAGTAGTCACTGATTAGCCCCTCCCCTATAAAGCCTACTGGCCATGCTAGCTTTCCTGTTTGGTCTTTGTTTGTTTGCACTGACTGAGCAAAGTAGGAAACTGCTTGTAATTGCTTTAGCACTTTTTGAGTTTAGGCCATTGATTCTTTTTGGACTTGGTGGTCCTAATGTATGTTTCGCAGGCCTCCCTTCTCTACACATCAGTGTTGATGACCAAATGTGCAGAAATGTTGCCTTTGTGATCTGTACCTTCATATTGTGGTTCTAACAGAGTTCTACTTATAGACTTGTCTACTCTCGCCATTGTGGTTCTAACAGAGTTCTACTTATAGGCTTGTCTACTCTTGCCATTGTGGAACACATCAACAGTGTGGTCACCTTAGCACTTTTAATGGATTCCCAAGTTGAATTTACTGAGCTGTTCTTACTCTGCCATGGTCACATGTATACAATTTCCATAGTCCTGTTCTTACCCCAAATTGTTGTTTGTTTTTGTATTTAATTGTTTGGTGTTTGTTGCAATAAATACATGAAATGGAATTTGTTGGATTCAATTTAAAAAAGGTGTCCTTGCGTCACTAGCTCAAAACAGAATGCAGTTCACAAGTATGGAGCTCAGCCTATAATTGATTTGATTGACATGCTGCATGCCATGAGTGTATAAAGTGGTATTTCTTTTTAAATTAAATAAGCTATTCTAAGATGAGCTGTGGTCATAACAGCACTGTTTGAGTTGAAAACTTTAAAGACGTTTAACAGTCTAAAGTGAGAACAGCAAATGTTCTTTAACAAAAATGTGTAAGTGTAAAAAAAAAAATATACTAATCACAAACACTTTAGGTTTTGATAAACAGGCTATAGTGCATTTGTTCTCACTTTAAAGTAGTTTATTTTTTATTTTTTATTCAGCTTATCAAAGAAGTGCTGTGGTCACAGCACTGTTTGAGAAACTAGTTGAAAACTTTATATCCAACTTGATTGTTTAAATAAAGTCTGGAGTGAGAACAGCAAAAGTAATGTATTAAACAAAACAATTATATTTCTGGTTGATTAAAAGTGCAAAAGTTTTGGTCATCTAAAACTAAGACTAAGAGCAAGAGATGACAATAACTGGTATGCAATGTAATTACATTATGGCAAACTAAACATCTTGTTTGCTCAATGAAAGAGTAAATGTGGGAAACAGAGTAAAAATGTTCCCACAGATGGTTTTAAACAATAACCTAAATCTCAGTTGAGTCGTCATGAACCCTGATCATCACCTTTAGATTAAATCATTCTGGCAAGGGGTAGAGGTGTCTGAAAAGGATTTTCATCCCTTGACCTGTCACCTCTGCCTTCAACCTTAAATACAACCTCCAAATTCTTATTAGTGTGAAATGCCTAGTGGCGCAAGAGGAAAGCATAGGTCTCCCAAGCTGAAGGTGGTGGGTTTGAATCTTGCTCAGAGCAAACCTTCATTTTCTGGCTTTTTAAGGCCAAAGTGCCGAGGCAGGCCGCCTCCCTCCTCACGCCCTCTTTTGGCTCCGGTGGGAGGGGGAGGATCTTTTTTGGGAACCCGCCTCTGGGGCGGGATTTTCTTTATGAGCCTGCCTCCTGGGGGCGGAGCTTAAGAAATGTACATATTAAGCAAAGTGATTTTTGTACTTTTCACATTAATTTGATTGAACCAGTTTATTTTTAGTTTTTATTGAGATATTTGATTTTTTTAATGACACTTTATTTCAGCTGTTTTGTTTGATTTTTTTTTTTGGTTTTTGTTTTTGTTTGACCTTTTGGTTGAGTATTGGTTTTATTTGAGGTTTGAACCTATGACGTTTGGTTTATGAAGCCTAGTTTTTATCTATTGAGCCACACTGGCATGTAAGGTATAATCGGGAACTTATATTTAACCAGCCGTTTAGAATTTAGAAGGACAGTGAAAATGTAATTCAGGGGACTTGAACCCAGAATGTTCTGTTTATAAACCCCAGGCTTATCACCTGCGCCACACAGGCATGTAAGGTATAATCGGGAACTTATATTTAACCAGCCTGTCAGAATAAAGAATGGACTGAAAATGTCCTGTGGCAGGTTCGAACTCGCAACCTTTGGTGTACAAACACTGGATTTTACTCATGAGCCACACAGGCATAAGTGATGCAGTTGAGAATGTCTGACTTAACCCACCTTTCAGAATATAGAGGTTCTTTAGGAGTTCCATTAGGATGTTAAAAAACAATGCACACTTTAGGAGGTTCAAACACTGCACCTTTCAGAAGGACAATGTTATTCAAGAGGCTTTGATTTGTTGTTTCAGTTTTTATATTGAATATTTTTTGAGTTTTTTGTTGATTGTTAGTTTTGTTTGAGTTTCTTTTAGTTTTGTTTGAGTATTATTTTTGATTGAGTTTCTTTTTGTTTTGTTTGAGTTTTTTGTTGATTATTAGTTTTGTTTGAGTTTCTTTTTGTTTTGTTTGAGTTTTTTGTTGATTATTAGTTTTGTTTGAGTTTCTTTTTGTTTTGTTTGAGTTTTTTGTTGATTATTAGTTTTGTTTGAGTTTCTTTTTGTTTGAGTATTGAACCACCAACCTTTGGATTGTAAACCTCAGATTTTTCTTTTGAGCCACGCTGGGCTGTAAGGGACAATCTGGGACTTATATTTAACCCACCTTTTAGAATTTAGATGGACAGTGAAAATGTTCTGTCGCAGAAATGAACTCTGAAATTTTACTCTTCAGCCACATATGCATGAGAAATGCAGTTGAGAACATTACATAAATTTTGAGTCAGTACGTTTTTGTTGAAAATTATTTTACTCATAAATTGGAGTTGTTTGACATCTTCAATGGTATTGTTTCTTTTAGTTTTAATATTGAGTCATGTTTGAGTTTTGAACCTATCACTTTTGGTTTATATACCTTTGTTTTTATACTTATGCCACAAAGGCATGGAAGATGCCTCTGATAACCATACACTTAACCTTTCCCCCAATTACCCAGGTGTAAGTAGTCACTGATTAGCCCCTCCCCTATAAAGCCTACTGGCCATGCTAGCTTTCCTGTTTGGTCTTTGTTTGTTTGCACTGACTGAGCAAAGTAGGAAACTGCTTGTAATTGCTTTAGCACTTTTTGAGTTTAGGCCATTGATTCTTTTTGGACTTGGTGGTCCTAATGTATGTTTCGCAGGCCTCCCTTCTCTACACATCAGTGTTGATGACCAAATGTGCAGAAATGTTGCCTTTGTGATCTGTACCTTCATATTGTGGTTCTAACAGAGTTCTACTTATAGACTTGTCTACTCTCGCCATTGTGGTTCTAACAGAGTTCTACTTATAGGCTTGTCTACTCTTGCCATTGTGGAACACATCAACAGTGTGGTCACCTTAGCACTTTTAATGGATTCCCAAGTTGAATTTACTGAGCTGTTCTTACTCTGCCATGGTCACATGTATACAATTTCCATAGTCCTGTTCTTACCCCAAATTGTTGTTTGTTTTTGTATTTAATTGTTTGGTGTTTGTTGCAATAAATACATGAAATGGAATTTGTTGGATTCAATTTAAAAAAGGTGTCCTTGCGTCACTAGCTCAAAACAGAATGCAGTTCACAAGTATGGAGCTCAGCCTATAATTGATTTGATTGACATGCTGCATGCCATGAGTGTATAAAGTGGTATTTCTTTTTAAATTAAATAAGCTATTCTAAGATGAGCTGTGGTCATAACAGCACTGTTTGAGTTGAAAACTTTAAAGACGTTTAACAGTCTAAAGTGAGAACAGCAAATGTTCTTTAACAAAAATGTGTAAGTGTAAAAAAAAATATATACTAATCACAAACACTTTAGGTTTTGATAAACAGGCTATAGTGCATTTGTTCTCACTTTAAAGTAGTTTATTTTTTATTTTTTATTCAGCTTATCAAAGAAGTGCTGTGGTCACAGCACTGTTTGAGAAACTAGTTGAAAACTTTATATCCAACTTGATTGTTTAAATAAAGTCTGGAGTGAGAACAGCAAAAGTAATGTATTAAACAAAACAATTATATTTCTGGTTGATTAAAAGTGCAAAAGTTTTGGTCATCTAAAACTAAGACTAAGAGCAAGAGATGACAATAACTGGTATGCAATGTAATTACATTATGGCAAACTAAACATCTTGTTTGCTCAATGAAAGAGTAAATGTGGGAAACAGAGTAAAAATGTTCCCACAGATGGTTTTAAACAATAACCTAAATCTCAGTTGAGTCGTCATGAACCCTGATCATCACCTTTAGATTAAATCATTCTGGCAAGGGGTAGAGGTGTCTGAAAAGGATTTTCATCCCTTGACCTGTCACCTCTGCCTTCAACCTTAAATACAACCTCCAAATTCTTATTAGTGTGAAATGCCTAGTGGCGCAAGAGGAAAGCATAGGTCTCCCAAGCTGAAGGTGGTGGGTTTGAATCTTGCTCAGAGCAAACCTTCATTTTCTGGCTTTTTAAGGCCAAAGTGCCGAGGCAGGCCGCCTCCCTCCTCACGCCCTCTTTTGGCTCCGGTGGGAGGGGGAGGATCTTTTTTGGGAACCCGCCTCTGGGGCGGGATTTTCTTTATGAGCCTGCCTCCTGGGGGCGGAGCTTAAGAAATGTACATATTAAGCAAAGTGATTTTTGTACTTTTCACATTAATTTGATTGAACCAGTTTATTTTTAGTTTTTATTGAGATATTTGATTTTTTTAATGACACTTTATTTCAGCTGTTTTGTTTGATTTTTTTTTTTGGTTTTTGTTTTTGTTTGACCTTTTGGTTGAGTATTGGTTTTATTTGAGGTTTGAACCTATGACGTTTGGTTTATGAAGCCTAGTTTTTATCTATTGAGCCACACTGGCATGTAAGGTATAATCGGGAACTTATATTTAACCAGCCGTTTAGAATTTAGAAGGACAGTGAAAATGTAATTCAGGGGACTTGAACCCAGAATGTTCTGTTTATAAACCCCAGGCTTATCACCTGCGCCACACAGGCATGTAAGGTATAATCGGGAACTTATATTTAACCAGCCTGTCAGAATAAAGAATGGACTGAAAATGTCCTGTGGCAGGTTCGAACTCGCAACCTTTGGTGTACAAACACTGGATTTTACTCATGAGCCACACAGGCATAAGTGATGCAGTTGAGAATGTCTGACTTAACCCACCTTTCAGAATATAGAGGTTCTTTAGGAGTTCCATTAGGATGTTAAAAAACAATGCACACTTTAGGAGGTTCAAACACTGCACCTTTCAGAAGGACAATGTTATTCAAGAGGCTTTGATTTGTTGTTTCAGTTTTTATATTGAATATTTTTTGAGTTTTTTGTTGATTGTTAGTTTTGTTTGAGTTTCTTTTAGTTTTGTTTGAGTATTATTTTTGATTGAGTTTCTTTTTGTTTTGTTTGAGTTTTTTGTTGATTATTAGTTTTGTTTGAGTTTCTTTTTGTTTTGTTTGAGTTTTTTGTTGATTATTAGTTTTGTTTGAGTTTCTTTTTGTTTTGTTTGAGTTTTTTGTTGATTATTAGTTTTGTTTGAGTTTCTTTTTGTTTGAGTATTGAACCACCAACCTTTGGATTGTAAACCTCAGATTTTTCTTTTGAGCCACGCTGGGCTGTAAGGGACAATCTGGGACTTATATTTAACCCACCTTTTAGAATTTAGATGGACAGTGAAAATGTTCTGTCGCAGAAATGAACTCTGAAATTTTACTCTTCAGCCACATATGCATGAGAAATGCAGTTGAGAACATTACATAAATTTTGAGTCAGTACGTTTTTGTTGAAAATTATTTTACTCATAAATTGGAGTTGTTTGACATCTTCAATGGTATTGTTTCTTTTAGTTTTAATATTGAGTCATGTTTGAGTTTTGAACCTATCACTTTTGGTTTATATACCTTTGTTTTTATACTTATGCCACAAAGGCATGGAAGATGCCTCTGATAACCATACACTTAACCTTTCCCCCAATTACCCAGGTGTAAGTAGTCACTGATTAGCCCCTCCCCTATAAAGCCTACTGGCCATGCTAGCTTTCCTGTTTGGTCTTTGTTTGTTTGCACTGACTGAGCAAAGTAGGAAACTGCTTGTAATTGCTTTAGCACTTTTTGAGTTTAGGCCATTGATTCTTTTTGGACTTGGTGGTCCTAATGTATGTTTCGCAGGCCTCCCTTCTCTACACATCAGTGTTGATGACCAAATGTGCAGAAATGTTGCCTTTGTGATCTGTACCTTCATATTGTGGTTCTAACAGAGTTCTACTTATAGACTTGTCTACTCTCGCCATTGTGGTTCTAACAGAGTTCTACTTATAGGCTTGTCTACTCTTGCCATTGTGGAACACATCAACAGTGTGGTCACCTTAGCACTTTTAATGGATTCCCAAGTTGAATTTACTGAGCTGTTCTTACTCTGCCATGGTCACATGTATACAATTTCCATAGTCCTGTTCTTACCCCAAATTGTTGTTTGTTTTTGTATTTAATTGTTTGGTGTTTGTTGCAATAAATACATGAAATGGAATTTGTTGGATTCAATTTAAAAAAGGTGTCCTTGCGTCACTAGCTCAAAACAGAATGCAGTTCACAAGTATGGAGCTCAGCCTATAATTGATTTGATTGACATGCTGCATGCCATGAGTGTATAAAGTGGTATTTCTTTTTAAATTAAATAAGCTATTCTAAGATGAGCTGTGGTCATAACAGCACTGTTTGAGTTGAAAACTTTAAAGACGTTTAACAGTCTAAAGTGAGAACAGCAAATGTTCTTTAACAAAAATGTGTAAGTGTAAAAAAAAATATATACTAATCACAAACACTTTAGGTTTTGATAAACAGGCTATAGTGCATTTGTTCTCACTTTAAAGTAGTTTATTTTTTATTTTGTATTCAGCTTATCAAAGAAGTGCTGTGGTCACAGCACTGTTTGAGAAACTAGTTGAAAACTTTATATCCAACTTGATTGTTTAAATAAAGTCTGGAGTGAGAACAGCAAAAGTAATGTATTAAACAAAACAATTATATTTCTGGTTGATTAAAAGTGCAAAAGTTTTGGTCATCTAAAACTAAGACTAAGAGCAAGAGATGACAATAACTGGTATGCAATGTAATTACATTATGGCAAACTAAACATCTTGTTTGCTCAATGAAAGAGTAAATGTGGGAAACAGAGTAAAAATGTTCCCACAGATGGTTTTAAACAATAACCTAAATCTCAGTTGAGTCGTCATGAACCCTGATCATCACCTTTAGATTAAATCATTCTGGCAAGGGGTAGAGGTGTCTGAAAAGGATTTTCATCCCTTGACCTGTCACCTCTGCCTTCAACCTTAAATACAACCTCCAAATTCTTATTAGTGTGAAATGCCTAGTGGCGCAAGAGGAAAGCATAGGTCTCCCAAGCTGAAGGTGGTGGGTTTGAATCTTGCTCAGAGCAAACCTTCATTTTCTGGCTTTTTAAGGCCAAAGTGCCGAGGCAGGCCGCCTCCCTCCTCACGCCCTCTTTTGGCTCCGGTGGGAGGGGGAGGATCTTTTTTGGGAACCCGCCTCTGGGGCGGGATTTTCTTTATGAGCCTGCCTCCTGGGGGCGGAGCTTAAGAAATGTACATATTAAGCAAAGTGATTTTTGTACTTTTCACATTAATTTGATTGAACCAGTTTATTTTTAGTTTTTATTGAGATATTTGATTTTTTTAATGACACTTTATTTCAGCTGTTTTGTTTGATTTTTTTTTTGGTTTTTGTTTTTGTTTGACCTTTTGGTTGAGTATTGGTTTTATTTGAGGTTTGAACCTATGACGTTTGGTTTATGAAGCCTAGTTTTTATCTATTGAGCCACACTGGCATGTAAGGTATAATCGGGAACTTATATTTAACCAGCCGTTTAGAATTTAGAAGGACAGTGAAAATGTAATTCAGGGGACTTGAACCCAGAATGTTCTGTTTATAAACCCCAGGCTTATCACCTGCGCCACACAGGCATGTAAGGTATAATCGGGAACTTATATTTAACCAGCCTTTTAGAATTTAGAAGGACAGTGAAAATGTACTTCAGGGGACTTGAACCCAGAATGTTCTGTTTATAAACCCCAGGCTTATCACCTGCGCCACACAGGCATGTAAGGTATAATCGGGAACTTATATTTAACCAGCCTGTCAGAATAAAGAATGGACTGAAAATGTCCTGTGGCAGGTTCGAACTCGCAACCTTTGGTGTACAAACACTGGATTTTACTCATGAGCCACACAGGCATAAGTGATGCAGTTGAGAATGTCTGACTTAACCCACCTTTCAGAATATAGAGGTTCTTTAGGAGTTCCATTAGGATGTTAAAAAACAATGCACACTTTAGGAGGTTCAAACACTGCACCTTTCAGAAGGACAATGTTATTCAAGAGGCTTTGATTTGTTGTTTCGGGTTTTTATATTGAATATTTTTTGAGTTTTTTGTTGATTGTTAGTTTTGTTTGAGTTTCTTTTAGTTTTGTTTGAGTATTATTTTTGATTGAGTTTCTTTTTGTTTTGTTTGAGTTTTTTGTTGATTATTAGTTTTGTTTGAGTTTCTTTTTGTTTTGTTTGAGTTTTTTGTTGATTATTAGTTTTGTTTGAGTTTCTTTTTGTTTTGTTTGAGTTTTTTGTTGATTATTAGTTTTGTTTGAGTTTCTTTTTGTTTGAGTATTGAACCACCAACCTTTGGATTGTAAACCTCAGATTTTTCTTTTGAGCCACGCTGGGCTGTAAGGGACAATCTGGGACTTATATTTAACCCACCTTTTAGAATTTAGATGGACAGTGAAAATGTTCTGTCGCAGAAATGAACTCTGAAATTTTACTCTTCAGCCACATATGAATGAGAAATGCAGTTGAGAACATTACATAAATTTTGAGTCAGTACGTTTTTGTTGAAAATTATTTTACTCATAAATTGGAGTTGTTTGACATCTTCAATGGTATTGTTTCTTTTAGTTTTAATATTGAGTCATGTTTGAGTTTTGAACCTATCACTTTTGGTTTATATACCTTTGTTTTTATACTTATGCCACAAAGGCATGGAAGATGCCTCTGATAACCATACACTTAACCTTTCCCCCAATTACCCAGGTGTAAGTAGTCACTGATTAGCCCCTCCCCTATAAAGCCTACTGGCCATGCTAGCTTTCCTGTTTGGTCTTTGTTTGTTTGCACTGACTGAGCAAAGTAGGAAACTGCTTGTAATTGCTTTAGCACTTTTTGAGTTTAGGCCATTGATTCTTTTTGGACTTGGTGGTCCTAATGTATGTTTCGCAGGCCTCCCTTCTCTACACATCAGTGTTGATGACCAAATGTGCAGAAATGTTGCCTTTGTGATCTGTACCTTCATATTGTGGTTCTAACAGAGTTCTACTTATAGACTTGTCTACTCTCGCCATTGTGGTTCTAACAGAGTTCTACTTATAGGCTTGTCTACTCTTGCCATTGTGGAACACATCAACAGTGTGGTCACCTTAGCACTTTTAATGGATTCCCAAGTTGAATTTACTGAGCTGTTCTTACTCTGCCATGGTCACATGTATACAATTTCCATAGTCCTGTTCTTACCCCAAATTGTTGTTTGTTTTTGTATTTAATTGTTTGGTGTTTGTTGCAATAAATACATGAAATGGAATTTGTTGGATTCAATTTAAAAAAGGTGTCCTTGCGTCACTAGCTCAAAACAGAATGCAGTTCACAAGTATGGAGCTCAGCCTATAATTGATTTGATTGACATGCTGCATGCCATGAGTGTATAAAGTGGTATTTCTTTTTAAATTAAATAAGCTATTCTAAGATGAGCTGTGGTCATAACAGCACTGTTTGAGTTGAAAACTTTAAAGACGTTTAACAGTCTAAAGTGAGAACAGCAAATGTTCTTTAACAAAAATGTGTAAGTGTAAAAAAAAATATATACTAATCACAAACACTTTAGGTTTTGATAAACAGGCTATAGTGCATTTGTTCTCACTTTAAAGTAGTTTATTTTTTATTTTTTATTCAGCTTATCAAAGAAGTGCTGTGGTCACAGCACTGTTTGAGAAACTAGTTGAAAACTTTATATCCAACTTGATTGTTTAAATAAAGTCTGGAGTGAGAACAGCAAAAGTAATGTATTAAACAAAACAATTATATTTCTGGTTGATTAAAAGTGCAAAAGTTTTGGTCATCTAAAACTAAGACTAAGAGCAAGAGATGACAATAACTGGTATGCAATGTAATTACATTATGGCAAACTAAACATCTTGTTTGCTCAATGAAAGAGTAAATGTGGGAAACAGAGTAAAAATGTTCCCACAGATGGTTTTAAACAATAACCTAAATCTCAGTTGAGTCGTCATGAACCCTGATCATCACCTTTAGATTAAATCATTCTGGCAAGGGGTAGAGGTGTCTGAAAAGGATTTTCATCCCTTGACCTGTCACCTCTGCCTTCAACCTTAAATACAACCTCCAAATTCTTATTAGTGTGAAATGCCTAGTGGCGCAAGAGGAAAGCATAGGTCTCCCAAGCTGAAGGTGGTGGGTTTGAATCTTGCTCAGAGCAAACCTTCATTTTCTGGCTTTTTAAGGCCAAAGTGCCGAGGCAGGCCGCCTCCCTCCTCACGCCCTCTTTTGGCTCCGGTGGGAGGGGGAGGATCTTTTTTGGGAACCCGCCTCTGGGGCGGGATTTTCTTTATGAGCCTGCCTCCTGGGGGCGGAGCTTAAGAAATGTACATATTAAGCAAAGTGATTTTTGTACTTTTCACATTAATTTGATTGAACCAGTTTATTTTTAGTTTTTATTGAGATATTTGATTTTTTTAATGACACTTTATTTCAGCTGTTTTGTTTGATTTTTTTTTTTGGTTTTTGTTTTTGTTTGACCTTTTGGTTGAGTATTGGTTTTATTTGAGGTTTGAACCTATGACGTTTGGTTTATGAAGCCTAGTTTTTATCTATTGAGCCACACTGGCATGTAAGGTATAATCGGGAACTTATATTTAACCAGCCGTTTAGAATTTAGAAGGACAGTGAAAATGTAATTCAGGGGACTTGAACCCAGAATGTTCTGTTTATAAACCCCAGGCTTATCACCTGCGCCACACAGGCATGTAAGGTATAATCGGGAACTTATATTTAACCAGCCTTTTAGAATTTAGAAGGACAGTGAAAATGTACTTCAGGGGACTTGAACCCAGAATGTTCTGTTTATAAACCCCAGGCTTATCACCTGCGCCACACAGGCATGTAAGGTATAATCGGGAACTTATATTTAACCAGCCGTTTAGAATTTAGAAGGACAGTGAAAATGTACTTCAGGGGACTTGAACCCAGAATGTTCTGTTTATAAACCCCAGGCTTATCACCTGCGCCACACAGGCATGTAAGGTATAATCGGGAACTTATATTTAACCAGCCTGTCAGAATAAAGAATGGACTGAAAATGTCCTGTGGCAGGTTCGAACTCGCAACCTTTGGTGTACAAACACTGGATTTTACTCATGAGCCACACAGGCATAAGTGATGCAGTTGAGAATGTCTGACTTAACCCACCTTTCAGAATATAGAGGTTCTTTAGGAGTTCCATTAGGATGTTAAAAAACAATGCACACTTTAGGAGGTTCAAACACTGCACCTTTCAGAAGGACAATGTTATTCAAGAGGCTTTGATTTGTTGTTTCGGGTTTTTATATTGAATATTTTTTGAGTTTTTTGTTGATTGTTAGTTTTGTTTGAGTTTCTTTTAGTTTTGTTTGAGTATTATTTTTGATTGAGTTTCTTTTTGTTTTGTTTGAGTTTTTTGTTGATTATTAGTTTTGTTTGAGTTTCTTTTTGTTTTGTTTGAGTTTTTTGTTGATTATTAGTTTTGTTTGAGTTTCTTTTTGTTTTGTTTGAGTTTTTTGTTGATTATTAGTTTTGTTTGAGTTTCTTTTTGTTTGAGTATTGAACCACCAACCTTTGGATTGTAAACCTCAGATTTTTCTTTTGAGCCACGCTGGGCTGTAAGGGACAATCTGGGACTTATATTTAACCCACCTTTTAGAATTTAGATGGACAGTGAAAATGTTCTGTCGCAGAAATGAACTCTGAAATTTTACTCTTCAGCCACATATGAATGAGAAATGCAGTTGAGAACATTACATAAATTTTGAGTCAGTACGTTTTTGTTGAAAATTATTTTACTCATAAATTGGAGTTGTTTGACATCTTCAATGGTATTGTTTCTTTTAGTTTTAATATTGAGTCATGTTTGAGTTTTGAACCTATCACTTTTGGTTTATATACCTTTGTTTTTATACTTATGCCACAAAGGCATGGAAGATGCCTCTGATAACCATACACTTAACCTTTCCCCCAATTACCCAGGTGTAAGTAGTCACTGATTAGCCCCTCCCCTATAAAGCCTACTGGCCATGCTAGCTTTCCTGTTTGGTCTTTGTTTGTTTGCACTGACTGAGCAAAGTAGGAAACTGCTTGTAATTGCTTTAGCACTTTTTGAGTTTAGGCCATTGATTCTTTTTGGACTTGGTGGTCCTAATGTATGTTTCGCAGGCCTCCCTTCTCTACACATCAGTGTTGATGACCAAATGTGCAGAAATGTTGCCTTTGTGATCTGTACCTTCATATTGTGGTTCTAACAGAGTTCTACTTATAGACTTGTCTACTCTCGCCATTGTGGTTCTAACAGAGTTCTACTTATAGGCTTGTCTACTCTTGCCATTGTGGAACACATCAACAGTGTGGTCACCTTAGCACTTTTAATGGATTCCCAAGTTGAATTTACTGAGCTGTTCTTACTCTGCCATGGTCACATGTATACAATTTCCATAGTCCTGTTCTTACCCCAAATTGTTGTTTGTTTTTGTATTTAATTGTTTGGTGTTTGTTGCAATAAATACATGAAATGGAATTTGTTGGATTCAATTTAAAAAAGGTGTCCTTGCGTCACTAGCTCAAAACAGAATGCAGTTCACAAGTATGGAGCTCAGCCTATAATTGATTTGATTGACATGCTGCATGCCATGAGTGTATAAAGTGGTATTTCTTTTTAAATTAAATAAGCTATTCTAAGATGAGCTGTGGTCATAACAGCACTGTTTGAGTTGAAAACTTTAAAGACGTTTAACAGTCTAAAGTGAGAACAGCAAATGTTCTTTAACAAAAATGTGTAAGTGTAAAAAAAAATATATACTAATCACAAACACTTTAGGTTTTGATAAACAGGCTATAGTGCATTTGTTCTCACTTTAAAGTAGTTTATTTTTTATTTTTTATTCAGCTTATCAAAGAAGTGCTGTGGTCACAGCACTGTTTGAGAAACTAGTTGAAAACTTTATATCCAACTTGATTGTTTAAATAAAGTCTGGAGTGAGAACAGCAAAAGTAATGTATTAAACAAAACAATTATATTTCTGGTTGATTAAAAGTGCAAAAGTTTTGGTCATCTAAAACTAAGACTAAGAGCAAGAGATGACAATAACTGGTATGCAATGTAATTACATTATGGCAAACTAAACATCTTGTTTGCTCAATGAAAGAGTAAATGTGGGAAACAGAGTAAAAATGTTCCCACAGATGGTTTTAAACAATAACCTAAATCTCAGTTGAGTCGTCATGAACCCTGATCATCACCTTTAGATTAAATCATTCTGGCAAGGGGTAGAGGTGTCTGAAAAGGATTTTCATCCCTTGACCTGTCACCTCTGCCTTCAACCTTAAATACAACCTCCAAATTCTTATTAGTGTGAAATGCCTAGTGGCGCAAGAGGAAAGCATAGGTCTCCCAAGCTGAAGGTGGTGGGTTTGAATCTTGCTCAGAGCAAACCTTCATTTTCTGGCTTTTTAAGGCCAAAGTGCCGAGGCAGGCCGCCTCCCTCCTCACGCCCTCTTTTGGCTCCGGTGGGAGGGGGAGGATCTTTTTTGGGAACCCGCCTCTGGGGCGGGATTTTCTTTATGAGCCTGCCTCCTGGGGGCGGAGCTTAAGAAATGTACATATTAAGCAAAGTGATTTTTGTACTTTTCACATTAATTTGATTGAACCAGTTTATTTTTAGTTTTTATTGAGATATTTGATTTTTTTAATGACACTTTATTTCAGCTGTTTTGTTTGATTTTTTTTTTTGGTTTTTGTTTTTGTTTGACCTTTTGGTTGAGTATTGGTTTTATTTGAGGTTTGAACCTATGACGTTTGGTTTATGAAGCCTAGTTTTTATCTATTGAGCCACACTGGCATGTAAGGTATAATCGGGAACTTATATTTAACCAGCCGTTTAGAATTTAGAAGGACAGTGAAAATGTAATTCAGGGGACTTGAACCCAGAATGTTCTGTTTATAAACCCCAGGCTTATCACCTGCGCCACACAGGCATGTAAGGTATAATCGGGAACTTATATTTAACCAGCCTTTTAGAATTTAGAAGGACAGTGAAAATGTACTTCAGGGGACTTGAACCCAGAATGTTCTGTTTATAAACCCCAGGCTTATCACCTGCGCCACACAGGCATGTAAGGTATAATCGGGAACTTATATTTAACCAGCCGTTTAGAATTTAGAAGGACAGTGAAAATGTACTTCAGGGGACTTGAACCCAGAATGTTCTGTTTATAAACCCCAGGCTTATCACCTGCGCCACACAGGCATGTAAGGTATAATCGGGAACTTATATTTAACCAGCCTGTCAGAATAAAGAATGGACTGAAAATGTCCTGTGGCAGGTTCGAACTCGCAACCTTTGGTGTACAAACACTGGATTTTACTCATGAGCCACACAGGCATAAGTGATGCAGTTGAGAATGTCTGACTTAACCCACCTTTCAGAATATAGAGGTTCTTTAGGAGTTCCATTAGGATGTTAAAAAACAATGCACACTTTAGGAGGTTCAAACACTGCACCTTTCAGAAGGACAATGTTATTCAAGAGGCTTTGATTTGTTGTTTCGGGTTTTTATATTGAATATTTTTTGAGTTTTTTGTTGATTGTTAGTTTTGTTTGAGTTTCTTTTAGTTTTGTTTGAGTATTATTTTTGATTGAGTTTCTTTTTGTTTTGTTTGAGTTTTTTGTTGATTATTAGTTTTGTTTGAGTTTCTTTTTGTTTTGTTTGAGTTTTTTGTTGATTATTAGTTTTGTTTGAGTTTCTTTTTGTTTTGTTTGAGTTTTTTGTTGATTATTAGTTTTGTTTGAGTTTCTTTTTGTTTGAGTATTGAACCACCAACCTTTGGATTGTAAACCTCAGATTTTTCTTTTGAGCCACGCTGGGCTGTAAGGGACAATCTGGGACTTATATTTAACCCACCTTTTAGAATTTAGATGGACAGTGAAAATGTTCTGTCGCAGAAATGAACTCTGAAATTTTACTCTTCAGCCACATATGCATGAGAAATGCAGTTGAGAACATTACATAAATTTTGAGTCAGTACGTTTTTGTTGAAAATTATTTTACTCATAAATTGGAGTTGTTTGACATCTTCAATGGTATTGTTTCTTTTAGTTTTAATATTGAGTCATGTTTGAGTTTTGAACCTATCACTTTTGGTTTATATACCTTTGTTTTTATACTTATGCCACAAAGGCATGGAAGATGCCTCTGATAACCATACACTTAACCTTTCCCCCAATTACCCAGGTGTAAGTAGTCACTGATTAGCCCCTCCCCTATAAAGCCTACTGGCCATGCTAGCTTTCCTGTTTGGTCTTTGTTTGTTTGCACTGACTGAGCAAAGTAGGAAACTGCTTGTAATTGCTTTAGCACTTTTTGAGTTTAGGCCATTGATTCTTTTTGGACTTGGTGGTCCTAATGTATGTTTCGCAGGCCTCCCTTCTCTACACATCAGTGTTGATGACCAAATGTGCAGAAATGTTGCCTTTGTGATCTGTACCTTCATATTGTGGTTCTAACAGAGTTCTACTTATAGACTTGTCTACTCTCGCCATTGTGGTTCTAACAGAGTTCTACTTATAGGCTTGTCTACTCTTGCCATTGTGGAACACATCAACAGTGTGGTCACCTTAGCACTTTTAATGGATTCCCAAGTTGAATTTACTGAGCTGTTCTTACTCTGCCATGGTCACATGTATACAATTTCCATAGTCCTGTTCTTACCCCAAATTGTTGTTTGTTTTTGTATTTAATTGTTTGGTGTTTGTTGCAATAAATACATGAAATGGAATTTGTTGGATTCAATTTAAAAAAGGTGTCCTTGCGTCACTAGCTCAAAACAGAATGCAGTTCACAAGTATGGAGCTCAGCCTATAATTGATTTGATTGACATGCTGCATGCCATGAGTGTATAAAGTGGTATTTCTTTTTAAATTAAATAAGCTATTCTAAGATGAGCTGTGGTCATAACAGCACTGTTTGAGTTGAAAACTTTAAAGACGTTTAACAGTCTAAAGTGAGAACAGCAAATGTTCTTTAACAAAAATGTGTAAGTGTAAAAAAATATATATACTAATCACAAACACTTTAGGTTTTGATAAACAGGCTATAGTGCATTTGTTCTCACTTTAAAGTAGTTTATTTTTTATTTTTTATTCAGCTTATCAAAGAAGTGCTGTGGTCACAGCACTGTTTGAGAAACTAGTTGAAAACTTTATATCCAACTTGATTGTTTAAATAAAGTCTGGAGTGAGAACAGCAAAAGTAATGTATTAAACAAAACAATTATATTTCTGGTTGATTAAAAGTGCAAAAGTTTTGGTCATCTAAAACTAAGACTAAGAGCAAGAGATGACAATAACTGGTATGCAATGTAATTACATTATGGCAAACTAAACATCTTGTTTGCTCAATGAAAGAGTAAATGTGGGAAACAGAGTAAAAATGTTCCCACAGATGGTTTTAAACAATAACCTAAATCTCAGTTGAGTCGTCATGAACCCTGATCATCACCTTTAGATTAAATCATTCTGGCAAGGGGTAGAGGTGTCTGAAAAGGATTTTCATCCCTTGACCTGTCACCTCTGCCTTCAACCTTAAATACAACCTCCAAATTCTTATTAGTGTGAAATGCCTAGTGGCGCAAGAGGAAAGCATAGGTCTCCCAAGCTGAAGGTGGTGGGTTTGAATCTTGCTCAGAGCAAACCTTCATTTTCTGGCTTTTTAAGGCCAAAGTGCCGAGGCAGGCCGCCTCCCTCCTCACGCCCTCTTTTGGCTCCGGTGGGAGGGGGAGGATCTTTTTTGGGAACCCGCCTCTGGGGCGGGATTTTCTTTATGAGCCTGCCTCCTGGGGGCGGAGCTTAAGAAATGTACATATTAAGCAAAGTGATTTTTGTACTTTTCACATTAATTTGATTGAACCAGTTTATTTTTAGTTTTTATTGAGATATTTGATTTTTTTAATGACACTTTATTTCAGCTGTTTTGTTTGATTTTTTTTTTTGGTTTTGGTTTTTGTTTGACCTTTTGGTTGAGTATTGGTTTTATTTGAGGTTTGAACCTATGACGTTTGGTTTATGAAGCCTAGTTTTTATCTATTGAGCCACACTGGCATGTAAGGTATAATCGGGAACTTATATTTAACCAGCCGTTTAGAATTTAGAAGGACAGTGAAAATGTAATTCAGGGGACTTGAACCCAGAATGTTCTGTTTATAAACCCCAGGCTTATCACCTGCGCCACACAGGCATGTAAGGTATAATCGGGAACTTATATTTAACCAGCCTTTTAGAATTTAGAAGGACAGTGAAAATGTACTTCAGGGGACTTGAACCCAGAATGTTCTGTTTATAAACCCCAGGCTTATCACCTGCGCCACACAGGCATGTAAGGTATAATCGGGAACTTATATTTAACCAGCCGTTTAGAATTTAGAAGGACAGTGAAAATGTACTTCAGGGGACTTGAACCCAGAATGTTCTGTTTATAAACCCCAGGCTTATCACCTGCGCCACACAGGCATGTAAGGTATAATCGGGAACTTATATTTAACCAGCCTGTCAGAATAAAGAATGGACTGAAAATGTCCTGTGGCAGGTTCGAACTCGCAACCTTTGGTGTACAAACACTGGATTTTACTCATGAGCCACACAGGCATAAGTGATGCAGTTGAGAATGTCTGACTTAACCCACCTTTCAGAATATAGAGGTTCTTTAGGAGTTCCATTAGGATGTTAAAAAACAATGCACACTTTAGGAGGTTCAAACACTGCACCTTTCAGAAGGACAATGTTATTCAAGAGGCTTTGATTTGTTGTTTCGGGTTTTTATATTGAATATTTTTTGAGTTTTTTGTTGATTGTTAGTTTTGTTTGAGTTTCTTTTAGTTTTGTTTGAGTATTATTTTTGATTGAGTTTCTTTTTGTTTTGTTTGAGTTTTTTGTTGATTATTAGTTTTGTTTGAGTTTCTTTTTGTTTTGTTTGAGTTTTTTGTTGATTATTAGTTTTGTTTGAGTTTCTTTTTGTTTTGTTTGAGTTTTTTGTTGATTATTAGTTTTGTTTGAGTTTCTTTTTGTTTGAGTATTGAACCACCAACCTTTGGATTGTAAACCTCAGATTTTTCTTTTGAGCCACGCTGGGCTGTAAGGGACAATCTGGGACTTATATTTAACCCACCTTTTAGAATTTAGATGGACAGTGAAAATGTTCTGTCGCAGAAATGAACTCTGAAATTTTACTCTTCAGCCACATATGCATGAGAAATGCAGTTGAGAACATTACATAAATTTTGAGTCAGTACGTTTTTGTTGAAAATTATTTTACTCATAAATTGGAGTTGTTTGACATCTTCAATGGTATTGTTTCTTTTAGTTTTAATATTGAGTCATGTTTGAGTTTTGAACCTATCACTTTTGGTTTATATACCTTTGTTTTTATACTTATGCCACAAAGGCATGGAAGATGCCTCTGATAACCATACACTTAACCTTTCCCCCAATTACCCAGGTGTAAGTAGTCACTGATTAGCCCCTCCCCTATAAAGCCTACTGGCCATGCTAGCTTTCCTGTTTGGTCTTTGTTTGTTTGCACTGACTGAGCAAAGTAGGAAACTGCTTGTAATTGCTTTAGCACTTTTTGAGTTTAGGCCATTGATTCTTTTTGGACTTGGTGGTCCTAATGTATGTTTCGCAGGCCTCCCTTCTCTACACATCAGTGTTGATGACCAAATGTGCAGAAATGTTGCCTTTGTGATCTGTACCTTCATATTGTGGTTCTAACAGAGTTCTACTTATAGACTTGTCTACTCTCGCCATTGTGGTTCTAACAGAGTTCTACTTATAGGCTTGTCTACTCTTGCCATTGTGGAACACATCAACAGTGTGGTCACCTTAGCACTTTTAATGGATTCCCAAGTTGAATTTACTGAGCTGTTCTTACTCTGCCATGGTCACATGTATACAATTTCCATAGTCCTGTTCTTACCCCAAATTGTTGTTTGTTTTTGTATTTAATTGTTTGGTGTTTGTTGCAATAAATACATGAAATGGAATTTGTTGGATTCAATTTAAAAAAGGTGTCCTTGCGTCACTAGCTCAAAACAGAATGCAGTTCACAAGTATGGAGCTCAGCCTATAATTGATTTGATTGACATGCTGCATGCCATGAGTGTATAAAGTGGTATTTCTTTTTAAATTAAATAAGCTATTCTAAGATGAGCTGTGGTCATAACAGCACTGTTTGAGTTGAAAACTTTAAAGACGTTTAACAGTCTAAAGTGAGAACAGCAAATGTTCTTTAACAAAAATGTGTAAGTGTAAAAAAATATATATACTAATCACAAACACTTTAGGTTTTGATAAACAGGCTATAGTGCATTTGTTCTCACTTTAAAGTAGTTTATTTTTTATTTTTTATTCAGCTTATCAAAGAAGTGCTGTGGTCACAGCACTGTTTGAGAAACTAGTTGAAAACTTTATATCCAACTTGATTGTTTAAATAAAGTCTGGAGTGAGAACAGCAAAAGTAATGTATTAAACAAAACAATTATATTTCTGGTTGATTAAAAGTGCAAAAGTTTTGGTCATCTAAAACTAAGACTAAGAGCAAGAGATGACAATAACTGGTATGCAATGTAATTACATTATGGCAAACTAAACATCTTGTTTGCTCAATGAAAGAGTAAATGTGGGAAACAGAGTAAAAATGTTCCCACAGATGGTTTTAAACAATAACCTAAATCTCAGTTGAGTCGTCATGAACCCTGATCATCACCTTTAGATTAAATCATTCTGGCAAGGGGTAGAGGTGTCTGAAAAGGATTTTCATCCCTTGACCTGTCACCTCTGCCTTCAACCTTAAATACAACCTCCAAATTCTTATTAGTGTGAAATGCCTAGTGGCGCAAGAGGAAAGCATAGGTCTCCCAAGCTGAAGGTGGTGGGTTTGAATCTTGCTCAGAGCAAACCTTCATTTTCTGGCTTTTTAAGGCCAAAGTGCCGAGGCAGGCCGCCTCCCTCCTCACGCCCTCTTTTGGCTCCGGTGGGAGGGGGAGGATCTTTTTTGGGAACCCGCCTCTGGGGCGGGATTTTCTTTATGAGCCTGCCTCCTGGGGGCGGAGCTTAAGAAATGTACATATTAAGCAAAGTGATTTTTGTACTTTTCACATTAATTTGATTGAACCAGTTTATTTTTAGTTTTTATTGAGATATTTGATTTTTTTAATGACACTTTATTTCAGCTGTTTTGTTTTTTTTTTTTTTTTGGTTTTTGTTTTTGTTTGACCTTTTGGTTGAGTATTGGTTTTATTTGAGGTTTGAACCTATGACGTTTGGTTTATGAAGCCTAGTTTTTATCTATTGAGCCACACTGGCATGTAAGGTATAATCGGGAACTTATATTTAACCAGCCGTTTAGAATTTAGAAGGACAGTGAAAATGTAATTCAGGGGACTTGAACCCAGAATGTTCTGTTTATAAACCCCAGGCTTATCACCTGCGCCACACAGGCATGTAAGGTATAATCGGGAACTTATATTTAACCAGCCTGTCAGAATAAAGAATGGACTGAAAATGTCCTGTGGCAGGTTCGAACTCGCAACCTTTGGTGTACAAACACTGGATTTTACTCATGAGCCACACAGGCATAAGTGATGCAGTTGAGAATGTCTGACTTAACCCACCTTTCAGAATATAGAGGTTCTTTAGGAGTTCCATTAGGATGTTAAAAAACAATGCACACTTTAGGAGGTTCAAACACTGCACCTTTCAGAAGGACAATGTTATTCAAGAGGCTTTGATTTGTTGTTTCAGTTTTTATATTGAATATTTTTTGAGTTTTTTGTTGATTGTTAGTTTTGTTTGAGTTTCTTTTAGTTTTGTTTGAGTATTATTTTTGATTGAGTTTCTTTTTGTTTTGTTTGAGTTTTTTGTTGATTATTAGTTTTGTTTGAGTTTCTTTTTGTTTTGTTTGAGTTTTTTGTTGATTATTAGTTTTGTTTGAGTTTCTTTTTGTTTTGTTTGAGTTTTTTGTTGATTATTAGTTTTGTTTGAGTTTCTTTTTGTTTGAGTATTGAACCACCAACCTTTGGATTGTAAACCTCAGATTTTTCTTTTGAGCCACGCTGGGCTGTAAGGGACAATCTGGGACTTATATTTAACCCACCTTTTAGAATTTAGATGGACAGTGAAAATGTTCTGTCGCAGAAATGAACTCTGAAATTTTACTCTTCAGCCACATATGCATGAGAAATGCAGTTGAGAACATTACATAAATTTTGAGTCAGTACGTTTTTGTTGAAAATTATTTTACTCATAAATTGGAGTTGTTTGACATCTTCAATGGTATTGTTTCTTTTAGTTTTAATATTGAGTCATGTTTGAGTTTTGAACCTATCACTTTTGGTTTATATACCTTTGTTTTTATACTTATGCCACAAAGGCATGGAAGATGCCTCTGATAACCATACACTTAACCTTTCCCCCAATTACCCAGGTGTAAGTAGTCACTGATTAGCCCCTCCCCTATAAAGCCTACTGGCCATGCTAGCTTTCCTGTTTGGTCTTTGTTTGTTTGCACTGACTGAGCAAAGTAGGAAACTGCTTGTAATTGCTTTAGCACTTTTTGAGTTTAGGCCATTGATTCTTTTTGGACTTGGTGGTCCTAATGTATGTTTCGCAGGCCTCCCTTCTCTACACATCAGTGTTGATGACCAAATGTGCAGAAATGTTGCCTTTGTGATCTGTACCTTCATATTGTGGTTCTAACAGAGTTCTACTTATAGACTTGTCTACTCTCGCCATTGTGGTTCTAACAGAGTTCTACTTATAGGCTTGTCTACTCTTGCCATTGTGGAACACATCAACAGTGTGGTCACCTTAGCACTTTTAATGGATTCCCAAGTTGAATTTACTGAGCTGTTCTTACTCTGCCATGGTCACATGTATACAATTTCCATAGTCCTGTTCTTACCCCAAATTGTTGTTTGTTTTTGTATTTAATTGTTTGGTGTTTGTTGCAATAAATACATGAAATGGAATTTGTTGGATTCAATTTAAAAAAGGTGTCCTTGCGTCACTAGCTCAAAACAGAATGCAGTTCACAAGTATGGAGCTCAGCCTATAATTGATTTGATTGACATGCTGCATGCCATGAGTGTATAAAGTGGTATTTATTTTTAAATTAAATAAGCTATTCTAAGATGAGCTGTGGTCATAACAGCACTGTTTGAGTTGAAAACTTTAAAGACGTTTAACAGTCTAAAGTGAGAACAGCAAATGTTCTTTAACAAAAATGTGTAAGTGTAAAAAAAAATATATACTAATCACAAACACTTTAGGTTTTGATAAACAGGCTATAGTGCATTTGTTCTCACTTTAAAGTAGTTTATTTTTTATTTTTTATTCAGCTTATCAAAGAAGTGCTGTGGTCACAGCACTGTTTGAGAAACTAGTTGAAAACTTTATATCCAACTTGATTGTTTAAATAAAGTCTGGAGTGAGAACAGCAAAAGTAATGTATTAAACAAAACAATTATATTTCTGGTTGATTAAAAGTGCAAAAGTTTTGGTCATCTAAAACTAAGACTAAGAGCAAGAGATGACAATAACTGGTATGCAATGTAATTACATTATGGCAAACTAAACATCTTGTTTGCTCAATGAAAGAGTAAATGTGGGAAACAGAGTAAAAATGTTCCCACAGATGGTTTTAAACAATAACCTAAATCTCAGTTGAGTCGTCATGAACCCTGATCATCACCTTTAGATTAAATCATTCTGGCAAGGGGTAGAGGTGTCTGAAAAGGATTTTCATCCCTTGACCTGTCACCTCTGCCTTCAACCTTAAATACAACCTCCAAATTCTTATTAGTGTGAAATGCCTAGTGGCGCAAGAGGAAAGCATAGGTCTCCCAAGCTGAAGGTGGTGGGTTTGAATCTTGCTCAGAGCAAACCTTCATTTTCTGGCTTTTTAAGGCCAAAGTGCCGAGGCAGGCCGCCTCCCTCCTCACGCCCTCTTTTGGCTCCGGTGGGAGGGGGAGGATCTTTTTTGGGAACCCGCCTCTGGGGCGGGATTTTCTTTATGAGCCTGCCTCCTGGGGGCGGAGCTTAAGAAATGTACATATTAAGCAAAGTGATTTTTGTACTTTTCACATTAATTTGATTGAACCAGTTTATTTTTAGTTTTTATTGAGATATTTGATTTTTTTAATGACACTTTATTTCAGCTGTTTTGTTTGATTTTTTTTTTTGGTTTTTGTTTTTGTTTGACCTTTTGGTTGAGTATTGGTTTTATTTGAGGTTTGAACCTATGACGTTTGGTTTATGAAGCCTAGTTTTTATCTATTGAGCCACACTGGCATGTAAGGTATAATCGGGAACTTATATTTAACCAGCCGTTTAGAATTTAGAAGGACAGTGAAAATGTAATTCAGGGGACTTGAACCCAGAATGTTCTGTTTATAAACCCCAGGCTTATCACCTGCGCCACACAGGCATGTAAGGTATAATCGGGAACTTATATTTAACCAGCCGTTTAGAATTTAGAAGGACAGTGAAAATGTACTTCAGGGGACTTGAACCCAGAATGTTCTGTTTATAAACCCCAGGCTTATCACCTGCGCCACACAGGCATGTAAGGTATAATCGGGAACTTATATTTAACCAGCCTGTCAGAATAAAGAATGGACTGAAAATGTCCTGTGGCAGGTTCGAACTCGCAACCTTTGGTGTACAAACACTGGATTTTACTCATGAGCCACACAGGCATAAGTGATGCAGTTGAGAATGTCTGACTTAACCCACCTTTCAGAATATAGAGGTTCTTTAGGAGTTCCATTAGGATGTTAAAAAACAATGCACACTTTAGGAGGTTCAAACACTGCACCTTTCAGAAGGACAATGTTATTCAAGAGGCTTTGATTTGTTGTTTCAGTTTTTATATTGAATATTTTTTGAGTTTTTTGTTGATTGTTAGTTTTGTTTGAGTTTCTTTTAGTTTTGTTTGAGTATTATTTTTGATTGAGTTTCTTTTTGTTTTGTTTGAGTTTTTTGTTGATTATTAGTTTTGTTTGAGTTTCTTTTTGTTTTGTTTGAGTTTTTTGTTGATTATTAGTTTTGTTTGAGTTTCTTTTTGTTTTGTTTGAGTTTTTTGTTGATTATTAGTTTTGTTTGAGTTTCTTTTTGTTTGAGTATTGAACCACCAACCTTTGGATTGTAAACCTCAGATTTTTCTTTTGAGCCACGCTGGGCTGTAAGGGACAATCTGGGACTTATATTTAACCCACCTTTTAGAATTTAGATGGACAGTGAAAATGTTCTGTCGCAGAAATGAACTCTGAAATTTTACTCTTCAGCCACATATGCATGAGAAATGCAGTTGAGAACATTACATAAATTTTGAGTCAGTACGTTTTTGTTGAAAATTATTTTACTCATAAATTGGAGTTGTTTGACATCTTCAATGGTATTGTTTCTTTTAGTTTTAATATTGAGTCATGTTTGAGTTTTGAACCTATCACTTTTGGTTTATATACCTTTGTTTTTATACTTATGCCACAAAGGCATGGAAGATGCCTCTGATAACCATACACTTAACCTTTCCCCCAATTACCCAGGTGTAAGTAGTCACTGATTAGCCCCTCCCCTATAAAGCCTACTGGCCATGCTAGCTTTCCTGTTTGGTCTTTGTTTGTTTGCACTGACTGAGCAAAGTAGGAAACTGCTTGTAATTGCTTTAGCACTTTTTGAGTTTAGGCCATTGATTCTTTTTGGACTTGGTGGTCCTAATGTATGTTTCGCAGGCCTCCCTTCTCTACACATCAGTGTTGATGACCAAATGTGCAGAAATGTTGCCTTTGTGATCTGTACCTTCATATTGTGGTTCTAACAGAGTTCTACTTATAGACTTGTCTACTCTCGCCATTGTGGTTCTAACAGAGTTCTACTTATAGGCTTGTCTACTCTTGCCATTGTGGAACACATCAACAGTGTGGTCACCTTAGCACTTTTAATGGATTCCCAAGTTGAATTTACTGAGCTGTTCTTACTCTGCCATGGTCACATGTATACAATTTCCATAGTCCTGTTCTTACCCCAAATTGTTGTTTGTTTTTGTATTTAATTGTTTGGTGTTTGTTGCAATAAATACATGAAATGGAATTTGTTGGATTCAATTTAAAAAAGGTGTCCTTGCGTCACTAGCTCAAAACAGAATGCAGTTCACAAGTATGGAGCTCAGCCTATAATTGATTTGATTGACATGCTGCATGCCATGAGTGTATAAAGTGGTATTTCTTTTTAAATTAAATAAGCTATTCTAAGATGAGCTGTGGTCATAACAGCACTGTTTGAGTTGAAAACTTTAAAGACGTTTAACAGTCTAAAGTGAGAACAGCAAATGTTCTTTAACAAAAATGTGTAAGTGTAAAAAAAAATATATACTAATCACAAACACTTTAGGTTTTGATAAACAGGCTATAGTGCATTTGTTCTCACTTTAAAGTAGTTTATTTTTTATTTTTTATTCAGCTTATCAAAGAAGTGCTGTGGTCACAGCACTGTTTGAGAAACTAGTTGAAAACTTTATATCCAACTTGATTGTTTAAATAAAGTCTGGAGTGAGAACAGCAAAAGTAATGTATTAAACAAAACAATTATATTTCTGGTTGATTAAAAGTGCAAAAGTTTTGGTCATCTAAAACTAAGACTAAGAGCAAGAGATGACAATAACTGGTATGCAATGTAATTACATTATGGCAAACTAAACATCTTGTTTGCTCAATGAAAGAGTAAATGTGGGAAACAGAGTAAAAATGTTCCCACAGATGGTTTTAAACAATAACCTAAATCTCAGTTGAGTCGTCATGAACCCTGATCATCACCTTTAGATTAAATCATTCTGGCAAGGGGTAGAGGTGTCTGAAAAGGATTTTCATCCCTTGACCTGTCACCTCTGCCTTCAACCTTAAATACAACCTCCAAATTCTTATTAGTGTGAAATGCCTAGTGGCGCAAGAGGAAAGCATAGGTCTCCCAAGCTGAAGGTGGTGGGTTTGAATCTTGCTCAGAGCAAACCTTCATTTTCTGGCTTTTTAAGGCCAAAGTGCCGAGGCAGGCCGCCTCCCTCCTCACGCCCTCTTTTGGCTCCGGTGGGAGGGGGAGGATCTTTTTTGGGAACCCGCCTCTGGGGCGGGATTTTCTTTATGAGCCTGCCTCCTGGGGGCGGAGCTTAAGAAATGTACATATTAAGCAAAGTGATTTTTGTACTTTTCACATTAATTTGATTGAACCAGTTTATTTTTAGTTTTTATTGAGATATTTGATTTTTTTAATGACACTTTATTTCAGCTGTTTTGTTTGATTTTTTTTTTTGGTTTTTGTTTTTGTTTGACCTTTTGGTTGAGTATTGGTTTTATTTGAGGTTTGAACCTATGACGTTTGGTTTATGAAGCCTAGTTTTTATCTATTGAGCCACACTGGCATGTAAGGTATAATCGGGAACTTATATTTAACCAGCCGTTTAGAATTTAGAAGGACAGTGAAAATGTAATTCAGGGGACTTGAACCCAGAATGTTCTGTTTATAAACCCCAGGCTTATCACCTGCGCCACACAGGCATGTAAGGTATAATCGGGAACTTATATTTAACCAGCCTTTTAGAATTTAGAAGGACAGTGAAAATGTACTTCAGGGGACTTGAACCCAGAATGTTCTGTTTATAAACCCCAGGCTTATCACCTGCGCCACACAGGCATGTAAGGTATAATCGGGAACTTATATTTAACCAGCCGTTTAGAATTTAGAAGGACAGTGAAAATGTACTTCAGGGGACTTGAACCCAGAATGTTCTGTTTATAAACCCCAGGCTTATCACCTGCGCCACACAGGCATGTAAGGTATAATCGGGAACTTATATTTAACCAGCCTGTCAGAATAAAGAATGGACTGAAAATGTCCTGTGGCAGGTTCGAACTCGCAACCTTTGGTGTACAAACACTGGATTTTACTCATGAGCCACACAGGCATAAGTGATGCAGTTGAGAATGTCTGACTTAACCCACCTTTCAGAATATAGAGGTTCTTTAGGAGTTCCATTAGGATGTTAAAAAACAATGCACACTTTAGGAGGTTCAAACACTGCACCTTTCAGAAGGACAATGTTATTCAAGAGGCTTTGATTTGTTGTTTCAGTTTTTATATTGAATATTTTTTGAGTTTTTTGTTGATTGTTAGTTTTGTTTGAGTTTCTTTTAGTATTATTTTTGATTGAGTTTCTTTTTGTTTTGTTTGAGTTTTTTGTTGATTATTAGTTTTGTTTGAGTTTCTTTTTGTTTTGTTTGAGTTTTTTGTTGATTATTAGTTTTGTTTGAGTTTCTTTTTGTTTTGTTTGAGTTTTTTGTTGATTATTAGTTTTGTTTGAGTTTCTTTTTGTTTGAGTATTGAACCACCAACCTTTGGATTGTAAACCTCAGATTTTTCTTTTGAGCCACGCTGGGCTGTAAGGGACAATCTGGGACTTATATTTAACCCACCTTTTAGAATTTAGATGGACAGTGAAAATGTTCTGTCGCAGAAATGAACTCTGAAATTTTACTCTTCAGCCACATATGCATGAGAAATGCAGTTGAGAACATTACATAAATTTTGAGTCAGTACGTTTTTGTTGAAAATTATTTTACTCATAAATTGGAGTTGTTTGACATCTTCAATGGTATTGTTTCTTTTAGTTTTAATATTGAGTCATGTTTGAGTTTTGAACCTATCACTTTTGGTTTATATACCTTTGTTTTTATACTTATGCCACAAAGGCATGGAAGATGCCTCTGATAACCATACACTTAACCTTTCCCCCAATTACCCAGGTGTAAGTAGTCACTGATTAGCCCCTCCCCTATAAAGCCTACTGGCCATGCTAGCTTTCCTGTTTGGTCTTTGTTTGTTTGCACTGACTGAGCAAAGTAGGAAACTGCTTGTAATTGCTTTAGCACTTTTTGAGTTTAGGCCATTGATTCTTTTTGGACTTGGTGGTCCTAATGTATGTTTCGCAGGCCTCCCTTCTCTACACATCAGTGTTGATGACCAAATGTGCAGAAATGTTGCCTTTGTGATCTGTACCTTCATATTGTGGTTCTAACAGAGTTCTACTTATAGACTTGTCTACTCTCGCCATTGTGGTTCTAACAGAGTTCTACTTATAGGCTTGTCTACTCTTGCCATTGTGGAACACATCAACAGTGTGGTCACCTTAGCACTTTTAATGGATTCCCAAGTTGAATTTACTGAGCTGTTCTTACTCTGCCATGGTCACATGTATACAATTTCCATAGTCCTGTTCTTACCCCAAATTGTTGTTTGTTTTTGTATTTAATTGTTTGGTGTTTGTTGCAATAAATACATGAAATGGAATTTGTTGGATTCAATTTAAAAAAGGTGTCCTTGCGTCACTAGCTCAAAACAGAATGCAGTTCACAAGTATGGAGCTCAGCCTATAATTGATTTGATTGACATGCTGCATGCCATGAGTGTATAAAGTGGTATTTCTTTTTAAATTAAATAAGCTATTCTAAGATGAGCTGTGGTCATAACAGCACTGTTTGAGTTGAAAACTTTAAAGACGTTTAACAGTCTAAAGTGAGAACAGCAAATGTTCTTTAACAAAAATGTGTAAGTGTAAAAAATAATATATACTAATCACAAACACTTTAGGTTTTGATAAACAGGCTATAGTGCATTTGTTCTCACTTTAAAGTAGTTTATTTTTTATTTTTTATTCAGCTTATCAAAGAAGTGCTGTGGTCACAGCACTGTTTGAGAAACTAGTTGAAAACTTTATATCCAACTTGATTGTTTAAATAAAGTCTGGAGTGAGAACAGCAAAAGTAATGTATTAAACAAAACAATTATATTTCTGGTTGATTAAAAGTGCAAAAGTTTTGGTCATCTAAAACTAAGACTAAGAGCAAGAGATGACAATAACTGGTATGCAATGTAATTACATTATGGCAAACTAAACATCTTGTTTGCTCAATGAAAGAGTAAATGTGGGAAACAGAGTAAAAATGTTCCCACAGATGGTTTTAAACAATAACCTAAATCTCAGTTGAGTCGTCATGAACCCTGATCATCACCTTTAGATTAAATCATTCTGGCAAGGGGTAGAGGTGTCTGAAAAGGATTTTCATCCCTTGACCTGTCACCTCTGCCTTCAACCTTAAATACAACCTCCAAATTCTTATTAGTGTGAAATGCCTAGTGGCGCAAGAGGAAAGCATAGGTCTCCCAAGCTGAAGGTGGTGGGTTTGAATCTTGCTCAGAGCAAACCTTCATTTTCTGGCTTTTTAAGGCCAAAGTGCCGAGGCAGGCCGCCTCCCTCCTCACGCCCTCTTTTGGCTCCGGTGGGAGGGGGAGGATCTTTTTTGGGAACCCGCCTCTGGGGCGGGATTTTCTTTATGAGCCTGCCTCCTGGGGGCGGAGCTTAAGAAATGTACATATTAAGCAAAGTGATTTTTGTACTTTTCACATTAATTTGATTGAACCAGTTTATTTTTAGTTTTTATTGAGATATTTGATTTTTTTAATGACACTTTATTTCAGCTGTTTTGTTTGATTTTTTTTTTTGGTTTTTGTTTTTGTTTGACCTTTTGGTTGAGTATTGGTTTTATTTGAGGTTTGAACCTATGACGTTTGGTTTATGAAGCCTAGTTTTTATCTATTGAGCCACACTGGCATGTAAGGTATAATCGGGAACTTATATTTAACCAGCCGTTTAGAATTTAGAAGGACAGTGAAAATGTAATTCAGGGGACTTGAACCCAGAATGTTCTGTTTATAAACCCCAGGCTTATCACCTGCGCCACACAGGCATGTAAGGTATAATCGGGAACTTATATTTAACCAGCCTTTTAGAATTTAGAAGGACAGTGAAAATGTACTTCAGGGGACTTGAACCCAGAATGTTCTGTTTATAAACCCCAGGCTTATCACCTGCGCCACACAGGCATGTAAGGTATAATCGGGAACTTATATTTAACCAGCCGTTTAGAATTTAGAAGGACAGTGAAAATGTACTTCAGGGGACTTGAACCCAGAATGTTCTGTTTATAAACCCCAGGCTTATCACCTGCGCCACACAGGCATGTAAGGTATAATCGGGAACTTATATTTAACCAGCCTGTCAGAATAAAGAATGGACTGAAAATGTCCTGTGGCAGGTTCGAACTCGCAACCTTTGGTGTACAAACACTGGATTTTACTCATGAGCCACACAGGCATAAGTGATGCAGTTGAGAATGTCTGACTTAACCCACCTTTCAGAATATAGAGGTTCTTTAGGAGTTCCATTAGGATGTTAAAAAACAATGCACACTTTAGGAGGTTCAAACACTGCACCTTTCAGAAGGACAATGTTATTCAAGAGGCTTTGATTTGTTGTTTCAGTTTTTATATTGAATATTTTTTGAGTTTTTTGTTGATTGTTAGTTTTGTTTGAGTTTCTTTTAGTATTATTTTTGATTGAGTTTCTTTTTGTTTTGTTTGAGTTTTTTGTTGATTATTAGTTTTGTTTGAGTTTCTTTTTGTTTTGTTTGAGTTTTTTGTTGATTATTAGTTTTGTTTGAGTTTCTTTTTGTTTTGTTTGAGTTTTTTGTTGATTATTAGTTTTGTTTGAGTTTCTTTTTGTTTGAGTATTGAACCACCAACCTTTGGATTGTAAACCTCAGATTTTTCTTTTGAGCCACGCTGGGCTGTAAGGGACAATCTGGGACTTATATTTAACCCACCTTTTAGAATTTAGATGGACAGTGAAAATGTTCTGTCGCAGAAATGAACTCTGAAATTTTACTCTTCAGCCACATATGCATGAGAAATGCAGTTGAGAACATTACATAAATTTTGAGTCAGTACGTTTTTGTTGAAAATTATTTTACTCATAAATTGGAGTTGTTTGACATCTTCAATGGTATTGTTTCTTTTAGTTTTAATATTGAGTCATGTTTGAGTTTTGAACCTATCACTTTTGGTTTATATACCTTTGTTTTTATACTTATGCCACAAAGGCATGGAAGATGCCTCTGATAACCATACACTTAACCTTTCCCCCAATTACCCAGGTGTAAGTAGTCACTGATTAGCCCCTCCCCTATAAAGCCTACTGGCCATGCTAGCTTTCCTGTTTGGTCTTTGTTTGTTTGCACTGACTGAGCAAAGTAGGAAACTGCTTGTAATTGCTTTAGCACTTTTTGAGTTTAGGCCATTGATTCTTTTTGGACTTGGTGGTCCTAATGTATGTTTCGCAGGCCTCCCTTCTCTACACATCAGTGTTGATGACCAAATGTGCAGAAATGTTGCCTTTGTGATCTGTACCTTCATATTGTGGTTCTAACAGAGTTCTACTTATAGACTTGTCTACTCTCGCCATTGTGGTTCTAACAGAGTTCTACTTATAGGCTTGTCTACTCTTGCCATTGTGGAACACATCAACAGTGTGGTCACCTTAGCACTTTTAATGGATTCCCAAGTTGAATTTACTGAGCTGTTCTTACTCTGCCATGGTCACATGTATACAATTTCCATAGTCCTGTTCTTACCCCAAATTGTTGTTTGTTTTTGTATTTAATTGTTTGGTGTTTGTTGCAATAAATACATGAAATGGAATTTGTTGGATTCAATTTAAAAAAGGTGTCCTTGCGTCACTAGCTCAAAACAGAATGCAGTTCACAAGTATGGAGCTCAGCCTATAATTGATTTGATTGACATGCTGCATGCCATGAGTGTATAAAGTGGTATTTCTTTTTAAATTAAATAAGCTATTCTAAGATGAGCTGTGGTCATAACAGCACTGTTTGAGTTGAAAACTTTAAAGACGTTTAACAGTCTAAAGTGAGAACAGCAAATGTTCTTTAACAAAAATGTGTAAGTGTAAAAAAAAATATATACTAATCACAAACACTTTAGGTTTTGATAAACAGGCTATAGTGCATTTGTTCTCACTTTAAAGTAGTTTATTTTTTATTTTTTATTCAGCTTATCAAAGAAGTGCTGTGGTCACAGCACTGTTTGAGAAACTAGTTGAAAACTTTATATCCAACTTGATTGTTTAAATAAAGTCTGGAGTGAGAACAGCAAAAGTAATGTATTAAACAAAACAATTATATTTCTGGTTGATTAAAAGTGCAAAAGTTTTGGTCATCTAAAACTAAGACTAAGAGCAAGAGATGACAATAACTGGTATGCAATGTAATTACATTATGGCAAACTAAACATCTTGTTTGCTCAATGAAAGAGTAAATGTGGGAAACAGAGTAAAAATGTTCCCACAGATGGTTTTAAACAATAACCTAAATCTCAGTTGAGTCGTCATGAACCCTGATCATCACCTTTAGATTAAATCATTCTGGCAAGGGGTAGAGGTGTCTGAAAAGGATTTTCATCCCTTGACCTGTCACCTCTGCCTTCAACCTTAAATACAACCTCCAAATTCTTATTAGTGTGAAATGCCTAGTGGCGCAAGAGGAAAGCATAGGTCTCCCAAGCTGAAGGTGGTGGGTTTGAATCTTGCTCAGAGCAAACCTTCATTTTCTGGCTTTTTAAGGCCAAAGTGCCGAGGCAGGCCGCCTCCCTCCTCACGCCCTCTTTTGGCTCCGGTGGGAGGGGGAGGATCTTTTTTGGGAACCCGCCTCTGGGGCGGGATTTTCTTTATGAGCCTGCCTCCTGGGGGCGGAGCTTAAGAAATGTACATATTAAGCAAAGTGATTTTTGTACTTTTCACATTAATTTGATTGAACCAGTTTATTTTTAGTTTTTATTGAGATATTTGATTTTTTTAATGACACTTTATTTCAGCTGTTTTGTTTGATTTTTTTTTTTGGTTTTTGTTTTTGTTTGACCTTTTGGTTGAGTATTGGTTTTATTTGAGGTTTGAACCTATGACGTTTGGTTTATGAAGCCTAGTTTTTATCTATTGAGCCACACTGGCATGTAAGGTATAATCGGGAACTTATATTTAACCAGCCGTTTAGAATTTAGAAGGACAGTGAAAATGTAATTCAGGGGACTTGAACCCAGAATGTTCTGTTTATAAACCCCAGGCTTATCACCTGCGCCACACAGGCATGTAAGGTATAATCGGGAACTTATATTTAACCAGCCGTTTAGAATTTAGAAGGACAGTGAAAATGTACTTCAGGGGACTTGAACCCAGAATGTTCTGTTTATAAACCCCAGGCTTATCACCTGCGCCACACAGGCATGTAAGGTATAATCGGGAACTTATATTTAACCAGCCTGTCAGAATAAAGAATGGACTGAAAATGTCCTGTGGCAGGTTCGAACTCGCAACCTTTGGTGTACAAACACTGGATTTTACTCATGAGCCACACAGGCATAAGTGATGCAGTTGAGAATGTCTGACTTAACCCACCTTTCAGAATATAGAGGTTCTTTAGGAGTTCCATTAGGATGTTAAAAAACAATGCACACTTTAGGAGGTTCAAACACTGCACCTTTCAGAAGGACAATGTTATTCAAGAGGCTTTGATTTGTTGTTTCAGTTTTTATATTGAATATTTTTTGAGTTTTTTGTTGATTGTTAGTTTTGTTTGAGTTTCTTTTAGTTTTGTTTGAGTATTATTTTTGATTGAGTTTCTTTTTGTTTTGTTTGAGTTTTTTGTTGATTATTAGTTTTGTTTGAGTTTCTTTTTGTTTTGTTTGAGTTTTTTGTTGATTATTAGTTTTGTTTGAGTTTCTTTTTGTTTTGTTTGAGTTTTTTGTTGATTATTAGTTTTGTTTGAGTTTCTTTTTGTTTGAGTATTGAACCACCAACCTTTGGATTGTAAACCTCAGATTTTTCTTTTGAGCCACGCTGGGCTGTAAGGGACAATCTGGGACTTATATTTAACCCACCTTTTAGAATTTAGATGGACAGTGAAAATGTTCTGTCGCAGAAATGAACTCTGAAATTTTACTCTTCAGCCACATATGCATGAGAAATGCAGTTGAGAACATTACATAAATTTTGAGTCAGTACGTTTTTGTTGAAAATTATTTTACTCATAAATTGGAGTTGTTTGACATCTTCAATGGTATTGTTTCTTTTAGTTTTAATATTGAGTCATGTTTGAGTTTTGAACCTATCACTTTTGGTTTATATACCTTTGTTTTTATACTTATGCCACAAAGGCATGGAAGATGCCTCTGATAACCATACACTTAACCTTTCCCCCAATTACCCAGGTGTAAGTAGTCACTGATTAGCCCCTCCCCTATAAAGCCTACTGGCCATGCTAGCTTTCCTGTTTGGTCTTTGTTTGTTTGCACTGACTGAGCAAAGTAGGAAACTGCTTGTAATTGCTTTAGCACTTTTTGAGTTTAGGCCATTGATTCTTTTTGGACTTGGTGGTCCTAATGTATGTTTCGCAGGCCTCCCTTCTCTACACATCAGTGTTGATGACCAAATGTGCAGAAATGTTGCCTTTGTGATCTGTACCTTCATATTGTGGTTCTAACAGAGTTCTACTTATAGACTTGTCTACTCTCGCCATTGTGGTTCTAACAGAGTTCTACTTATAGGCTTGTCTACTCTTGCCATTGTGGAACACATCAACAGTGTGGTCACCTTAGCACTTTTAATGGATTCCCAAGTTGAATTTACTGAGCTGTTCTTACTCTGCCATGGTCACATGTATACAATTTCCATAGTCCTGTTCTTACCCCAAATTGTTGTTTGTTTTTGTATTTAATTGTTTGGTGTTTGTTGCAATAAATACATGAAATGGAATTTGTTGGATTCAATTTAAAAAAGGTGTCCTTGCGTCACTAGCTCAAAACAGAATGCAGTTCACAAGTATGGAGCTCAGCCTATAATTGATTTGATTGACATGCTGCATGCCATGAGTGTATAAAGTGGTATTTCTTTTTAAATTAAATAAGCTATTCTAAGATGAGCTGTGGTCATAACAGCACTGTTTGAGTTGAAAACTTTAAAGACGTTTAACAGTCTAAAGTGAGAACAGCAAATGTTCTTTAACAAAAATGTGTAAGTGTAAAAAAATATATATACTAATCACAAACACTTTAGGTTTTGATAAACAGGCTATAGTGCATTTGTTCTCACTTTAAAGTAGTTTATTTTTTATTTTTTATTCAGCTTATCAAAGAAGTGCTGTGGTCACAGCACTGTTTGAGAAACTAGTTGAAAACTTTATATCCAACTTGATTGTTTAAATAAAGTCTGGAGTGAGAACAGCAAAAGTAATGTATTAAACAAAACAATTATATTTCTGGTTGATTAAAAGTGCAAAAGTTTTGGTCATCTAAAACTAAGACTAAGAGCAAGAGATGACAATAACTGGTATGCAATGTAATTACATTATGGCAAACTAAACATCTTGTTTGCTCAATGAAAGAGTAAATGTGGGAAACAGAGTAAAAATGTTCCCACAGATGGTTTTAAACAATAACCTAAATCTCAGTTGAGTCGTCATGAACCCTGATCATCACCTTTAGATTAAATCATTCTGGCAAGGGGTAGAGGTGTCTGAAAAGGATTTTCATCCCTTGACCTGTCACCTCTGCCTTCAACCTTAAATACAACCTCCAAATTCTTATTAGTGTGAAATGCCTAGTGGCGCAAGAGGAAAGCATAGGTCTCCCAAGCTGAAGGTGGTGGGTTTGAATCTTGCTCAGAGCAAACCTTCATTTTCTGGCTTTTTAAGGCCAAAGTGCCGAGGCAGGCCGCCTCCCTCCTCACGCCCTCTTTTGGCTCCGGTGGGAGGGGGAGGATCTTTTTTGGGAACCCGCCTCTGGGGCGGGATTTTCTTTATGAGCCTGCCTCCTGGGGGCGGAGCTTAAGAAATGTACATATTAAGCAAAGTGATTTTTGTACTTTTCACATTAATTTGATTGAACCAGTTTATTTTTAGTTTTTATTGAGATATTTGATTTTTTTAATGACACTTTATTTCAGCTGTTTTGTTTGATTTTTTTTTTTTTTTTTGTTTTTGTTTGACCTTTTGGTTGAGTATTGGTTTTATTTGAGGTTTGAACCTATGACGTTTGGTTTATGAAGCCTAGTTTTTATCTATTGAGCCACACTGGCATGTAAGGTATAATCGGGAACTTATATTTAACCAGCCGTTTAGAATTTAGAAGGACAGTGAAAATGTAATTCAGGGGACTTGAACCCAGAATGTTCTGTTTATAAACACCAGGCTTATCACCTGCGCCACACAGGCATGTAAGGTATAATCGGGAACTTATATTTAACCAGCCTTTTAGAATTTAGAAGGACAGTGAAAATGTACTTCAGGGGACTTGAACCCAGAATGTTCTGTTTATAAACCCCAGGCTTATCACCTGCGCCACACAGGCATGTAAGGTATAATCGGGAACTTATATTTAACCAGCCGTTTAGAATTTAGAAGGACAGTGAAAATGTACTTCAGGGGACTTGAACCCAGAATGTTCTGTTTATAAACCCCAGGCTTATCACCTGCGCCACACAGGCATGTAAGGTATAATCGGGAACTTATATTTAACCAGCCTGTCAGAATAAAGAATGGACTGAAAATGTCGTGTGGCAGGTTCGAACTCGCAACCTTTGGTGTACAAACACTGGATTTTACTCATGAGCCACACAGGCATAAGTGATGCAGTTGAGAATGTCTGACTTAACCCACCTTTCAGAATATAGAGGTTCTTTAGGAGTTCCATTAGGATGTTAAAAAACAATGCACACTTTAGGAGGTTCAAACACTGCACCTTTCAGAAGGACAATGTTATTCAAGAGGCTTTGATTTGTTGTTTCAGTTTTTATATTGAATATTTTTTGAGTTTTTTGTTGATTGTTAGTTTTGTTTGAGTTTCTTTTAGTTTTGTTTGAGTATTATTTTTGATTGAGTTTCTTTTTGTTTTGTTTGAGTTTTTTGTTGATTATTAGTTTTGTTTGAGTTTCTTTTTGTTTTGTTTGAGTTTTTTGTTGATTATTAGTTTTGTTTGAGTTTCTTTTTGTTTTGTTTGAGTTTTTTGTTGATTATTAGTTTTGTTTGAGTTTCTTTTTGTTTGAGTATTGAACCACCAACCTTTGGATTGTAAACCTCAGATTTTTCTTTTGAGCCACGCTGGGCTGTAAGGGACAATCTGGGACTTATATTTAACCCACCTTTTAGAATTTAGATGGACAGTGAAAATGTTCTGTCGCAGAAATGAACTCTGAAATTTTACTCTTCAGCCACATATGCATGAGAAATGCAGTTGAGAACATTACATACATTTTGAGTCAGTACGTTTTTGTTGAAAATTATTTTACTCATAAATTGGAGTTGTTTGACATCTTCAATGGTATTGTTTCTTTTAGTTTTAATATTGAGTCATGTTTGAGTTTTGAACCTATCACTTTTGGTTTATATACCTTTGTTTTTATACTTATGCCACAAAGGCATGGAAGATGCCTCTGATAACCATACACTTAACCTTTCCCCCAATTACCCAGGTGTAAGTAGTCACTGATTAGCCCCTCCCCTATAAAGCCTACTGGCCATGCTAGCTTTCCTGTTTGGTCTTTGTTTGTTTGCACTGACTGAGCAAAGTAGGAAACTGCTTGTAATTGCTTTAGCACTTTTTGAGTTTAGGCCATTGATTCTTTTTGGACTTGGTGGTCCTAATGTATGTTTCGCAGGCCTCCCTTCTCTACACATCAGTGTTGATGACCAAATGTGCAGAAATGTTGCCTTTGTGATCTGTACCTTCATATTGTGGTTCTAACAGAGTTCTACTTATAGACTTGTCTACTCTCGCCATTGTGGTTCTAACAGAGTTCTACTTATAGGCTTGTCTACTCTTGCCATTGTGGAACACATCAACAGTGTGGTCACCTTAGCACTTTTAATGGATTCCCAAGTTGAATTTACTGAGCTGTTCTTACTCTGCCATGGTCACATGTATACAATTTCCATAGTCCTGTTCTTACCCCAAATTGTTGTTTGTTTTTGTATTTAATTGTTTGGTGTTTGTTGCAATAAATACATGAAATGGAATTTGTTGGATTCAATTTAAAAAAGGTGTCCTTGCGTCACTAGCTCAAAACAGAATGCAGTTCACAAGTATGGAGCTCAGCCTATAATTGATTTGATTGACATGCTGCATGCCATGAGTGTATAAAGTGGTATTTCTTTTTAAATTAAATAAGCTATTCTAAGATGAGCTGTGGTCATAACAGCACTGTTTGAGTTGAAAACTTTAAAGACGTTTAACAGTCTAAAGTGAGAACAGCAAATGTTCTTTAACAAAAATGTGTAAGTGTAAAAAAATATATATACTAATCACAAACACTTTAGGTTTTGATAAACAGGCTATAGTGCATTTGTTCTCACTTTAAAGTAGTTTATTTTTTATTTTTTATTCAGCTTATCAAAGAAGTGCTGTGGTCACAGCACTGTTTGAGAAACTAGTTGAAAACTTTATATCCAACTTGATTGTTTAAATAAAGTCTGGAGTGAGAACAGCAAAAGTAATGTATTAAACAAAACAATTATATTTCTGGTTGATTAAAAGTGCAAAAGTTTTGGTCATCTAAAACTAAGACTAAGAGCAAGAGATGACAATAACTGGTATGCAATGTAATTACATTATGGCAAACTAAACATCTTGTTTGCTCAATGAAAGAGTAAATGTGGGAAACAGAGTAAAAATGTTCCCACAGATGGTTTTAAACAATAACCTAAATCTCAGTTGAGTCGTCATGAACCCTGATCATCACCTTTAGATTAAATCATTCTGGCAAGGGGTAGAGGTGTCTGAAAAGGATTTTCATCCCTTGACCTGTCACCTCTGCCTTCAACCTTAAATACAACCTCCAAATTCTTATTAGTGTGAAATGCCTAGTGGCGCAAGAGGAAAGCATAGGTCTCCCAAGCTGAAGGTGGTGGGTTTGAATCTTGCTCAGAGCAAACCTTCATTTTCTGGCTTTTTAAGGCCAAAGTGCCGAGGCAGGCCGCCTCCCTCCTCACGCCCTCTTTTGGCTCCGGTGGGAGGGGGAGGATCTTTTTTGGGAACCCGCCTCTGGGGCGGGATTTTCTTTATGAGCCTGCCTCCTGGGGGCGGAGCTTAAGAAATGTACATATTAAGCAAAGTGATTTTTGTACTTTTCACATTAATTTGATTGAACCAGTTTATTTTTAGTTTTTATTGAGATATTTGATTTTTTTAATGACACTTTATTTCAGCTGTTTTGTTTGATTTTTTTTTTTTGTTTTTGTTTTTGTTTGACCTTTTGGTTGAGTATTGGTTTTATTTGAGGTTTGAACCTATGACGTTTGGTTTATGAAGCCTAGTTTTTATCTATTGAGCCACACTGGCATGTAAGGTATAATCGGGAACTTATATTTAACCAGCCGTTTAGAATTTAGAAGGACAGTGAAAATGTAATTCAGGGGACTTGAACCCAGAATGTTCTGTTTATAAACACCAGGCTTATCACCTGCGCCACACAGGCATGTAAGGTATAATCGGGAACTTATATTTAACCAGCCTTTTAGAATTTAGAAGGACAGTGAAAATGTACTTCAGGGGACTTGAACCCAGAATGTTCTGTTTATAAACCCCAGGCTTATCACCTGCGCCACACAGGCATGTAAGGTATAATCGGGAACTTATATTTAACCAGGCGTTTAGAATTTAGAAGGACAGTGAAAATGTACTTCAGGGGACTTGAACCCAGAATGTTCTGTTTATAAACCCCAGGCTTATCACCTGCGCCACACAGGCATGTAAGGTATAATCGGGAACTTATATTTAACCAGCCTGTCAGAATAAAGAATGGACTGAAAATGTCCTGTGGCAGGTTCGAACTCGCAACCTTTGGTGTACAAACACTGGATTTTACTCATGAGCCACACAGGCATAAGTGATGCAGTTGAGAATGTCTGACTTAACCCACCTTTCAGAATATAGAGGTTCTTTAGGAGTTCCATTAGGATGTTAAAAAACAATGCACACTTTAGGAGGTTCAAACACTGCACCTTTCAGAAGGACAATGTTATTCAAGAGGCTTTGATTTGTTGTTTCAGTTTTTATATTGAATATTTTTTGAGTTTTTTGTTGATTGTTAGTTTTGTTTGAGTTTCTTTTAGTTTTGTTTGAGTATTATTTTTGATTGAGTTTCTTTTTGTTTTGTTTGAGTTTTTTGTTGATTATTAGTTTTGTTTGAGTTTCTTTTTGTTTTGTTTGAGTTTTTTGTTGATTATTAGTTTTGTTTGAGTTTCTTTTTGTTTTGTTTGAGTTTTTTGTTGATTATTAGTTTTGTTTGAGTTTCTTTTTGTTTGAGTATTGAACCACCAACCTTTGGATTGTAAACCTCAGATTTTTCTTTTGAGCCACGCTGGGCTGTAAGGGACAATCTGGGACTTATATTTAACCCACCTTTTAGAATTTAGATGGACAGTGAAAATGTTCTGTCGCAGAAATGAACTCTGAAATTTTACTCTTCAGCCACATATGCATGAGAAATGCAGTTGAGAACATTACATAAATTTTGAGTCAGTACGTTTTTGTTGAAAATTATTTTACTCATAAATTGGAGTTGTTTGACATCTTCAATGGTATTGTTTCTTTTAGTTTTAATATTGAGTCATGTTTGAGTTTTGAACCTATCACTTTTGGTTTATATACCTTTGTTTTTATACTTATGCCACAAAGGCATGGAAGATGCCTCTGATAACCATACACTTAACCTTTCCCCCAATTACCCAGGTGTAAGTAGTCACTGATTAGCCCCTCCCCTATAAAGCCTACTGGCCATGCTAGCTTTCCTGTTTGGTCTTTGTTTGTTTGCACTGACTGAGCAAAGTAGGAAACTGCTTGTAATTGCTTTAGCACTTTTTGAGTTTAGGCCATTGATTCTTTTTGGACTTGGTGGTCCTAATGTATGTTTCGCAGGCCTCCCTTCTCTACACATCAGTGTTGATGACCAAATGTGCAGAAATGTTGCCTTTGTGATCTGTACCTTCATATTGTGGTTCTAACAGAGTTCTACTTATAGACTTGTCTACTCTCGCCATTGTGGTTCTAACAGAGTTCTACTTATAGGCTTGTCTACTCTTGCCATTGTGGAACACATCAACAGTGTGGTCACCTTAGCACTTTTAATGGATTCCCAAGTTGAATTTACTGAGCTGTTCTTACTCTGCCATGGTCACATGTATACAATTTCCATAGTCCTGTTCTTACCCCAAATTGTTGTTTGTTTTTGTATTTAATTGTTTGGTGTTTGTTGCAATAAATACATGAAATGGAATTTGTTGGATTCAATTTAAAAAAGGTGTCCTTGCGTCACTAGCTCAAAACAGAATGCAGTTCACAAGTATGGAGCTCAGCCTATAATTGATTTGATTGACATGCTGCATGCCATGAGTGTATAAAGTGGTATTTCTTTTTAAATTAAATAAGCTATTCTAAGATGAGCTGTGGTCATAACAGCACTGTTTGAGTTGAAAACTTTAAAGACGTTTAACAGTCTAAAGTGAGAACAGCAAATGTTCTTTAACAAAAATGTGTAAGTGTAAAAAAATATATATACTAATCACAAACACTTTAGGTTTTGATAAACAGGCTATAGTGCATTTGTTCTCACTTTAAAGTAGTTTATTTTTTATTTTTTATTCAGCTTATCAAAGAAGTGCTGTGGTCACAGCACTGTTTGAGAAACTAGTTGAAAACTTTATATCCAACTTGATTGTTTAAATAAAGTCTGGAGTGAGAACAGCAAAAGTAATGTATTAAACAAAACAATTATATTTCTGGTTGATTAAAAGTGCAAAAGTTTTGGTCATCTAAAACTAAGACTAAGAGCAAGAGATGACAATAACTGGTATGCAATGTAATTACATTATGGCAAACTAAACATCTTGTTTGCTCAATGAAAGAGTAAATGTGGGAAACAGAGTAAAAATGTTCCCACAGATGGTTTTAAACAATAACCTAAATCTCAGTTGAGTCGTCATGAACCCTGATCATCACCTTTAGATTAAATCATTCTGGCAAGGGGTAGAGGTGTCTGAAAAGGATTTTCATCCCTTGACCTGTCACCTCTGCCTTCAACCTTAAATACAACCTCCAAATTCTTATTAGTGTGAAATGCCTAGTGGCGCAAGAGGAAAGCATAGGTCTCCCAAGCTGAAGGTGGTGGGTTTGAATCTTGCTCAGAGCAAACCTTCATTTTCTGGCTTTTTAAGGCCAAAGTGCCGAGGCAGGCCGCCTCCCTCCTCACGCCCTCTTTTGGCTCCGGTGGGAGGGGGAGGATCTTTTTTGGGAACCCGCCTCTGGGGCGGGATTTTCTTTATGAGCCTGCCTCCTGGGGGCGGAGCTTAAGAAATGTACATATTAAGCAAAGTGATTTTTGTACTTTTCACATTAATTTGATTGAACCAGTTTATTTTTAGTTTTTATTGAGATATTTGATTTTTTTAATGACACTTTATTTCAGCTGTTTTGTTTGATTTGTTTTTTTGTTTTTTGTTTTTGTTTGACCTTTTGGTTGAGTATTGGTTTTATTTGAGGTTTGAACCTATGACGTTTGGTTTATGAAGCCTAGTTTTTATCTATTGAGCCACACTGGCATGTAAGGTATAATCGGGAACTTATATTTAACCAGCCGTTTAGAATTTAGAAGGACAGTGAAAATGTAATTCAGGGGACTTGAACCCAGAATGTTCTGTTTATAAACCCCAGGCTTATCACCTGCGCCACACAGGCATGTAAGGTATAATCGGGAACTTATATTTAACCAGCCTTTTAGAATTTAGAAGGACAGTGAAAATGTACTTCAGGGGACTTGAACCCAGAATGTTCTGTTTATAAACCCCAGGCTTATCACCTGCGCCACACAGGCATGTAAGGTATAATCGGGAACTTATATTTAACCAGGCGTTTAGAATTTAGAAGGACAGTGAAAATGTACTTCAGGGGACTTGAACCCAGAATGTTCTGTTTATAAACCCCAGGCTTATCACCTGCGCCACACAGGCATGTAAGGTATAATCGGGAACTTATATTTAACCAGCCTGTCAGAATAAAGAATGGACTGAAAATGTCCTGTGGCAGGTTCGAACTCGCAACCTTTGGTGTACAAACACTGGATTTTACTCATGAGCCACACAGGCATAAGTGATGCAGTTGAGAATGTCTGACTTAACCCACCTTTCAGAATATAGAGGTTCTTTAGGAGTTCCATTAGGATGTTAAAAAACAATGCACACTTTAGGAGGTTCAAACACTGCACCTTTCAGAAGGACAATGTTATTCAAGAGGCTTTGATTTGTTGTTTCAGTTTTTATATTGAATATTTTTTGAGTTTTTTGTTGATTGTTAGTTTTGTTTGAGTTTCTTTTAGTTTTGTTTGAGTATTATTTTTGATTGAGTTTCTTTTTGTTTTGTTTGAGTTTTTTGTTGATTATTAGTTTTGTTTGAGTTTCTTTTTGTTTTGTTTGAGTTTTTTGTTGATTATTAGTTTTGTTTGAGTTTCTTTTTGTTTTGTTTGAGTTTTTTGTTGATTATTAGTTTTGTTTGAGTTTCTTTTTGTTTTGTTTGAGTTTTTTGTTGATTATTAGTTTTGTTTGAGTTTCTTTTTGTTTTGTTTGAGTTTTTTGTTGATTATTAGTTTTGTTTGAGTTTCTTTTTGTTTGAGTATTGAACCACCAACCTTTGGATTGTAAACCTCAGATTTTTCTTTTGAGCCACGCTGGGCTGTAAGGGACAATCTGGGACTTATATTTAACCCACCTTTTAGAATTTAGATGGACAGTGAAAATGTTCTGTCGCAGAAATGAACTCTGAAATTTTACTCTTCAGCCACATATGCATGAGAAATGCAGTTGAGAACATTACATAAATTTTGAGTCAGTACGTTTTTGTTGAAAATTATTTTACTCATAAATTGGAGTTGTTTGACATCTTCAATGGTATTGTTTCTTTTAGTTTTAATATTGAGTCATGTTTGAGTTTTGAACCTATCACTTTTGGTTTATATACCTTTGTTTTTATACTTATGCCACAAAGGCATGGAAGATGCCTCTGATAACCATACACTTAACCTTTCCCCCAATTACCCAGGTGTAAGTAGTCACTGATTAGCCCCTCCCCTATAAAGCCTACTGGCCATGCTAGCTTTCCTGTTTGGTCTTTGTTTGTTTGCACTGACTGAGCAAAGTAGGAAACTGCTTGTAATTGCTTTAGCACTTTTTGAGTTTAGGCCATTGATTCTTTTTGGACTTGGTGGTCCTAATGTATGTTTCGCAGGCCTCCCTTCTCTACACATCAGTGTTGATGACCAAATGTGCAGAAATGTTGCCTTTGTGATCTGTACCTTCATATTGTGGTTCTAACAGAGTTCTACTTATAGACTTGTCTACTCTCGCCATTGTGGTTCTAACAGAGTTCTACTTATAGGCTTGTCTACTCTTGCCATTGTGGAACACATCAACAGTGTGGTCACCTTAGCACTTTTAATGGATTCCCAAGTTGAATTTACTGAGCTGTTCTTACTCTGCCATGGTCACATGTATACAATTTCCATAGTCCTGTTCTTACCCCAAATTGTTGTTTGTTTTTGTATTTAATTGTTTGGTGTTTGTTGCAATAAATACATGAAATGGAATTTGTTGGATTCAATTTAAAAAAGGTGTCCTTGCGTCACTAGCTCAAAACAGAATGCAGTTCACAAGTATGGAGCTCAGCCTATAATTGATTTGATTGACATGCTGCATGCCATGAGTGTATAAAGTGGTATTTCTTTTTAAATTAAATAAGCTATTCTAAGATGAGCTGTGGTCATAACAGCACTGTTTGAGTTGAAAACTTTAAAGACGTTTAACAGTCTAAAGTGAGAACAGCAAATGTTCTTTAACAAAAATGTGTAAGTGTAAAAAAAAATATATACTAATCACAAACACTTTAGGTTTTGATAAACAGGCTATAGTGCATTTGTTCTCACTTTAAAGTAGTTTATTTTTTATTTTTTATTCAGCTTATCAAAGAAGTGCTGTGGTCACAGCACTGTTTGAGAAACTAGTTGAAAACTTTATATCCAACTTGATTGTTTAAATAAAGTCTGGAGTGAGAACAGCAAAAGTAATGTATTAAACAAAACAATTATATTTCTGGTTGATTAAAAGTGCAAAAGTTTTGGTCATCTAAAACTAAGACTAAGAGCAAGAGATGACAATAACTGGTATGCAATGTAATTACATTATGGCAAACTAAACATCTTGTTTGCTCAATGAAAGAGTAAATGTGGGAAACAGAGTAAAAATGTTCCCACAGATGGTTTTAAACAATAACCTAAATCTCAGTTGAGTCGTCATGAACCCTGATCATCACCTTTAGATTAAATCATTCTGGCAAGGGGTAGAGGTGTCTGAAAAGGATTTTCATCCCTTGACCTGTCACCTCTGCCTTCAACCTTAAATACAACCTCCAAATTCTTATTAGTGTGAAATGCCTAGTGGCGCAAGAGGAAAGCATAGGTCTCCCAAGCTGAAGGTGGTGGGTTTGAATCTTGCTCAGAGCAAACCTTCATTTTCTGGCTTTTTAAGGCCAAAGTGCCGAGGCAGGCCGCCTCCCTCCTCACGCCCTCTTTTGGCTCCGGTGGGAGGGGGAGGATCTTTTTTGGGAACCCGCCTCTGGGGCGGGATTTTCTTTATGAGCCTGCCTCCTGGGGGCGGAGCTTAAGAAATGTACATATTAAGCAAAGTGATTTTTGTACTTTTCACATTAATTTGATTGAACCAGTTTATTTTTAGTTTTTATTGAGATATTTGATTTTTTTAATGACACTTTATTTCAGCTGTTTTGTTTGATTTTTTTTTTTGGTTTTTGTTTTTGTTTGACCTTTTGGTTGAGTATTGGTTTTATTTGAGGTTTGAACCTATGACGTTTGGTTTATGAAGCCTAGTTTTTATCTATTGAGCCACACTGGCATGTAAGGTATAATCGGGAACTTATATTTAACCAGCCGTTTAGAATTTAGAAGGACAGTGAAAATGTAATTCAGGGGACTTGAACCCAGAATGTTCTGTTTATAAACCCCAGGCTTATCACCTGCGCCACACAGGCATGTAAGGTATAATCGGGAACTTATATTTAACCAGCCTTTTAGAATTTAGAAGGACAGTGAAAATGTACTTCAGGGGACTTGAACCCAGAATGTTCTGTTTATAAACCCCAGGCTTATCACCTGCGCCACACAGGCATGTAAGGTATAATCGGGAACTTATATTTAACCAGCCGTTTAGAATTTAGAAGGACAGTGAAAATGTACTTCAGGGGACTTGAACCCAGAATGTTCTGTTTATAAACCCCAGGCTTATCACCTGCGCCACACAGGCATGTAAGGTATAATCGGGAACTTATATTTAACCAGCCTGTCAGAATAAAGAATGGACTGAAAATGTCCTGTGGCAGGTTCGAACTCGCAACCTTTGGTGTACAAACACTGGATTTTACTCATGAGCCACACAGGCATAAGTGATGCAGTTGAGAATGTCTGACTTAACCCACCTTTCAGAATATAGAGGTTCTTTAGGAGTTCCATTAGGATGTTAAAAAACAATGCACACTTTAGGAGGTTCAAACACTGCACCTTTCAGAAGGACAATGTTATTCAAGAGGCTTTGATTTGTTGTTTCGGGTTTTTATATTGAATATTTTTTGAGTTTTTTGTTGATTGTTAGTTTTGTTTGAGTTTCTTTTAGTTTTGTTTGAGTATTATTTTTGATTGAGTTTCTTTTTGTTTTGTTTGAGTTTTTTGTTGATTATTAGTTTTGTTTGAGTTTCTTTTTGTTTTGTTTGAGTTTTTTGTTGATTATTAGTTTTGTTTGAGTTTCTTTTTGTTTTGTTTGAGTTTTTTGTTGATTATTAGTTTTGTTTGAGTTTCTTTTTGTTTGAGTATTGAACCACCAACCTTTGGATTGTAAACCTCAGATTTTTCTTTTGAGCCACGCTGGGCTGTAAGGGACAATCTGGGACTTATATTTAACCCACCTTTTAGAATTTAGATGGACAGTGAAAATGTTCTGTCGCAGAAATGAACTCTGAAATTTTACTCTTCAGCCACATATGCATGAGAAATGCAGTTGAGAACATTACATAAATTTTGAGTCAGTACGTTTTTGTTGAAAATTATTTTACTCATAAATTGGAGTTGTTTGACATCTTCAATGGTATTGTTTCTTTTAGTTTTAATATTGAGTCATGTTTGAGTTTTGAACCTATCACTTTTGGTTTATATACCTTTGTTTTTATACTTATGCCACAAAGGCATGGAAGATGCCTCTGATAACCATACACTTAACCTTTCCCCCAATTACCCAGGTGTAAGTAGTCACTGATTAGCCCCTCCCCTATAAAGCCTACTGGCCATGCTAGCTTTCCTGTTTGGTCTTTGTTTGTTTGCACTGACTGAGCAAAGTAGGAAACTGCTTGTAATTGCTTTAGCACTTTTTGAGTTTAGGCCATTGATTCTTTTTGGACTTGGTGGTCCTAATGTATGTTTCGCAGGCCTCCCTTCTCTACACATCAGTGTTGATGACCAAATGTGCAGAAATGTTGCCTTTGTGATCTGTACCTTCATATTGTGGTTCTAACAGAGTTCTACTTATAGACTTGTCTACTCTCGCCATTGTGGTTCTAACAGAGTTCTACTTATAGGCTTGTCTACTCTTGCCATTGTGGAACACATCAACAGTGTGGTCACCTTAGCACTTTTAATGGATTCCCAAGTTGAATTTACTGAGCTGTTCTTACTCTGCCATGGTCACATGTATACAATTTCCATAGTCCTGTTCTTACCCCAAATTGTTGTTTGTTTTTGTATTTAATTGTTTGGTGTTTGTTGCAATAAATACATGAAATGGAATTTGTTGGATTCAATTTAAAAAAGGTGTCCTTGCGTCACTAGCTCAAAACAGAATGCAGTTCACAAGTATGGAGCTCAGCCTATAATTGATTTGATTGACATGCTGCATGCCATGAGTGTATAAAGTGGTATTTCTTTTTAAATTAAATAAGCTATTCTAAGATGAGCTGTGGTCATAACAGCACTGTTTGAGTTGAAAACTTTAAAGACGTTTAACAGTCTAAAGTGAGAACAGCAAATGTTCTTTAACAAAAATGTGTAAGTGTAAAAAAATATATATACTAATCACAAACACTTTAGGTTTTGATAAACAGGCTATAGTGCATTTGTTCTCACTTTAAAGTAGTTTATTTTTTATTTTTTATTCAGCTTATCAAAGAAGTGCTGTGGTCACAGCACTGTTTGAGAAACTAGTTGAAAACTTTATATCCAACTTGATTGTTTAAATAAAGTCTGGAGTGAGAACAGCAAAAGTAATGTATTAAACAAAACAATTATATTTCTGGTTGATTAAAAGTGCAAAAGTTTTGGTCATCTAAAACTAAGACTAAGAGCAAGAGATGACAATAACTGGTATGCAATGTAATTACATTATGGCAAACTAAACATCTTGTTTGCTCAATGAAAGAGTAAATGTGGGAAACAGAGTAAAAATGTTCCCACAGATGGTTTTAAACAATAACCTAAATCTCAGTTGAGTCGTCATGAACCCTGATCATCACCTTTAGATTAAATCATTCTGGCAAGGGGTAGAGGTGTCTGAAAAGGATTTTCATCCCTTGACCTGTCACCTCTGCCTTCAACCTTAAATACAACCTCCAAATTCTTATTAGTGTGAAATGCCTAGTGGCGCAAGAGGAAAGCATAGGTCTCCCAAGCTGAAGGTGGTGGGTTTGAATCTTGCTCAGAGCAAACCTTCATTTTCTGGCTTTTTAAGGCCAAAGTGCCGAGGCAGGCCGCCTCCCTCCTCACGCCCTCTTTTGGCTCCGGTGGGAGGGGGAGGATCTTTTTTGGGAACCCGCCTCTGGGGCGGGATTTTCTTTATGAGCCTGCCTCCTGGGGGCGGAGCTTAAGAAATGTACATATTAAGCAAAGTGATTTTTGTACTTTTCACATTAATTTGATTGAACCAGTTTATTTTTAGTTTTTATTGAGATATTTGATTTTTTTAATGACACTTTATTTCAGCTGTTTTGTTTGATTTTTTTTTTTGGTTTTGGTTTTTGTTTGACCTTTTGGTTGAGTATTGGTTTTATTTGAGGTTTGAACCTATGACGTTTGGTTTATGAAGCCTAGTTTTTATCTATTGAGCCACACTGGCATGTAAGGTATAATCGGGAACTTATATTTAACCAGCCGTTTAGAATTTAGAAGGACAGTGAAAATGTAATTCAGGGGACTTGAACCCAGAATGTTCTGTTTATAAACCCCAGGCTTATCACCTGCGCCACACAGGCATGTAAGGTATAATCGGGAACTTATATTTAACCAGCCTTTTAGAATTTAGAAGGACAGTGAAAATGTACTTCAGGGGACTTGAACCCAGAATGTTCTGTTTATAAACCCCAGGCTTATCACCTGCGCCACACAGGCATGTAAGGTATAATCGGGAACTTATATTTAACCAGCCGTTTAGAATTTAGAAGGACAGTGAAAATGTACTTCAGGGGACTTGAACCCAGAATGTTCTGTTTATAAACCCCAGGCTTATCACCTGCGCCACACAGGCATGTAAGGTATAATCGGGAACTTATATTTAACCAGCCTGTCAGAATAAAGAATGGACTGAAAATGTCCTGTGGCAGGTTCGAACTCGCAACCTTTGGTGTACAAACACTGGATTTTACTCATGAGCCACACAGGCATAAGTGATGCAGTTGAGAATGTCTGACTTAACCCACCTTTCAGAATATAGAGGTTCTTTAGGAGTTCCATTAGGATGTTAAAAAACAATGCACACTTTAGGAGGTTCAAACACTGCACCTTTCAGAAGGACAATGTTATTCAAGAGGCTTTGATTTGTTGTTTCGGGTTTTTATATTGAATATTTTTTGAGTTTTTTGTTGATTGTTAGTTTTGTTTGAGTTTCTTTTAGTTTTGTTTGAGTATTATTTTTGATTGAGTTTCTTTTTGTTTTGTTTGAGTTTTTTGTTGATTATTAGTTTTGTTTGAGTTTCTTTTTGTTTTGTTTGAGTTTTTTGTTGATTATTAGTTTTGTTTGAGTTTCTTTTTGTTTTGTTTGAGTTTTTTGTTGATTATTAGTTTTGTTTGAGTTTCTTTTTGTTTGAGTATTGAACCACCAACCTTTGGATTGTAAACCTCAGATTTTTCTTTTGAGCCACGCTGGGCTGTAAGGGACAATCTGGGACTTATATTTAACCCACCTTTTAGAATTTAGATGGACAGTGAAAATGTTCTGTCGCAGAAATGAACTCTGAAATTTTACTCTTCAGCCACATATGCATGAGAAATGCAGTTGAGAACATTACATAAATTTTGAGTCAGTACGTTTTTGTTGAAAATTATTTTACTCATAAATTGGAGTTGTTTGACATCTTCAATGGTATTGTTTCTTTTAGTTTTAATATTGAGTCATGTTTGAGTTTTGAACCTATCACTTTTGGTTTATATACCTTTGTTTTTATACTTATGCCACAAAGGCATGGAAGATGCCTCTGATAACCATACACTTAACCTTTCCCCCAATTACCCAGGTGTAAGTAGTCACTGATTAGCCCCTCCCCTATAAAGCCTACTGGCCATGCTAGCTTTCCTGTTTGGTCTTTGTTTGTTTGCACTGACTGAGCAAAGTAGGAAACTGCTTGTAATTGCTTTAGCACTTTTTGAGTTTAGGCCATTGATTCTTTTTGGACTTGGTGGTCCTAATGTATGTTTCGCAGGCCTCCCTTCTCTACACATCAGTGTTGATGACCAAATGTGCAGAAATGTTGCCTTTGTGATCTGTACCTTCATATTGTGGTTCTAACAGAGTTCTACTTATAGACTTGTCTACTCTCGCCATTGTGGTTCTAACAGAGTTCTACTTATAGGCTTGTCTACTCTTGCCATTGTGGAACACATCAACAGTGTGGTCACCTTAGCACTTTTAATGGATTCCCAAGTTGAATTTACTGAGCTGTTCTTACTCTGCCATGGTCACATGTATACAATTTCCATAGTCCTGTTCTTACCCCAAATTGTTGTTTGTTTTTGTATTTAATTGTTTGGTGTTTGTTGCAATAAATACATGAAATGGAATTTGTTGGATTCAATTTAAAAAAGGTGTCCTTGCGTCACTAGCTCAAAACAGAATGCAGTTCACAAGTATGGAGCTCAGCCTATAATTGATTTGATTGACATGCTGCATGCCATGAGTGTATAAAGTGGTATTTCTTTTTAAATTAAATAAGCTATTCTAAGATGAGCTGTGGTCATAACAGCACTGTTTGAGTTGAAAACTTTAAAGACGTTTAACAGTCTAAAGTGAGAACAGCAAATGTTCTTTAACAAAAATGTGTAAGTGTAAAAAAATATATATACTAATCACAAACACTTTAGGTTTTGATAAACAGGCTATAGTGCATTTGTTCTCACTTTAAAGTAGTTTATTTTTTATTTTTTATTCAGCTTATCAAAGAAGTGCTGTGGTCACAGCACTGTTTGAGAAACTAGTTGAAAACTTTATATCCAACTTGATTGTTTAAATAAAGTCTGGAGTGAGAACAGCAAAAGTAATGTATTAAACAAAACAATTATATTTCTGGTTGATTAAAAGTGCAAAAGTTTTGGTCATCTAAAACTAAGACTAAGAGCAAGAGATGACAATAACTGGTATGCAATGTAATTACATTATGGCAAACTAAACATCTTGTTTGCTCAATGAAAGAGTAAATGTGGGAAACAGAGTAAAAATGTTCCCACAGATGGTTTTAAACAATAACCTAAATCTCAGTTGAGTCGTCATGAACCCTGATCATCACCTTTAGATTAAATCATTCTGGCAAGGGGTAGAGGTGTCTGAAAAGGATTTTCATCCCTTGACCTGTCACCTCTGCCTTCAACCTTAAATACAACCTCCAAATTCTTATTAGTGTGAAATGCCTAGTGGCGCAAGAGGAAAGCATAGGTCTCCCAAGCTGAAGGTGGTGGGTTTGAATCTTGCTCAGAGCAAACCTTCATTTTCTGGCTTTTTAAGGCCAAAGTGCCGAGGCAGGCCGCCTCCCTCCTCACGCCCTCTTTTGGCTCCGGTGGGAGGGGGAGGATCTTTTTTGGGAACCCGCCTCTGGGGCGGGATTTTCTTTATGAGCCTGCCTCCTGGGGGCGGAGCTTAAGAAATGTACATATTAAGCAAAGTGATTTTTGTACTTTTCACATTAATTTGATTGAACCAGTTTATTTTTAGTTTTTATTGAGATATTTGATTTTTTTAATGACACTTTATTTCAGCTGTTTTGTTTTTTTTTTTTTTTTGGTTTTTGTTTTTGTTTGACCTTTTGGTTGAGTATTGGTTTTATTTGAGGTTTGAACCTATGACGTTTGGTTTATGAAGCCTAGTTTTTATCTATTGAGCCACACTGGCATGTAAGGTATAATCGGGAACTTATATTTAACCAGCCGTTTAGAATTTAGAAGGACAGTGAAAATGTAATTCAGGGGACTTGAACCCAGAATGTTCTGTTTATAAACCCCAGGCTTATCACCTGCGCCACACAGGCATGTAAGGTATAATCGGGAACTTATATTTAACCAGCCTGTCAGAATAAAGAATGGACTGAAAATGTCCTGTGGCAGGTTCGAACTCGCAACCTTTGGTGTACAAACACTGGATTTTACTCATGAGCCACACAGGCATAAGTGATGCAGTTGAGAATGTCTGACTTAACCCACCTTTCAGAATATAGAGGTTCTTTAGGAGTTCCATTAGGATGTTAAAAAACAATGCACACTTTAGGAGGTTCAAACACTGCACCTTTCAGAAGGACAATGTTATTCAAGAGGCTTTGATTTGTTGTTTCAGTTTTTATATTGAATATTTTTTGAGTTTTTTGTTGATTGTTAGTTTTGTTTGAGTTTCTTTTAGTTTTGTTTGAGTATTATTTTTGATTGAGTTTCTTTTTGTTTTGTTTGAGTTTTTTGTTGATTATTAGTTTTGTTTGAGTTTCTTTTTGTTTTGTTTGAGTTTTTTGTTGATTATTAGTTTTGTTTGAGTTTCTTTTTGTTTTGTTTGAGTTTTTTGTTGATTATTAGTTTTGTTTGAGTTTCTTTTTGTTTGAGTATTGAACCACCAACCTTTGGATTGTAAACCTCAGATTTTTCTTTTGAGCCACGCTGGGCTGTAAGGGACAATCTGGGACTTATATTTAACCCACCTTTTAGAATTTAGATGGACAGTGAAAATGTTCTGTCGCAGAAATGAACTCTGAAATTTTACTCTTCAGCCACATATGCATGAGAAATGCAGTTGAGAACATTACATAAATTTTGAGTCAGTACGTTTTTGTTGAAAATTATTTTACTCATAAATTGGAGTTGTTTGACATCTTCAATGGTATTGTTTCTTTTAGTTTTAATATTGAGTCATGTTTGAGTTTTGAACCTATCACTTTTGGTTTATATACCTTTGTTTTTATACTTATGCCACAAAGGCATGGAAGATGCCTCTGATAACCATACACTTAACCTTTCCCCCAATTACCCAGGTGTAAGTAGTCACTGATTAGCCCCTCCCCTATAAAGCCTACTGGCCATGCTAGCTTTCCTGTTTGGTCTTTGTTTGTTTGCACTGACTGAGCAAAGTAGGAAACTGCTTGTAATTGCTTTAGCACTTTTTGAGTTTAGGCCATTGATTCTTTTTGGACTTGGTGGTCCTAATGTATGTTTCGCAGGCCTCCCTTCTCTACACATCAGTGTTGATGACCAAATGTGCAGAAATGTTGCCTTTGTGATCTGTACCTTCATATTGTGGTTCTAACAGAGTTCTACTTATAGACTTGTCTACTCTCGCCATTGTGGTTCTAACAGAGTTCTACTTATAGGCTTGTCTACTCTTGCCATTGTGGAACACATCAACAGTGTGGTCACCTTAGCACTTTTAATGGATTCCCAAGATGGAATACCATCAAGTTGAATTTACTGAGCTGTTCTTACTCTGCCATGGTCACATGTATACAATTTCCATAGTCCTGTTCTTACCCCAAATTGTTGTTTGTTTTTGTATTTAATTGTTTGGTGTTTGTTGCAATAAATACATGAAATGGAATTTGTTGGATTCAATTTAAAAAAGGTATCCTTGAGTCACTAGCTCAAAACAGAATGCAGTTCACAAGTATGGAGCTCAGCCTATAATTGATTTGATTGACATGCTGCATGCCATGAGTGTATAAAGTGGTATTTCTTTTTAAATTAAATAAGCTATTCTAAGATGAGCTGTGGTCATAACAGCACTGTTTGAGTTGAAAACTTTAAAGACGTTTAACAGTCTAAAGTGAGAACAGCAAATGTTCTTTAACAAAAATGTGTAAGTGTAAAAAAAATATATACTAATCACAAACACTTTAGGTTTTGATAAACAGGCTATAGTGCATTTGTTCTCACTTTAAAGTAGTTTATTTTTTATTTTTTATTCAGCTTATCAAAGAAGTGCTGTGGTCACAGCACTGTTTGAGAAACTAGTTGAAAACTTTATATCCAACTTAATTGTTTAAATAAAGTCTGGAGTGAGAACAGCAAATGTAATGTATTAAACAAAACAATTATATTTCTGGTTGATTAAAAGTGCAAAAGTTTTGGTCATCTAAAACTAAGACTAAGAGTAAGAGATGACAATAACTGGTATGCAATGTAATTACATTATGGCAAACTAAACATCTTGTTTGCTCAATGAAAGAGTAAATGTGGGAAACAGAGTAAAAATGTTCCCACAGATGGTTTTAAACAATAACCTAAATCTCAGTTGAGTCGTCATGAACCCTGATCATCACCTTTAGATTAAATCATTCTGGCAAGGGGTAGAGGTGTCTGAAAAGGATTTTCATCCCTTGACCTGTCACCTCTGCCTTCAACCTTAAATACAACCTCCAAATTCTTATTAGTGTGAAATGCCTAGTGGCGCAAGAGGAAAGCATAGGTCTCCCAAGCTGAAGGTGGTGGGTTTGAATCTTGCTCAGAGCAAACCTTCATTTTCTGGCTTTTTAAGGCCAAAGTGCCGAGGCAGGCCGCCTCCCTCCTCACGCCCTCTTTTGGCTCCGGTGGGAGGGGGAGGATCTTTTTTGGGAACCCGCCTCTGGGGCGGGATTTTCTTTATGAGCCTGCCTCCTGGGGGCGGAGCTTAAGAAATGTACATATTAAGCAAAGTGATTTTTGTACTTTTCACATTAATTTGATTGAACCAGTTTATTTTTAGTTTTTATTGAGATATTTGAGTTTTTTTATGACACTTTATTTCAGCTGTTTTGTTCCAGTTGATTTTTTCTTTTTTTTTTGGTTTTTGTTTGACCTTTTGTTTGAGTATTGGTTTTCTTTGAGGTTTGAACCTATGACGTTTGGCTTATGAAGCCTAGTTTTTATCTATTGAGCCACACTGGCATGTAAGGTATAATCGGGAACTTATATTTAACCAGCCTTTTAGAATTTAGATGGACAGTGAAAATGTTCTTCAGGGGACTTGAACCCAGAATGTTCTGTTTATAAACCCCAGGCTTATCACCTGCGCCACACAGGCATGTAAGGTACAATCGGGAACTTATATTTAACCAGCCTGTCAGAATAAAGAATGGACAGTGAAAATGTTCTTCAGGGGAATTGAACCCAGAATGTTCTGTTTATAAACCCCAGGCTTATCACCTGCGCCACACAGGCATGTAAGGTACAATCGGGAACTTATATTTAACCAGCCTGTCAGAATAAAGAATGGACAGTGAAAATGTTCTTCAGGGGAATTGAACCCAGAATGTTCTGTTTATAAACCCCAGGCTTATCACCTGCGCCACACAGGCATGTAAGGTACAATCGGGAACTTATATTTAACCAGCCTGTCAGAATAAAGAATGGACTGAAAATGTACTGTGGCAGGTTTGAACTTGCAACATTTGGTGTACAAACACTGGATTTTACTCATGAGCCACACAGGCATAAGTGATGCAGTTGAGAATGTCTGACTTAACCCACCTTTCAGAATATAGAGGTTCTTTAGGAGTTCCATTAGGAGGTTAAAAAACAATGCACACTTTAGGAGGTTCAAACACTGCACCTTTCAGAAGGACAGTGAAAATTTTATTCAAGAGGCTTGAACCTCTAATTGTTTGATTTGTTGTTTCAGTTTTTATATTGAATATTTTTTGAGTTTTTTGTTGATTGTTAGTTTTGTTTGAGTTTCTTTTAGTTTTGTTTGAGTATTAGTTTTGATTGAGTTTCTTTTAGTTTTGTTTGAGTTTTTTGTTGATTATTAGTTTTGTTTGAGTTTCTTTTTGTTTTGTTTGAGTTTTTTGTTGATTATTAGTTTTGTTTGAGTTTCTTTTTGTTTTGTTTGAGTTTTTTGTTGATTATTAGTTTTGTTTGAGTATTGAACCAGTCACCTTTGGGTTGTAAACCTCAGATTTATCTTTTGAGCCACTCTGGGCTGTAAGGTACAATCTGGGACTTATATTTAACCCACCTTTTAGAATTTAGATGGACAGTGAAAATGTTCTGTCGCAGAAATGAACTCTGGATTTTACTCTTCAGCCACATATGCATGAGAAATGCAGTTGAGAACATTACATACATTTTGAGTCAGTACATTTTTGTTGAAAATTATTTTACTCATAAATTGGAGTTGTTTGACATCTTCAATGGTATTGTTTCTTTTAGTTTTAATATTGAGTCATGTTTGAGTTTTGAACCTATCACTTTTGGTTTATATACCTTTGTTTTTATACTTATGCCACAAAGGCATGGAAGATGCCTCTGATAACCATACACTTAACCTTTCCCCCAATTACCCAGGTGTAAGTAGTCACTGATTAGCCCCTCCCCTATAAAGCCTACTGGCCATGCTAGCTTTCCTGTTTGGTCTTTCTTTGTTTGCACTGACTGAGCAAAGTAGGAAACTGCTTGTAATTGCTTTAGCACTTTTTGAGTTTAGGCCATTGATTCTTTTTTAACTTGGTGGTCCTAATGTATGTTTCGCAGGCCTCCCTTCTCTACACATCAGTGTTGATGACCAAATGTGCAGAAATGTTGCCTTTGTGATCTGTACCTTCATATTGTGGTTCTAACAGAGTTCTACTTATAGACTTGTCTACTCTCGCCATTGTGGTTCTAACAGAGTTCTACTTATAGGCTTGTATACTCTTGCCATTGTGGAACACATCAACAGTGTGGTCACCTTAGCACTTTTAATGGATTCCCAAGATGGAATACCATCAAGTTGAATTTACTGAGCTGTTCTTACTCTGCCATGGTCACATGTATACAATTTCCATAGTCCTGTTCTTACCCCAAATTGTTGTTTGTTTTTGTATTTAATTGTTTGGTGTTTGTTGCAATAAATACATGAAATGGAATTTGTTGGATTCAATTTAAAAAAGGTATCCTTGAGTCACTAGCTCAAAACAGAATGCAGTTCACAAGTATGGAGCTCAGCCTATAATTGATTTGATTGACATGCTGCATGCCATGAGTGTATAAAGTGGTATTTCTTTTTAAATTAAATAAGCTATTCTAAGATGAGCTGTGGTCATAACAGCACTGTTTGAGTTGAAAACTTTAAAGACGTTTAACAGTCTAAAGTGAGAACAGCAAATGTTCTTTAACAAAAATGTGTAAGTGTAAAAAAAATATATACTAATCACAAACACTTTAGGTTTTGATAAACAGGCTATAGTGCATTTGTTCTCACTTTAAAGTAGTTTATTTTTTATTTTTTATTCAGCTTATCAAAGAAGTGCTGTGGTCACAGCACTGTTTGAGAAACTAGTTGAAAACTTTATATCCAACTTAATTGTTTAAATAAAGTCTGGAGTGAGAACAGCAAATGTAATGTATTAAACAAAACAATTATATTTCTGGTTGATTAAAAGTGCAAAAGTTTTGGTCATCTAAAACTAAGACTAAGAGTAAGAGATGACAATAACTGGTATGCAATGTAATTACATTATGGCAAACTAAACATCTTGTTTGCTCAATGAAAGAGTAAATGTGGGAAACAGAGTAAAAATGTTCCCACAGATGGTTTTAAACAATAACCTAAATCTCAGTTGAGTCGTCATGAACCCTGATCATCACCTTTAGATTAAATCATTCTGGCAAGGGGTAGAGGTGTCTGAAAAGGATTTTCATCCCTTGACCTGTCACCTCTGCCTTCAACCTTAAATACAACCTCCAAATTCTTATTAGTGTGAAATGCCTAGTGGCGCAAGAGGAAAGCATAGGTCTCCCAAGCTGAAGGTGGTGGGTTTGAATCTTGCTCAGAGCAAACCTTCATTTTCTGGCTTTTTAAGGCCAAAGTGCCGAGGCAGGCCGCCTCCCTCCTCACGCCCTCTTTTGGCTCCGGTGGGAGGGGGAGGATCTTTTTTGGGAACCCGCCTCTGGGGCGGGATTTTCTTTATGAGCCTGCCTCCTGGGGGCGGAGCTTAAGAAATGTACATATTAAGCAAAGTGATTTTTGTACTTTTCACATTAATTTGATTGAACCAGTTTATTTTTAGTTTTTATTGAGATATTTGAGTTTTTTTATGACACTTTATTTCAGCTGTTTTGTTCCAGTTGATTTTTTCTTTTTTTTTTGGTTTTTGTTTGACCTTTTGTTTGAGTATTGGTTTTCTTTGAGGTTTGAACCTATGACGTTTGGCTTATGAAGCCTAGTTTTTATCTATTGAGCCACACTGGCATGTAAGGTATAATCGGGAACTTATATTTAACCAGCCTTTTAGAATTTAGATGGACAGTGAAAATGTTCTTCAGGGGACTTGAACCCAGAATGTTCTGTTTATAAACCCCAGGCTTATCACCTGCGCCACACAGGCATGTAAGGTACAATCGGGAACTTATATTTAACCAGCCTGTCAGAATAAAGAATGGACAGTGAAAATGTTCTTCAGGGGAATTGAACCCAGAATGTTCTGTTTATAAACCCCAGGCTTATCACCTGCGCCACACAGGCATGTAAGGTACAATCGGGAACTTATATTTAACCAGCCTGTCAGAATAAAGAATGGACAGTGAAAATGTTCTTCAGGGGAATTGAACCCAGAATGTTCTGTTTATAAACCCCAGGCTTATCACCTGCGCCACACAGGCATGTAAGGTACAATCGGGAACTTATATTTAACCAGCCTGTCAGAATAAAGAATGGACTGAAAATGTACTGTGGCAGGTTTGAACTTGCAACATTTGGTGTACAAACACTGGATTTTACTCATGAGCCACACAGGCATAAGTGATGCAGTTGAGAATGTCTGACTTAACCCACCTTTCAGAATATAGAGGTTCTTTAGGAGTTCCATTAGGAGGTTAAAAAACAATGCACACTTTAGGAGGTTCAAACACTGCACCTTTCAGAAGGACAGTGAAAATTTTATTCAAGAGGCTTGAACCTCTAATTGTTTGATTTGTTGTTTCAGTTTTTATATTGAATATTTTTTGAGTTTTTTGTTGATTGTTAGTTTTGTTTGAGTTTCTTTTAGTTTTGTTTGAGTATTAGTTTTGATTGAGTTTCTTTTAGTTTTGTTTGAGTTTTTTGTTGATTATTAGTTTTGTTTGAGTTTCTTTTTGTTTTGTTTGAGTTTTTTGTTGATTATTAGTTTTGTTTGAGTTTCTTTTTGTTTTGTTTGAGTTTTTTGTTGATTATTAGTTTTGTTTGAGTATTGAACCAGTCACCTTTGGGTTGTAAACCTCAGATTTATCTTTTGAGCCACTCTGGGCTGTAAGGTACAATCTGGGACTTATATTTAACCCACCTTTTAGAATTTAGATGGACAGTGAAAATGTTCTGTCGCAGAAATGAACTCTGGATTTTACTCTTCAGCCACATATGCATGAGAAATGCAGTTGAGAACATTACATACATTTTGAGTCAGTACATTTTTGTTGAAAATTATTTTACTCATAAATTGGAGTTGTTTGACATCTTCAATGGTATTGTTTCTTTTAGTTTTAATATTGAGTCATGTTTGAGTTTTGAACCTATCACTTTTGGTTTATATACCTTTGTTTTTATACTTATGCCACAAAGGCATGGAAGATGCCTCTGATAACCATACACTTAACCTTTCCCCCAATTACCCAGGTGTAAGTAGTCACTGATTAGCCCCTCCCCTATAAAGCCTACTGGCCATGCTAGCTTTCCTGTTTGGTCTTTCTTTGTTTGCACTGACTGAGCAAAGTAGGAAACTGCTTGTAATTGCTTTAGCACTTTTTGAGTTTAGGCCATTGATTCTTTTTTAACTTGGTGGTCCTAATGTATGTTTCGCAGGCCTCCCTTCTCTACACATCAGTGTTGATGACCAAATGTGCAGAAATGTTGCCTTTGTGATCTGTACCTTCATATTGTGGTTCTAACAGAGTTCTACTTATAGACTTGTCTACTCTCGCCATTGTGGTTCTAACAGAGTTCTACTTATAGGCTTGTCTACTCTTGCCATTGTGGAACACATCAACAGTGTGGTCACCTTAGCACTTTTAATGGATTCCCAAGATGGAATACCATCAAGTTGAATTTACTGAGCTGTTCTTACTCTGCCATGGTCACATGTATACAATTTCCATAGTCCTGTTCTTACCCCAAATTGTTGTTTGTTTTTGTATTTAATTGTTTGGTGTTTGTTGCAATAAATACATGAAATGGAATTTGTTGGATTCAATTTAAAAAAGGTATCCTTGAGTCACTAGCTCAAAACAGAATGCAGTTCACAAGTATGGAGCTCAGCCTATAATTGATTTGATTGACATGCTGCATGCCATGAGTGTATAAAGTGGTATTTCTTTTTAAATTAAATAAGCTATTCTAAGATGAGCTGTGGTCATAACAGCACTGTTTGAGTTGAAAACTTTAAAGACGTTTAACAGTCTAAAGTGAGAACAGCAAATGTTCTTTAACAAAAATGTGTAAGTGTAAAAAAAATATATACTAATCACAAACACTTTAGGTTTTGATAAACAGGCTATAGTGCATTTGTTCTCACTTTAAAGTAGTTTATTTTTTATTTTTTATTCAGCTTATCAAAGAAGTGCTGTGGTCACAGCACTGTTTGAGAAACTAGTTGAAAACTTTATATCCAACTTAATTGTTTAAATAAAGTCTGGAGTGAGAACAGCAAATGTAATGTATTAAACAAAACAATTATATTTCTGGTTGATTAAAAGTGCAAAAGTTTTGGTCATCTAAAACTAAGACTAAGAGTAAGAGATGACAATAACTGGTATGCAATGTAATTACATTATGGCAAACTAAACATCTTGTTTGCTCAATGAAAGAGTAAATGTGGGAAACAGAGTAAAAATGTTCCCACAGATGGTTTTAAACAATAACCTAAATCTCAGTTGAGTCGTCATGAACCCTGATCATCACCTTTAGATTAAATCATTCTGGCAAGGGGTAGAGGTGTCTGAAAAGGATTTTCATCCCTTGACCTGTCACCTCTGCCTTCAACCTTAAATACAACCTCCAAATTCTTATTAGTGTGAAATGCCTAGTGGCGCAAGAGGAAAGCATAGGTCTCCCAAGCTGAAGGTGGTGGGTTTGAATCTTGCTCAGAGCAAACCTTCATTTTCTGGCTTTTTAAGGCCAAAGTGCCGAGGCAGGCCGCCTCCCTCCTCACGCCCTCTTTTGGCTCCGGTGGGAGGGGGAGGATCTTTTTTGGGAACCCGCCTCTGGGGCGGGATTTTCTTTATGAGCCTGCCTCCTGGGGGCGGAGCTTAAGAAATGTACATATTAAGCAAAGTGATTTTTGTACTTTTCACATTAATTTGATTGAACCAGTTTATATTTAGTTTTTATTGAGATATTTGAGTTTTTTTATGACACTTTATTTCAGCTGTTTTGTTCCAGTTGATTTTTTCTTTTTTTTTTGGTTTTTGTTTTTGTTTGACCTTTTGTTTGAGTATTGGTTTTCTTTGAGGTTTGAACCTATGACGTTTGGTTTATGAAGCCTAGTTTTTATCTATTGAGCCACACTGGCATGTAAGGTATAATCGGGAACTTATATTTAACCAGCCTTTTAGAATTTAGATGGACAGTGAAAATGTTCTTCAGGGGACTTGAACCCAGAATGTTCTGTTTATAAACCCCAGGCTTATCACCTGCGCCACACAGGCATGTAAGGTACAATCGGGAACTTATATTTAACCAGCCTGTCAGAATAAAGAATGGACAGTGAAAATGTTCTTCAGGGGAATTGAACCCAGAATGTTCTGTTTATAAACCCCAGGCTTATCACCTGCGCCACACAGGCATGTAAGGTACAATCGGGAACTTATATTTAACCAGCCTGTCAGAATAAAGAATGGACTGAAAATGTACTGTGGCAGGTTTGAACTTGCAACATTTGGTGTACAAACACTGGATTTTACTCATGAGCCACACAGGCATAAGTGATGCAGTTGAGAATGTCTGACTTAACCCACCTTTCAGAATATAGAGGTTCTTTAGCAGTTCCATTAGGAGGTTAAAAAACAATGCACACTTTAGGAGGTTCAAACACTGCACCTTTCAGAAGGACAGTGAAAATTTTATTCAAGAGGCTTGAACCTCTAATTGTTTGATTTGTTGTTTCAGTTTTTATATTGAATATTTTTTGAGTTTTTTGTTGATTGTTAGTTTTGTTTGAGTTTCTTTTAGTTTTGTTTGAGTATTAGTTTTGATTGAGTTTCTTTTAGTTTTGTTTGAGTTTTTTGTTGATTATTAGTTTTGTTTGAGTTTCTTTTTGTTTTGTTTGAGTTTTTTGTTGATTATTAGTTTTGTTTGAGTTTCTTTTTGTTTTGTTTGAGTTTTTTGTTGATTATTAGTTTTGTTTGAGTATTGAACCAGTCACCTTTGGGTTGTAAACCTCAGATTTATCTTTTGAGCCACTCTGGGCTGTAAGGTACAATCTGGGACTTATATTTAACCCACCTTTTAGAATTTAGATGGACAGTGAAAATGTTCTGTCGCAGAAATGAACTCTGGATTTTACTCTTCAGCCACATATGCATGAGAAATGCAGTTGAGAACATTACATACATTTTGAGTCAGTACATTTTTGTTGAAAATTATTTTACTCATAAATTGGAGTTGTTTGACATCTTCAATGGTATTGTTTCTTTTAGTTTTAATATTGAGTCATGTTTGAGTTTTGAACCTATCACTTTTGGTTTATATACCTTTGTTTTTATACTTATGCCACAAAGGCATGGAAGATGCCTCTGATAACCATACACTTAACCTTTCCCCCAATTACCCAGGTGTAAGTAGTCACTGATTAGCCCCTCCCCTATAAAGCCTACTGGCCATGCTAGCTTTCCTGTTTGGTCTTTCTTTGTTTGCACTGACTGAGCAAAGTAGGAAACTGCTTGTAATTGCTTTAGCACTTTTTGAGTTTAGGCCATTGATTCTTTTTTAACTTGGTGGTCCTAATGTATGTTTCGCAGGCCTCCCTTCTCTACACATCAGTGTTGATGACCAAATGTGCAGAAATGTTGCCTTTGTGATCTGTACCTTCATATTGTGGTTCTAACAGAGTTCTACTTATAGACTTGTCTACTCTCGCCATTGTGGTTCTAACAGAGTTCTACTTATAGGCTTGTCTACTCTTGCCATTGTGGAACACATCAACAGTGTGGTCACCTTAGCACTTTTAATGGATTCCCAAGATGGAATACCATCAAGTTGAATTTACTGAGCTGTTCTTACTCTGCCATGGTCACATGTATACAATTTCCATAGTCCTGTTCTTACCCCAAATTGTTGTTTGTTTTTGTATTTAATTGTTTGGTGTTTGTTGCAATAAATACATGAAATGGAATTTGTTGGATTCAATTTAAAAAAGGTATCCTTGAGTCACTAGCTCAAAACAGAATGCAGTTCACAAGTATGGAGCTCAGCCTATAATTGATTTGATTGACATGCTGCATGCCATGAGTGTATAAAGTGGTATTTCTTTTTAAATTAAATAAGCTATTCTAAGATGAGCTGTGGTCATAACAGCACTGTTTGAGTTGAAAACTTTAAAGACGTTTAACAGTCTAAAGTGAGAACAGCAAATGTTCTTTAACAAAAATGTGTAAGTGTAAAAAAAATATATACTAATCACAAACACTTTAGGTTTTGATAAACAGGCTATAGTGCATTTGTTCTCACTTTAAAGTAGTTTATTTTTTATTTTTTATTCAGCTTATCAAAGAAGTGCTGTGGTCACAGCACTGTTTGAGAAACTAGTTGAAAACTTTATATCCAACTTAATTGTTTAAATAAAGTCTGGAGTGAGAACAGCAAATGTAATGTATTAAACAAAACAATTATATTTCTGGTTGATTAAAAGTGCAAAAGTTTTGGTCATCTAAAACTAAGACTAAGAGTAAGAGATGACAATAACTGGTATGCAATGTAATTACATTATGGCAAACTAAACATCTTGTTTGCTCAATGAAAGAGTAAATGTGGGAAACAGAGTAAAAATGTTCCCACAGATGGTTTTAAACAATAACCTAAATCTCAGTTGAGTCGTCATGAACCCTGATCATCACCTTTAGATTAAATCATTCTGGCAAGGGGTAGAGGTGTCTGAAAAGGATTTTCATCCCTTGACCTGTCACCTCTGCCTTCAACCTTAAATACAACCTCCAAATTCTTATTAGTGTGAAATGCCTAGTGGCGCAAGAGGAAAGCATAGGTCTCCCAAGCTGAAGGTGGTGGGTTTGAATCTTGCTCAGAGCAAACCTTCATTTTCTGGCTTTTTAAGGCCAAAGTGCCGAGGCAGGCCGCCTCCCTCCTCACGCCCTCTTTTGGCTCCGGTGGGAGGGGGAGGATCTTTTTTGGGAACCCGCCTCTGGGGCGGGATTTTCTTTATGAGCCTGCCTCCTGGGGGCGGAGCTTAAGAAATGTACATATTAAGCAAAGTGATTTTTGTACTTTTCACATTAATTTGATTGAACCAGTTTATTTTTAGTTTTTATTGAGATATTTGAGTTTTTTTATGACACTTTATTTCAGCTGTTTTGTTCCAGTTGATTTTTTCTTTTTTTTTTGGTTTTTGTTTTTGTTTGACCTTTTGTTTGAGTATTGGTTTTCTTTGAGGTTTGAACCTATGACGTTTGGTTTATGAAGCCTAGTTTTTATCTATTGAGCCACACTGGCATGTAAGGTATAATCGGGAACTTATATTTAACCAGCCTTTTAGAATTTAGATGGACAGTGAAAATGTTCTTCAGGGGACTTGAACCCAGAATGTTCTGTTTATAAACCCCAGGCTTATCACCTGCGCCACACAGGCATGTAAGGTACAATCGGGAACTTATATTTAACCAGCCTGTCAGAATAAAGAATGGACAGTGAAAATGTTCTTCAGGGGAATTGAACCCAGAATGTTCTGTTTATAAACCCCAGGCTTATCACCTGCGCCACACAGGCATGTAAGGTACAATCGGGAACTTATATTTAACCATCCTGTCAGAATAAAGAATGGACAGTGAAAATGTTCTTCAGGGGAATTGAACCCAGAATGTTCTGTTTATAAACCCCAGGCTTATCACCTGCGCCACACAGGCATGTAAGGTACAATCGGGAACTTATATTTAACCAGCCTGTCAGAATAAAGAATGGACAGTGAAAATGTACTGTGGCAGGTTTGAACTTGCAACATTTGGTGTACAAACACTGGATTTTACTCATGAGCCACACAGGCATAAGTGATGCAGTTGAGAATGTCTGACTTAACCCACCTTTCAGAATATAGAGGTTCTTTAGGAGTTCCATTAGGAGGTTAAAAAACAATGCACACTTTAGGAGGTTCAAACACTGCACCTTTCAGAAGGACAGTGAAATTTTTATTCAAGAGGCTTGAACCTCTAATTGTTTGATTTGTTGTTTCAGTTTTTATATTGAATATCTTTTGAGTTTTTTGTTGATTGTTAGTTTTGTTTGAGTTTCTTTTAGTTTTGTTTGAGTATTAGTTTTGATTGAGTTTCTTTTAGTTTTGTTTGAGTTTTTTGTTGATTATTAGTTTTGTTTGAGTTTCTTTTTGTTTTGTTTGAGTTTTTTGTTGATTATTAGTTTTGTTTGAGTTTCTTTTTGTTTTGTTTGAGTTTTTTGTTGATTATTAGTTTTGTTTGAGTATTGAACCAGTCACCTTTGGGTTGTAAACCTCAGATTTATCTTTTGAGCCACTCTGGGCTGTAAGGTACAATCTGGGACTTATATTTAACCCACCTTTTAGAATTTAGATGGACAGTGAAAATGTTCTGTCGCAGAAATGAACTCTGGATTTTACTCTTCAGCCACATATGCATGAGAAATGCAGTTGAGAACATTACATACATTTTGAGTCAGTACATTTTTGTTGAAAATTATTTTACTCATAAATTGGAGTTGTTTGACATCTTCAATGGTATTGTTTCTTTTAGTTTTAATATTGAGTCATGTTTGAGTTTTGAACCTATCACTTTTGGTTTATATACCTTTGTTTTTATACTTATGCCACAAAGGCATGGAAGATGCCTCTGATAACCATACACTTAACCTTTCCCCCAATTACCCAGGTGTAAGTAGTCACTGATTAGCCCCTCCCCTATAAAGCCTACTGGCCATGCTAGCTTTCCTGTTTGGTCTTTCTTTGTTTGCACTGACTGAGCAAAGTAGGAAACTGCTTGTAATTGCTTTAGCACTTTTTGAGTTTAGGCCATTGATTCTTTTTGAACTTGGTGGTCCTAATGTATGTTTCGCAGGCCTCCCTTCTCTACACATCAGTGTTGATGACCAAATGTGCAGAAATGTTGCCTTTGTGATCTGTACCTTCATATTGTGGTTCTAACAGAGTTCTACTTATAGACTTGTCTACTCTCGCCATTGTGGTTCTAACAGAGTTCTACTTATAGGCTTGTCTACTCTTGCCATTGTGGAACACATCAACAGTGTGGTCACCTTAGCACTTTTAATGGATTCCCAAGATGGAATACCATCAAGTTGAATTTACTGAGCTGTTCTTACTCTGCCATGGTCACATGTATACAATTTCCATAGTCCTGTTCTTACCCCAAATTGTTGTTTGTTTTTGTATTTAATTGTTTGGTGTTTGTTGCAATAAATACATGAAATGGAATTTGTTGGATTCAATTTAAAAAAGGTATCCTTGAGTCACTAGCTCAAAACAGAATGCAGTTCACAAGTATGGAGCTCAGCCTATAATTGATTTGATTGACATGCTGCATGCCATGAGTGTATAAAGTGGTATTTCTTTTTAAATTAAATAAGCTATTCTAAGATGAGCTGTGGTCATAACAGCACTGTTTGAGTTGAAAACTTTAAAGACGTTTAACAGTCTAAAGTGAGAACAGCAAATGTTCTTTAACAAAAATGTGTAAGTGTAAAAAAAATATATACTAATCACAAACACTTTAGGTTTTGATAAACAGGCTATAGTGCATTTGTTCTCACTTTAAAGTAGTTTATTTTTTATTTTTTATTCAGCTTATCAAAGAAGTGCTGTGGTCACAGCACTGTTTGAGAAACTAGTTGAAAACTTTATATCCAACTTAATTGTTTAAATAAAGTCTGGAGTGAGAACAGCAAATGTAATGTATTAAACAAAACAATTATATTTCTGGTTGATTAAAAGTGCAAAAGTTTTGGTCATCTAAAACTAAGACTAAGAGTAAGAGATGACAATAACTGGTATGCAATGTAATTACATTATGGCAAACTAAACATCTTGTTTGCTCAATGAAAGAGTAAATGTGGGAAACAGAGTAAAAATGTTCCCACAGATGGTTTTAAACAATAACCTAAATCTCAGTTGAGTCGTCATGAACCCTGATCATCACCTTTAGATTAAATCATTCTGGCAAGGGGTAGAGGTGTCTGAAAAGGATTTTCATCCCTTGACCTGTCACCTCTGCCTTCAACCTTAAATACAACCTCCAAATTCTTATTAGTGTGAAATGCCTAGTGGCGCAAGAGGAAAGCATAGGTCTCCCAAGCTGAAGGTGGTGGGTTTGAATCTTGCTCAGAGCAAACCTTCATTTTCTGGCTTTTTAAGGCCAAAGTGCCGAGGCAGGCCGCCTCCCTCCTCACGCCCTCTTTTGGCTCCGGTGGGAGGGGGAGGATCTTTTTTGGGAACCCGCCTCTGGGGCGGGATTTTCTTTATGAGCCTGCCTCCTGGGGGCGGAGCTTAAGAAATGTACATATTAAGCAAAGTGATTTTTGTACTTTTCACATTAATTTGATTGAACCAGTTTATTTTTAGTTTTTATTGAGATATTTGAGTTTTTTTATGACACTTTATTTCAGCTGTTTTGTTCCAGTTGATTTTTTCTTTTTTTTTTGGTTTTTGTTTGACCTTTTGTTTGAGTATTGGTTTTCTTTGAGGTTTGAACCTATGACGTTTGGCTTATGAAGCCTAGTTTTTATCTATTGAGCCACACTGGCATGTAAGGTATAATCGGGAACTTATATTTAACCAGCCTTTTAGAATTTAGATGGACAGTGAAAATGTTCTTCAGGGGACTTGAACCCAGAATGTTCTGTTTATAAACCCCAGGCTTATCACCTGCGCCACACAGGCATGTAAGGTACAATCGGGAACTTATATTTAACCAGCCTGTCAGAATAAAGAATGGACAGTGAAAATGTTCTTCAGGGGAATTGAACCCAGAATGTTCTGTTTATAAACCCCAGGCTTATCACCTGCGCCACACAGGCATGTAAGGTACAATCGGGAACTTATATTTAACCAGCCTGTCAGAATAAAGAATGGACAGTGAAAATGTTCTTCAGGGGAATTGAACCCAGAATGTTCTGTTTATAAACCCCAGGCTTATCACCTGCGCCACACAGGCATGTAAGGTACAATCGGGAACTTATATTTAACCAGCCTGTCAGAATAAAGAATGGACTGAAAATGTACTGTGGCAGGTTTGAACTTGCAACATTTGGTGTACAAACACTGGATTTTACTCATGAGCCACACAGGCATAAGTGATGCAGTTGAGAATGTCTGACTTAACCCACCTTTCAGAATATAGAGGTTCTTTAGGAGTTCCATTAGGAGGTTAAAAAACAATGCACACTTTAGGAGGTTCAAACACTGCACCTTTCAGAAGGACAGTGAAAATTTTATTCAAGAGGCTTGAACCTCTAATTGTTTGATTTGTTGTTTCAGTTTTTATATTGAATATTTTTTGAGTTTTTTGTTGATTGTTAGTTTTGTTTGAGTTTCTTTTAGTTTTGTTTGAGTATTAGTTTTGATTGAGTTTCTTTTAGTTTTGTTTGAGTTTTTTGTTGATTATTAGTTTTGTTTGAGTTTCTTTTTGTTTTGTTTGAGTTTTTTGTTGATTATTAGTTTTGTTTGAGTTTCTTTTTGTTTTGTTTGAGTTTTTTGTTGATTATTAGTTTTGTTTGAGTATTGAACCAGTCACCTTTGGGTTGTAAACCTCAGATTTATCTTTTGAGCCACTCTGGGCTGTAAGGTACAATCTGGGACTTATATTTAACCCACCTTTTAGAATTTAGATGGACAGTGAAAATGTTCTGTCGCAGAAATGAACTCTGGATTTTACTCTTCAGCCACATATGCATGAGAAATGCAGTTGAGAACATTACATACATTTTGAGTCAGTACATTTTTGTTGAAAATTATTTTACTCATAAATTGGAGTTGTTTGACATCTTCAATGGTATTGTTTCTTTTAGTTTTAATATTGAGTCATGTTTGAGTTTTGAACCTATCACTTTTGGTTTATATACCTTTGTTTTTATACTTATGCCACAAAGGCATGGAAGATGCCTCTGATAACCATACACTTAACCTTTCCCCCAATTACCCAGGTGTAAGTAGTCACTGATTAGCCCCTCCCCTATAAAGCCTACTGGCCATGCTAGCTTTCCTGTTTGGTCTTTCTTTGTTTGCACTGACTGAGCAAAGTAGGAAACTGCTTGTAATTGCTTTAGCACTTTTTGAGTTTAGGCCATTGATTCTTTTTTAACTTGGTGGTCCTAATGTATGTTTCGCAGGCCTCCCTTCTCTACACATCAGTGTTGATGACCAAATGTGCAGAAATGTTGCCTTTGTGATCTGTACCTTCATATTGTGGTTCTAACAGAGTTCTACTTATAGACTTGTCTACTCTCGCCATTGTGGTTCTAACAGAGTTCTACTTATAGGCTTGTCTACTCTTGCCATTGTGGAACACATCAACAGTGTGGTCACCTTAGCACTTTTAATGGATTCCCAAGATGGAATACCATCAAGTTGAATTTACTGAGCTGTTCTTACTCTGCCATGGTCACATGTATACAATTTCCATAGTCCTGTTCTTACCCCAAATTGTTGTTTGTTTTTGTATTTAATTGTTTGGTGTTTGTTGCAATAAATACATGAAATGGAATTTGTTGGATTCAATTTAAAAAAGGTATCCTTGAGTCACTAGCTCAAAACAGAATGCAGTTCACAAGTATGGAGCTCAGCCTATAATTGATTTGATTGACATGCTGCATGCCATGAGTGTATAAAGTGGTATTTCTTTTTAAATTAAATAAGCTATTCTAAGATGAGCTGTGGTCATAACAGCACTGTTTGAGTTGAAAACTTTAAAGACGTTTAACAGTCTAAAGTGAGAACAGCAAATGTTCTTTAACAAAAATGTGTAAGTGTAAAAAAAATATATACTAATCACAAACACTTTAGGTTTTGATAAACAGGCTATAGTGCATTTGTTCTCACTTTAAAGTAGTTTATTTTTTATTTTTTATTCAGCTTATCAAAGAAGTGCTGTGGTCACAGCACTGTTTGAGAAACTAGTTGAAAACTTTATATCCAACTTAATTGTTTAAATAAAGTCTGGAGTGAGAACAGCAAATGTAATGTATTAAACAAAACAATTATATTTCTGGTTGATTAAAAGTGCAAAAGTTTTGGTCATCTAAAACTAAGACTAAGAGTAAGAGATGACAATAACTGGTATGCAATGTAATTACATTATGGCAAACTAAACATCTTGTTTGCTCAATGAAAGAGTAAATGTGGGAAACAGAGTAAAAATGTTCCCACAGATGGTTTTAAACAATAACCTAAATCTCAGTTGAGTCGTCATGAACCCTGATCATCACCTTTAGATTAAATCATTCTGGCAAGGGGTAGAGGTGTCTGAAAAGGATTTTCATCCCTTGACCTGTCACCTCTGCCTTCAACCTTAAATACAACCTCCAAATTCTTATTAGTGTGAAATGCCTAGTGGCGCAAGAGGAAAGCATAGGTCTCCCAAGCTGAAGGTGGTGGGTTTGAATCTTGCTCAGAGCAAACCTTCATTTTCTGGCTTTTTAAGGCCAAAGTGCCGAGGCAGGCCGCCTCCCTCCTCACGCCCTCTTTTGGCTCCGGTGGGAGGGGGAGGATCTTTTTTGGGAACCCGCCTCTGGGGCGGGATTTTCTTTATGAGCCTGCCTCCTGGGGGCGGAGCTTAAGAAATGTACATATTAAGCAAAGTGATTTTTGTACTTTTCACATTAATTTGATTGAACCAGTTTATTTTTAGTTTTTATTGAGATATTTGAGTTTTTTTATGACACTTTATTTCAGCTGTTTTGTTCCAGTTGATTTTTTCTTTTTTTTTTGGTTTTTGTTTGACCTTTTGTTTGAGTATTGGTTTTCTTTGAGGTTTGAACCTATGACGTTTGGCTTATGAAGCCTAGTTTTTATCTATTGAGCCACACTGGCATGTAAGGTATAATCGGGAACTTATATTTAACCAGCCTTTTAGAATTTAGATGGACAGTGAAAATGTTCTTCAGGGGACTTGAACCCAGAATGTTCTGTTTATAAACCCCAGGCTTATCACCTGCGCCACACAGGCATGTAAGGTACAATCGGGAACTTATATTTAACCAGCCTGTCAGAATAAAGAATGGACAGTGAAAATGTTCTTCAGGGGAATTGAACCCAGAATGTTCTGTTTATAAACCCCAGGCTTATCACCTGCGCCACACAGGCATGTAAGGTACAATCGGGAACTTATATTTAACCAGCCTGTCAGAATAAAGAATGGACAGTGAAAATGTTCTTCAGGGGAATTGAACCCAGAATGTTCTGTTTATAAACCCCAGGCTTATCACCTGCGCCACACAGGCATGTAAGGTACAATCGGGAACTTATATTTAACCAGCCTGTCAGAATAAAGAATGGACTGAAAATGTACTGTGGCAGGTTTGAACTTGCAACATTTGGTGTACAAACACTGGATTTTACTCATGAGCCACACAGGCATAAGTGATGCAGTTGAGAATGTCTGACTTAACCCACCTTTCAGAATATAGAGGTTCTTTAGGAGTTCCATTAGGAGGTTAAAAAACAATGCACACTTTAGGAGGTTCAAACACTGCACCTTTCAGAAGGACAGTGAAAATTTTATTCAAGAGGCTTGAACCTCTAATTGTTTGATTTGTTGTTTCAGTTTTTATATTGAATATTTTTTGAGTTTTTTGTTGATTGTTAGTTTTGTTTGAGTTTCTTTTAGTTTTGTTTGAGTATTAGTTTTGATTGAGTTTCTTTTAGTTTTGTTTGAGTTTTTTGTTGATTATTAGTTTTGTTTGAGTTTCTTTTTGTTTTGTTTGAGTTTTTTGTTGATTATTAGTTTTGTTTGAGTTTCTTTTTGTTTTGTTTGAGTTTTTTGTTGATTATTAGTTTTGTTTGAGTATTGAACCAGTCACCTTTGGGTTGTAAACCTCAGATTTATCTTTTGAGCCACTCTGGGCTGTAAGGTACAATCTGGGACTTATATTTAACCCACCTTTTAGAATTTAGATGGACAGTGAAAATGTTCTGTCGCAGAAATGAACTCTGGATTTTACTCTTCAGCCACATATGCATGAGAAATGCAGTTGAGAACATTACATACATTTTGAGTCAGTACATTTTTGTTGAAAATTATTTTACTCATAAATTGGAGTTGTTTGACATCTTCAATGGTATTGTTTCTTTTAGTTTTAATATTGAGTCATGTTTGAGTTTTGAACCTATCACTTTTGGTTTATATACCTTTGTTTTTATACTTATGCCACAAAGGCATGGAAGATGCCTCTGATAACCATACACTTAACCTTTCCCCCAATTACCCAGGTGTAAGTAGTCACTGATTAGCCCCTCCCCTATAAAGCCTACTGGCCATGCTAGCTTTCCTGTTTGGTCTTTCTTTGTTTGCACTGACTGAGCAAAGTAGGAAACTGCTTGTAATTGCTTTAGCACTTTTTGAGTTTAGGCCATTGATTCTTTTTTAACTTGGTGGTCCTAATGTATGTTTCGCAGGCCTCCCTTCTCTACACATCAGTGTTGATGACCAAATGTGCAGAAATGTTGCCTTTGTGATCTGTACCTTCATATTGTGGTTCTAACAGAGTTCTACTTATAGACTTGTCTACTCTCGCCATTGTGGTTCTAACAGAGTTCTACTTATAGGCTTGTCTACTCTTGCCATTGTGGAACACATCAACAGTGTGGTCACCTTAGCACTTTTAATGGATTCCCAAGATGGAATACCATCAAGTTGAATTTACTGAGCTGTTCTTACTCTGCCATGGTCACATGTATACAATTTCCATAGTCCTGTTCTTACCCCAAATTGTTGTTTGTTTTTGTATTTAATTGTTTGGTGTTTGTTGCAATAAATACATGAAATGGAATTTGTTGGATTCAATTTAAAAAAGGTATCCTTGAGTCACTAGCTCAAAACAGAATGCAGTTCACAAGTATGGAGCTCAGCCTATAATTGATTTGATTGACATGCTGCATGCCATGAGTGTATAAAGTGGTATTTCTTTTTAAATTAAATAAGCTATTCTAAGATGAGCTGTGGTCATAACAGCACTGTTTGAGTTGAAAACTTTAAAGACGTTTAACAGTCTAAAGTGAGAACAGCAAATGTTCTTTAACAAAAATGTGTAAGTGTAAAAAAAATATATACTAATCACAAACACTTTAGGTTTTGATAAACAGGCTATAGTGCATTTGTTCTCACTTTAAAGTAGTTTATTTTTTATTTTTTATTCAGCTTATCAAAGAAGTGCTGTGGTCACAGCACTGTTTGAGAAACTAGTTGAAAACTTTATATCCAACTTAATTGTTTAAATAAAGTCTGGAGTGAGAACAGCAAATGTAATGTATTAAACAAAACAATTATATTTCTGGTTGATTAAAAGTGCAAAAGTTTTGGTCATCTAAAACTAAGACTAAGAGTAAGAGATGACAATAACTGGTATGCAATGTAATTACATTATGGCAAACTAAACATCTTGTTTGCTCAATGAAAGAGTAAATGTGGGAAACAGAGTAAAAATGTTCCCACAGATGGTTTTAAACAATAACCTAAATCTCAGTTGAGTCGTCATGAACCCTGATCATCACCTTTAGATTAAATCATTCTGGCAAGGGGTAGAGGTGTCTGAAAAGGATTTTCATCCCTTGACCTGTCACCTCTGCCTTCAACCTTAAATACAACCTCCAAATTCTTATTAGTGTGAAATGCCTAGTGGCGCAAGAGGAAAGCATAGGTCTCCCAAGCTGAAGGTGGTGGGTTTGAATCTTGCTCAGAGCAAACCTTCATTTTCTGGCTTTTTAAGGCCAAAGTGCCGAGGCAGGCCGCCTCCCTCCTCACGCCCTCTTTTGGCTCCGGTGGGAGGGGGAGGATCTTTTTTGGGAACCCGCCTCTGGGGCGGGATTTTCTTTATGAGCCTGCCTCCTGGGGGCGGAGCTTAAGAAATGTACATATTAAGCAAAGTGATTTTTGTACTTTTCACATTAATTTGATTGAACCAGTTTATATTTAGTTTTTATTGAGATATTTGAGTTTTTTTATGACACTTTATTTCAGCTGTTTTGTTCCAGTTGATTTTTTCTTTTTTTTTTGGTTTTTGTTTTTGTTTGACCTTTTGTTTGAGTATTGGTTTTCTTTGAGGTTTGAACCTATGACGTTTGGTTTATGAAGCCTAGTTTTTATCTATTGAGCCACACTGGCATGTAAGGTATAATCGGGAACTTATATTTAACCAGCCTTTTAGAATTTAGATGGACAGTGAAAATGTTCTTCAGGGGACTTGAACCCAGAATGTTCTGTTTATAAACCCCAGGCTTATCACCTGCGCCACACAGGCATGTAAGGTACAATCGGGAACTTATATTTAACCAGCCTGTCAGAATAAAGAATGGACAGTGAAAATGTTCTTCAGGGGAATTGAACCCAGAATGTTCTGTTTATAAACCCCAGGCTTATCACCTGCGCCACACAGGCATGTAAGGTACAATCGGGAACTTATATTTAACCAGCCTGTCAGAATAAAGAATGGACTGAAAATGTACTGTGGCAGGTTTGAACTTGCAACATTTGGTGTACAAACACTGGATTTTACTCATGAGCCACACAGGCATAAGTGATGCAGTTGAGAATGTCTGACTTAACCCACCTTTCAGAATATAGAGGTTCTTTAGCAGTTCCATTAGGAGGTTAAAAAACAATGCACACTTTAGGAGGTTCAAACACTGCACCTTTCAGAAGGACAGTGAAAATTTTATTCAAGAGGCTTGAACCTCTAATTGTTTGATTTGTTGTTTCAGTTTTTATATTGAATATTTTTTGAGTTTTTTGTTGATTGTTAGTTTTGTTTGAGTTTCTTTTAGTTTTGTTTGAGTATTAGTTTTGATTGAGTTTCTTTTAGTTTTGTTTGAGTTTTTTGTTGATTATTAGTTTTGTTTGAGTTTCTTTTTGTTTTGTTTGAGTTTTTTGTTGATTATTAGTTTTGTTTGAGTTTCTTTTTGTTTAGTTTGAGTTTTTTGTTGATTATTAGTTTTGTTTGAGTATTGAACCAGTCACCTTTGGGTTGTAAACCTCAGATTTATCTTTTGAGCCACTCTGGGCTGTAAGGTACAATCTGGGACTTATATTTAACCCACCTTTTAGAATTTAGATGGACAGTGAAAATGTTCTGTCGCAGAAATGAACTCTGGATTTTACTCTTCAGCCACATATGCATGAGAAATGCAGTTGAGAACATTACATACATTTTGAGTCAGTACATTTTTGTTGAAAATTATTTTACTCATAAATTGGAGTTGTTTGACATCTTCAATGGTATTGTTTCTTTTAGTTTTAATATTGAGTCATGTTTGAGTTTTGAACCTATCACTTTTGGTTTATATACCTTTGTTTTTATACTTATGCCACAAAGGCATGGAAGATGCCTCTGATAACCATACACTTAACCTTTCCCCCAATTACCCAGGTGTAAGTAGTCACTGATTAGCCCCTCCCCTATAAAGCCTACTGGCCATGCTAGCTTTCCTGTTTGGTCTTTCTTTGTTTGCACTGACTGAGCAAAGTAGGAAACTGCTTGTAATTGCTTTAGCACTTTTTGAGTTTAGGCCATTGATTCTTTTTTAACTTGGTGGTCCTAATGTATGTTTCGCAGGCCTCCCTTCTCTACACATCAGTGTTGATGACCAAATGTGCAGAAATGTTGCCTTTGTGATCTGTACCTTCATATTGTGGTTCTAACAGAGTTCTACTTATAGACTTGTCTACTCTCGCCATTGTGGTTCTAACAGAGTTCTACTTATAGGCTTGTCTACTCTTGCCATTGTGGAACACATCAACAGTGTGGTCACCTTAGCACTTTTAATGGATTCCCAAGATGGAATACCATCAAGTTGAATTTACTGAGCTGTTCTTACTCTGCCATGGTCACATGTATACAATTTCCATAGTCCTGTTCTTACCCCAAATTGTTGTTTGTTTTTGTATTTAATTGTTTGGTGTTTGTTGCAATAAATACATGAAATGGAATTTGTTGGATTCAATTTAAAAAAGGTATCCTTGAGTCACTAGCTCAAAACAGAATGCAGTTCACAAGTATGGAGCTCAGCCTATAATTGATTTGATTGACATGCTGCATGCCATGAGTGTATAAAGTGGTATTTCTTTTTAAATTAAATAAGCTATTCTAAGATGAGCTGTGGTCATAACAGCACTGTTTGAGTTGAAAACTTTAAAGACGTTTAACAGTCTAAAGTGAGAACAGCAAATGTTCTTTAACAAAAATGTGTAAGTGTAAAAAAAATATATACTAATCACAAACACTTTAGGTTTTGATAAACAGGCTATAGTGCATTTGTTCTCACTTTAAAGTAGTTTATTTTTTATTTTTTATTCAGCTTATCAAAGAAGTGCTGTGGTCACAGCACTGTTTGAGAAACTAGTTGAAAACTTTATATCCAACTTAATTGTTTAAATAAAGTCTGGAGTGAGAACAGCAAATGTAATGTATTAAACAAAACAATTATATTTCTGGTTGATTAAAAGTGCAAAAGTTTTGGTCATCTAAAACTAAGACTAAGAGTAAGAGATGACAATAACTGGTATGCAATGTAATTACATTATGGCAAACTAAACATCTTGTTTGCTCAATGAAAGAGTAAATGTGGGAAACAGAGTAAAAATGTTCCCACAGATGGTTTTAAACAATAACCTAAATCTCAGTTGAGTCGTCATGAACCCTGATCATCACCTTTAGATTAAATCATTCTGGCAAGGGGTAGAGGTGTCTGAAAAGGATTTTCATCCCTTGACCTGTCACCTCTGCCTTCAACCTTAAATACAACCTCCAAATTCTTATTAGTGTGAAATGCCTAGTGGCGCAAGAGGAAAGCATAGGTCTCCCAAGCTGAAGGTGGTGGGTTTGAATCTTGCTCAGAGCAAACCTTCATTTTCTGGCTTTTTAAGGCCAAAGTGCCGAGGCAGGCCGCCTCCCTCCTCACGCCCTCTTTTGGCTCCGGTGGGAGGGGGAGGATCTTTTTTGGGAACCCGCCTCTGGGGCGGGATTTTCTTTATGAGCCTGCCTCCTGGGGGCGGAGCTTAAGAAATGTACATATTAAGCAAAGTGATTTTTGTACTTTTCACATTAATTTGATTGAACCAGTTTATTTTTAGTTTTTATTGAGATATTTGAGTTTTTTTATGACACTTTATTTCAGCTGTTTTGTTCCAGTTGATTTTTTCTTTTTTTTTTGGTTTTTGTTTTTGTTTGACCTTTTGTTTGAGTATTGGTTTTCTTTGAGGTTTGAACCTATGACGTTTGGTTTATGAAGCCTAGTTTTTATCTATTGAGCCACACTGGCATGTAAGGTATAATCGGGAACTTATATTTAACCAGCCTTTTAGAATTTAGATGGACAGTGAAAATGTTCTTCAGGGGACTTGAACCCAGAATGTTCTGTTTATAAACCCCAGGCTTATCACCTGCGCCACACAGGCATGTAAGGTACAATCGGGAACTTATATTTAACCAGCCTGTCAGAATAAAGAATGGACAGTGAAAATGTTCTTCAGGGGAATTGAACCCAGAATGTTCTGTTTATAAACCCCAGGCTTATCACCTGCGCCACACAGGCATGTAAGGTACAATCGGGAACTTATATTTAACCATCCTGTCAGAATAAAGAATGGACAGTGAAAATGTTCTTCAGGGGAATTGAACCCAGAATGTTCTGTTTATAAACCCCAGGCTTATCACCTGCGCCACACAGGCATGTAAGGTACAATCGGGAACTTATATTTAACCAGCCTGTCAGAATAAAGAATGGACAGTGAAAATGTACTGTGGCAGGTTTGAACTTGCAACATTTGGTGTACAAACACTGGATTTTACTCATGAGCCACACAGGCATAAGTGATGCAGTTGAGAATGTCTGACTTAACCCACCTTTCAGAATATAGAGGTTCTTTAGGAGTTCCATTAGGAGGTTAAAAAACAATGCACACTTTAGGAGGTTCAAACACTGCACCTTTCAGAAGGACAGTGAAATTTTTATTCAAGAGGCTTGAACCTCTAATTGTTTGATTTGTTGTTTCAGTTTTTATATTGAATATCTTTTGAGTTTTTTGTTGATTGTTAGTTTTGTTTGAGTTTCTTTTAGTTTTGTTTGAGTATTAGTTTTGATTGAGTTTCTTTTAGTTTTGTTTGAGTTTTTTGTTGATTATTAGTTTTGTTTGAGTTTCTTTTTGTTTTGTTTGAGTTTTTTGTTGATTATTAGTTTTGTTTGAGTTTCTTTTTGTTTTGTTTGAGTTTTTTGTTGATTATTAGTTTTGTTTGAGTATTGAACCAGTCACCTTTGGGTTGTAAACCTCAGATTTATCTTTTGAGCCACTCTGGGCTGTAAGGTACAATCTGGGACTTATATTTAACCCACCTTTTAGAATTTAGATGGACAGTGAAAATGTTCTGTCGCAGAAATGAACTCTGGATTTTACTCTTCAGCCACATATGCATGAGAAATGCAGTTGAGAACATTACATACATTTTGAGTCAGTACATTTTTGTTGAAAATTATTTTACTCATAAATTGGAGTTGTTTGACATCTTCAATGGTATTGTTTCTTTTAGTTTTAATATTGAGTCATGTTTGAGTTTTGAACCTATCACTTTTGGTTTATATACCTTTGTTTTTATACTTATGCCACAAAGGCATGGAAGATGCCTCTGATAACCATACACTTAACCTTTCCCCCAATTACCCAGGTGTAAGTAGTCACTGATTAGCCCCTCCCCTATAAAGCCTACTGGCCATGCTAGCTTTCCTGTTTGGTCTTTCTTTGTTTGCACTGACTGAGCAAAGTAGGAAACTGCTTGTAATTGCTTTAGCACTTTTTGAGTTTAGGCCATTGATTCTTTTTGAACTTGGTGGTCCTAATGTATGTTTCGCAGGCCTCCCTTCTCTACACATCAGTGTTGATGACCAAATGTGCAGAAATGTTGCCTTTGTGATCTGTACCTTCATATTGTGGTTCTAACAGAGTTCTACTTATAGACTTGTCTACTCTCGCCATTGTGGTTCTAACAGAGTTCTACTTATAGGCTTGTCTACTCTTGCCATTGTGGAACACATCAACAGTGTGGTCACCTTAGCACTTTTAATGGATTCCCAAGATGGAATACCATCAAGTTGAATTTACTGAGCTGTTCTTACTCTGCCATGGTCACATGTATACAATTTCCATAGTCCTGTTCTTACCCCAAATTGTTGTTTGTTTTTGTATTTAATTGTTTGGTGTTTGTTGCAATAAATACATGAAATGGAATTTGTTGGATTCAATTTAAAAAAGGTATCCTTGAGTCACTAGCTCAAAACAGAATGCAGTTCACAAGTATGGAGCTCAGCCTATAATTGATTTGATTGACATGCTGCATGCCATGAGTGTATAAAGTGGTATTTCTTTTTAAATTAAATAAGCTATTCTAAGATGAGCTGTGGTCATAACAGCACTGTTTGAGTTGAAAACTTTAAAGACGTTTAACAGTCTAAAGTGAGAACAGCAAATGTTCTTTAACAAAAATGTGTAAGTGTAAAAAAAATATATACTAATCACAAACACTTTAGGTTTTGATAAACAGGCTATAGTGCATTTGTTCTCACTTTAAAGTAGTTTATTTTTTATTTTTTATTCAGCTTATCAAAGAAGTGCTGTGGTCACAGCACTGTTTGAGAAACTAGTTGAAAACTTTATATCCAACTTAATTGTTTAAATAAAGTCTGGAGTGAGAACAGCAAATGTAATGTATTAAACAAAACAATTATATTTCTGGTTGATTAAAAGTGCAAAAGTTTTGGTCATCTAAAACTAAGACTAAGAGTAAGAGATGACAATAACTGGTATGCAATGTAATTACATTATGGCAAACTAAACATCTTGTTTGCTCAATGAAAGAGTAAATGTGGGAAACAGAGTAAAAATGTTCCCACAGATGGTTTTAAACAATAACCTAAATCTCAGTTGAGTCGTCATGAACCCTGATCATCACCTTTAGATTAAATCATTCTGGCAAGGGGTAGAGGTGTCTGAAAAGGATTTTCATCCCTTGACCTGTCACCTCTGCCTTCAACCTTAAATACAACCTCCAAATTCTTATTAGTGTGAAATGCCTAGTGGCGCAAGAGGAAAGCATAGGTCTCCCAAGCTGAAGGTGGTGGGTTTGAATCTTGCTCAGAGCAAACCTTCATTTTCTGGCTTTTTAAGGCCAAAGTGCCGAGGCAGGCCGCCTCCCTCCTCACGCCCTCTTTTGGCTCCGGTGGGAGGGGGAGGATCTTTTTTGGGAACCCGCCTCTGGGGCGGGATTTTCTTTATGAGCCTGCCTCCTGGGGGCGGAGCTTAAGAAATGTACATATTAAGCAAAGTGATTTTTGTACTTTTCACATTAATTTGATTGAACCAGTTTATTTTTAGTTTTTATTGAGATATTTGAGTTTTTTTATGACACTTTATTTCAGCTGTTTTGTTCCAGTTGATTTTTTCTTTTTTTTTTGGTTTTTGTTTGACCTTTTGTTTGAGTATTGGTTTTCTTTGAGGTTTGAACCTATGACGTTTGGCTTATGAAGCCTAGTTTTTATCTATTGAGCCACACTGGCATGTAAGGTATAATCGGGAACTTATATTTAACCAGCCTTTTAGAATTTAGATGGACAGTGAAAATGTTCTTCAGGGGACTTGAACCCAGAATGTTCTGTTTATAAACCCCAGGCTTATCACCTGCGCCACACAGGCATGTAAGGTACAATCGGGAACTTATATTTAACCAGCCTGTCAGAATAAAGAATGGACAGTGAAAATGTTCTTCAGGGGAATTGAACCCAGAATGTTCTGTTTATAAACCCCAGGCTTATCACCTGCGCCACACAGGCATGTAAGGTACAATCGGGAACTTATATTTAACCAGCCTGTCAGAATAAAGAATGGACAGTGAAAATGTTCTTCAGGGGAATTGAACCCAGAATGTTCTGTTTATAAACCCCAGGCTTATCACCTGCGCCACACAGGCATGTAAGGTACAATCGGGAACTTATATTTAACCAGCCTGTCAGAATAAAGAATGGACTGAAAATGTACTGTGGCAGGTTTGAACTTGCAACATTTGGTGTACAAACACTGGATTTTACTCATGAGCCACACAGGCATAAGTGATGCAGTTGAGAATGTCTGACTTAACCCACCTTTCAGAATATAGAGGTTCTTTAGGAGTTCCATTAGGAGGTTAAAAAACAATGCACACTTTAGGAGGTTCAAACACTGCACCTTTCAGAAGGACAGTGAAAATTTTATTCAAGAGGCTTGAACCTCTAATTGTTTGATTTGTTGTTTCAGTTTTTATATTGAATATTTTTTGAGTTTTTTGTTGATTGTTAGTTTTGTTTGAGTTTCTTTTAGTTTTGTTTGAGTATTAGTTTTGATTGAGTTTCTTTTAGTTTTGTTTGAGTTTTTTGTTGATTATTAGTTTTGTTTGAGTTTCTTTTTGTTTTGTTTGAGTTTTTTGTTGATTATTAGTTTTGTTTGAGTTTCTTTTTGTTTTGTTTGAGTTTTTTGTTGATTATTAGTTTTGTTTGAGTATTGAACCAGTCACCTTTGGGTTGTAAACCTCAGATTTATCTTTTGAGCCACTCTGGGCTGTAAGGTACAATCTGGGACTTATATTTAACCCACCTTTTAGAATTTAGATGGACAGTGAAAATGTTCTGTCGCAGAAATGTGGCTAGCGATTCAGGGGCTGTTGCCAGGCTATAGTGATGTACCTGTGTCCAAAATCAGGGCACTGAAGTTGATGAGTAAAATGTTATAACTTATAGCCATGATGGCAAAGGCTGGGAATGGGAAGAAGAAAAAAGCATGGATCGATGGATGTTACTTTGAACTCATGTTTTGCTTCTTGCTACTGTTTAATGTACTCGGTTATCTTGCAAAATCCCTGTCGCTGATTTAAAAAAAACGTTATTTTCTTTCCTTTCTCCCATTTTATCTATTTGATCTGCTGCTTCTGTACATAGTGCATACCGGTATTTGTTATATGTAATAAATGAGTATTATTCTCGTTTGAACATTTAATTCTCCCAATTAATATTTAAATATCTGGTATACTACATTTAATACATAGGCTACCCTTTGTTTAGCATTTTTCTGTTTTTTCCCACGGAATCAAAGGTTTTATTAATCAATCATGGACTCACCAGGATCCTGGATGCCTTGGTTCTAGGCTTAAAATAATTGATATAAATATTTTTGTACATGTCTATGGGAAAAATGACTGGGTTCAAAGTCTTCTTGCGTAAATTTACCGAATGGTCCCTAAGGTTCACATATTTACATTGAATGTTCACATATTTTTGCCCAATGTTGCCTAGCTCTGCTGTATATTGACGTGTTAATTAAGACAGTGAGCTGACTGACCCAAGTTCACAATCCGGTGCTGAACACAACACTGGCACCTGCTGGACACAACATTTATTACATCTGGTACAGGCGTCTGTCCTGTGCTGTACTGTACCTCTAGTCAACATATTGCAGGTTCTGACGGGGTGGAACTAAAAAAATATATTGCAGGAAGGATTCAAGGAAGCCAGTCTGAGAGTGAGAAACAGATGCTTGTAAATGTTGCAACATGATCAAACAGCAACACACGTAATGTTCACATCTGTAAACCATGTGATGTGAGTCATGTGACATTAAATGTGATTGTATTTCTTCCATTAACTGAAGTCACTGGAATTAACTGACAGCCAGCACAGATATACATATGGACAGGACATGGACAGAAACATTCCCTTGTGGTCTTGTAGAGCTTCAAGCTACCCTTCGACCCACTAGCATACAACAATCTCCTTTAGGACCCTCCCCAAATATACAATATTTAGTAAATAAGGCATAACAGAGTAATTTCAAAATGTTCTATTTATTAATATTTCACATTACAAGATCTTGAACCAGTGCAAAATATACAGTCGCAATATACATACATTTAACAAGTAAATATTTAAAACAATATCAAATTTACAGACTAACGTGTAGTAATATACATTTAACAAAAGTACTATGTGTATATGTTCACATTTTAAAACAGTAAACTGTAGGCTAATGGAGGCCATCAATGGAAACAATGTCCATTAAAGAATGCCGGTTATGCAATAAATTGCAGCCTACATGTAAAGCATGTAGGCAACAACACCGGCTGTAAACAGGATGACTCCACCAACCACCAGAGGTGTCGCGACCACAGACACCAGTGGAAGAACAAGAGCCCAAAGCAGCCCGAGGCTTATCACCGAGGCGGCCCCCAGCGAGCACAGAAAACTCTGAATCTCCTTCTTTCTTCTCCGTCGTGGCTTCCTCTTCTTGCCATCGAGGGTTGGGGCACGGCCTGGCGCAGGTGACCAGCGGAACCTCGCGCCGCAGACGCCGCAGGTATGGCCACCATGACGGCTAGCGAACTCTACGTCATGTACGATGTGGGACGATATATCGTCCACCACGGTGACGTAGGCTCTGGCGTCCTCCGTCTCTGGGATTGATTGATTGATTGAAATCTTTATTAACAGTTTGTAGAATTTACAGTACATTTTAAGCACAAACTCAATACAAAGACTGTCAACTGTGAGTGGACGACCCAATTAAGCATTACACTTGTTTACAACAGGGTCCACATTGTTCAATTCATCAAAACATTTAAAGACATACAAACATTTAGAGACATACAAATAGACATTTCTCTGTAGGTAAAGAACAGAACAGGAATTCATCATATGGGAAGCAAAAAAGGGAAAAGATACAATATACAGTGAGGGAAAATGGGGTGGGGGGGATTCAGATTTTACAGAGGCCAGTTTCGAATTGCAGCCATCCGTAGGTGCCCTTTGAGAGCGGTTTTGAAGGAGTCAAGGGATTCACATGTCTTAATGACTGTTGGTAGGGCGTTCCACATTTTGGTGGCATAGGAGCGAAAAGAATTTAGTCCCTTGTTTGTGCCGAATCTGGGTTGTACATGGTTTGTTGCACTCCCTCTGGTGTTGTGGGTGTGGACTTCGTTTACATTAAGGAAGTATTTAGACAGGTACATGGGTATCTTGGTGGTGTATCGAATCTTGTGGACCAGACCCATTGATGTCCGTGTGGAACCTGATGGCGTTGATGACATCCCTGATGATGACGGCTGCACAGCGAGGACACGACCTGACGTCATAACTGCTCTCCTGCTGCTCCGACTCCGTAGTAGTAGCGCTGGTGGTGTCATCACCGCAGAGAGAGACGTCGGCATCATCACCCACCCCAGCGGCGGTCTCGGCTTTTGGGTCCTGGTGGAGGTCACGGGGTCGGGGGTGACTCCTCGTCGTCCTCCCAAACAGGGGGCGGAGGAGGGACTGTAGGCGACGTGGTTTCTTCTCCTGGGTCTCTGGGACCGAGGGGAGGTCGAGCTCTGATGACCTCTGCTGCTGCTGTGTCATAACGTTATCCATGGACATCGGTTAATGACACACTCTCTCAAATGATGCTGCTCTGTCTCAGTGGAGCTAATCAACTGAAGATGGTTATTGCCAAAAAATAAAAAGCTTTAATATTGCTAAATTCAAATGATCTCTGAACTGTAGTAGAATACTCTCTCTCTAGTGTGGTGTGTTGAACTGTTGTCTACACTCTACAGAGTACAAACAGTAGAAGCGTCTACCTCCTCCTTCAGATAACGTTCAACAGGTGTAAAGACTAAAGAGACGGTCTGTTTGTAACGGTGAACTGAAGATTTAAAGAGCGAGGGGCTCTGACGTCACAAGAAAGAAAATCTATTCTGATTGGTCAACGAATCGAGGCACCCTGAGTGACGTTGCACGTCAACAAGACGGCCGCAGCGTGCGTGTGGAAGTTGCCATAGTTACAACAGCGTGCCGCGCTGTTTAAATTGCGTTACCCAAGGCAACCCATTTGACGATGATTATTTTGTTTACATTCAGAGGTGAGTAAAAACCATAGAACGTAAACTCAAGGTGAAAACCAGGAGATATTGGTTGTTGTTGTTGTTAGCCGAAAATGCTAACGTTACAATGGCGTTTAACATAGTCTTCTGAGCTAGCTAGCTTGCAGCCAGAACTTGTTTTGGGATTCATCGAACATATGATTATGAATGATGAATGAATGAATCTTGCGATTTGACTTCGTACTAGAGTAGACTGAATAGTTGATTCATTGATTGATATTGATTGATTGAAATATGTATTAACAGTTTGCAGAATTACAGTACATTTCAAGCACAACTCAATACAAAGACTGTTAACTGTGAGTGGACGACCCAATAGCATTACACTTGTTTACAAGACGGTCCACCATGTTCAAATCATCAAAACATTTAGAGACGTATAAATAGACACTTATAGCCAAAGAACAGAACAGGAATTCATCATAAAGGAGGTCAAAAAGGGAAAAGAAACATACAGTGAGGGGGGAAAAGGGGTGGGGATTCAGTTTAAGGGGGCCGTCCGTAGGTGCCCTTTGCGGCAGCCCCCCATGGGCTCCAGAAAAAAATTGTAAATTTGCGCTGAAAATCCTTTAATCTGGATCTGGTGCACTTTGAATTTTTTTTAAGAGGTTAGATCTATAAAGAACTACACACATCTTTACTGCGCTATTGCCATCAATTCAATCAACCAACTGCAATCAACTGCAAACCATTTCACCTGTGGGCAGTGGGCCACAAGTCTATTGATTGCATAATGCAATTTGCAACTTGCATTCAACTGCATGTGGCATATTATTCAAATTATTCTTTTGTGTCTGTTGTGTGAGATCTTCATTTAAATTTTAATAACTGTTTTTTGGATAGGGCAGTGGTGGGCAACTTTGATGATGGAGAGGGCCACTATATGTCACACTCACTCCAGAGGGCCACACAATGCATATAAAAATAGCTGATCTACAAGCTCAAACTGCACATTTTGAGCTATCTGCTACCTTTGCAAATTTTTTTATTGGAATCCTGAATTATTTTTAGCTACTGGTATTTCTGAATTGGAATCTTGAAAAGTAACATTTTTATTTAATTTAAAATACATTTATATGTTCTTATGTTAACTTTATGAACTTAAATGCAAATACATTGGACATACTAGTACTAATATAGACTGAAGTAATTAAAGCGGGTCATGCTTGCATGTTTGGAATTGTAACAGCTGAAATCAAGATATATACTGCATGTTACATGTTGGCACCAAATGAAGAGCCAGGGATTGATATCAGGGTGGATATGTTAGCATGTTTGTGTATTTTGAGCTGGTTTTCACCTTTATATTTCTAGCCTAACCAGCTGACATGAATAACAACAAGATGGACTGTGGCTGGTCAACTAACTAGCCTGGAAGAGAAGAGAGTGTGAGAGACATTTCTACAAGTTTCTGAGTGAGTATGGATGCTATTTGAGAAGTGTAATGACATGGACATGGAGCTAAAGTATTGGACAGTGGTAGGCAACAGGTGGCCTGTGGGCCAGAACTGGCTCGTCAGCGATAATATCTGGCCTGACAAATTATTTTGTAAATAATTCCCAATAGCTGAATTACCCAGGTGTAAGTAGTCACTGATTAGCCCCACACAAAGGCATGTGAGATGCATGGTGCAGAGTTCTGTCTCCATGCCCCCAATTACCCAGGTGTAAGTAGTCACTGATTAGCCCCTCCCCTATAAAGCCTGGTGCACATGCCACATTTCCTGTTTGGTCTTTCTTTGTGTGCACTGACTGAGCAAAGTAGGAAACTGCTTGTAATTGCCTTAGCACTTTTTGAGTTTAGGCCATCGATTTTGTTTGTTTCTCAGGTGTCCCCTTCCCCTATCTACGCATCAGTGTCGATGACCAATGTGCAGAAATGTTGCCTTTGACCTTTTTGTGGTTCTTCTAACAAGCCTCTGCTTATAGGCTTGTCTACTCTCACCATTGTGGAATGCATAACAGTGTGGTTACCTTAGCACTTTTAATGGTTTACCAAGATGGCATACCATCAAGTTGAATTGAACACATGGCCACACATACAATTCCACAGTACTTAGTTCTTAGCCCAAATTGTTCTTTGTTTTTGTATTTAATTGATTGGTGTTTGTTGTAATAAATATATACAATGGAATTTGTTTGAATCAATTAAATAATGTATCCTTGAGTCACTAGAATAGCTCAAAACAGAATGCATATCAAGTATGGAGCTCAGCCTATACTTGATTTGATTGACATGCTGCATGCCATGAGTGTATAAAGTGTTGAATTGAGCTACTCTAAGATGAGCTGTGGTCATAACAGCACTGTTTGAGAAACTAGTTGAAAACACTTTAATGACCATTTTATTGTAACAGTCTAAAGTGAGAACATGTGTAAGAAGATGTGTAAAAAAATATATACTAATCACAGAACACTATTTATTTTTTTAGTTTTTTTATTCAGCTTATCAAAGAAGTGATGTGGTCACAGCACTGTTTGAGAAACTAGTTGAAAACTTTATATCCAAATTAATTGTTTAAATAATGTCTGGAGTGGGAACAGCAAAAATAATGTATTAAACAAAACAATTATATTTCTGGTTGATTAAAAAACTAAGACTATAAGAGATGACAATAACTGGTATGCAATGTAATTACATTATGGCAAACTAAACATCTTGTTTGCTCAATGAAAGAGTAAATGTGGGAAACAGAGTAAAAATGTTCCCACAGATGGTTTTAAACAATAACCTAAATCTCAGTTGAGTCGTCATGAACCCTGATCATCACCTTTAGATTCAATAATTCTGGCAAGGGGTAGAGGTGTCTGAAAAGGATTTTCATCCCTTGACCTGTCACCTCTGCCTTCAACCTTAAATACAACCTCCAAATTCTTATTAGTGTGAAATGCCTAGTGGCGCAAGAGGAAAGCATAGGTCTCACAAGCTGAAGGTGGTGGGTTTGAATCTTGTTCAGAGCAAACCTTCATTTTCTGGCTTTTTAAGGCCAAAGTGCCGAGGCAGGCCGCCTCCCTCCTCACGCCCTCTTTTGGCTCCGGTGGGAGGGGGAGGATCTTTTTTGGGAACCCGCCTCTGGGGCGGGATTTTCTTTATGAGCCTGCCTCCTGGGGGCGGAGCTTAAGAAATGTACATATTAAGCAAAGTGATTTTTGTACTTTTCACATTAATTTGATTGAACCAGTTTATTTTTAGTTTTTATTGAGATATTTGAGTTTTTTTATGACACTTTATTTCAGCTGTTTTGTTTCAGTTGATTTTTTTTTTTGGTTTTTGTTTTTGTTTGACTTTTTGGTTGAGTATTGGTTTTCTTTGAGGTTTGAACCTATGACGTTTGGTTTATGAAGCCTAGTTTTTATCTATTGAGCCACTCTGGCATGTAAGGTATAATCGGGAACTTATATTTAACCAGCCTTTAAGAATTTAGATGGACAGTGAAAATGTTCTTCAGGGGACTTGAACCCAGAATGTTCTGTTTATAAACCCCAGGCTTATCACCTGCGCCACATTGGCATGTAAGGTACAATCGGGAACTTATATTTAACCAGCCTGTCAGAATAAAGAATGGACAGTGAAAATTTTCTTCAGGGGACTTGAACCCAGAATGTTCTGTTTATAAACCCCAGGCTTATCACCTGCGCCACACTGGCATGTAAGGTACAATCGGGAACTTATATTTAACCAGCCTGTCAGAATAAAGAATGGACAGTGAAAATGTCCTGTGGCAGGTTCGAACTCGCAACCTTTGGTGTACAAACACTGGATTTTACTCATGAGCCACACAGGCATAAGTGATGCAGTTGAGAATGTCTGACTTAACCCACCTTTCAGAATATAGAGGTTCTTTGGGAGTTCCATTAGGAGGTTAAAAAACAATGCACACTTTAGGAGGTTCAAACACTGCACCTTTCAGAAGGACAGTGAAAATGATATTCAAGAGGCTTGAACCTCTAATTGTTTGATTTGTTGTTTCAGTTTTTATATTGAATATTTTTTGAGTTTTTTGTTGATTGTTAGTTTTGTTTGAGTTTCTTTTAGTTTTGTTTGAGTATTAGTTTTGATTGAGTTTCTTTTAGTTTTGTTTGAGTTTTTTGTTGATTATTAGTTTTGTTTGAGTTTCTTTTTGTTTTGTTTGAGTTTTTTGTTGATTATTAGTTTTGTTTGAGTTTCTTTTAGTTTAGTTTGAGTTTTTTGTTGATTATTAGTTTTGTTTGAGTATTGAACCAGCAACCTTTGGGTTGTAAACCTCAGAGTTATCTTTTGAGCCACGCTGGGCTGTAAGGTACAATCTGGGACTTATATTTAACCCACCTTTTAGAATTTAGATGGACAGTGAAAATGTTCTGTCGCAGAAATGAACTCTGGATTTTACTCTTCAGCCACATATGCATGAGAAATGCAGTTGAGAACATTACATAAATATTGAGTCAGTACGTTTTTGTTGAAAATTATTTTACTCATAAATTGGAGTTGTTTGACATCTTCAATGGTATTGTTTCTTTTAGTTTTAATATTGAGTCATGTTTGAGTTTTGAACCTATCACTTTTGGTTTATATACCTTTGTTTTTATACTTATGCCACAAAGGCATGGAAGATGCCTCTGATAACCATACACTTAACCTTTCCCCCAATTACCCAGGTGTAAGTAGTCACTGATTAGCCCCTCCCCTATAAAGCCTACTGGCCATGCTAGCTTTCCTGTTTGGTCTTTCTTTGTTTGCACTGACTGAGCAAAGTAGGAAACTGCTTGTAATTGCTTTAGCACTTTTTGAGTTTAGGCCATTGATTCTTTTTGGACTTGGTGGTCCTAATGTATGTTTCGCAGGCCTCCCTTCTCTACACATCAGTGTTGATGACCAAATGTGCAGAAATGTTGCCTTATCTGTACCTTCATATTGTGGTTCTAACAGAGTTCTACTTATAGACTTGTCTACTCTCGCCATTGTGGTTCTAACAGAGTTCTACTTATAGGCTTGTCTACTCTTGCCATTGTGGAACACATCAACAGTGTGGTCACCTTAGCACTTTTAATGGATTCCCAAGATGGAATGCCATCAAGTTGAATTTACTGAGCTGTTCTTACTCTGCCATGGTCACATGTATACAATTTCCATAGTCCTGTTCTTACCCCAAATTGTTGTTTGTTTTTGTATTTAATTGTTTGGTGTTTGTTGCAATAAATACATGAAATGGAATTTGTTGGATTCAATTTAAAAAAGGTATCCTTGAGTCACTAGCTCAAAACAGAATGCAGTTCACAAGTATGGAGCTCAGCCTATAATTGATTTGATTGACATGCTGCATGCCATGAGTGTATAAAGTGGTATTTCTTTTTAAATTAAATAAGCTATTCTAAGATGAGCTGTGGTCATAACAGCACTGTTTGAGTTGAAAACTTTAAAGACGTTTAACAGTCTAAAGTGAGAACAGCAAATGTTCTTTAACAAAAATGTGTAAGTGTAAAAAAAATATATACTAATCACAAACACTTTAGGTTTTGATAAACAGGCTATAGTGCATTTGTTCTCACTTTAAAGTAGTTTATTTTTTATTTTTTATTCAGCTTATCAAAGAAGTGCTGTGGTCACAGCACTGTTTGAGAAACTAGTTGAAAACTTTATATCCAACTTAATTGTTTAAATAAAGTCTGGAGTGAGAACAGCAAAAGTAATGTATTAAACAAAACAATTATATTTCTGGTTGATTAAAAGTGCAAAAGTTTTGGTCATCTAAAACTAAGACTAAGAGTAAGAGATGACAATAACTGGTATGCAATGTAATTACATTATGGCAAACTAAACATCTTGTTTGCTCAATGAAAGAGTAAATGTGGGAAACAGAGTAAAAATGTTCCCACAGATGGTTTTAAACAATAACCTAAATCTCAGTTGAGTCGTCATGAACCCTGATCATCACCTTTAGATTCAATCATTCTGGCAAGGGGTAGAGGTGTCTGAAAAGGATTTTCATCCCTTGACCTGTCACCTCTGCCTTCAACCTTAAATACAACCTCCAAATTCTTATTAGTGTGAAATGCCTAGTGGCGCAAGAGGAAAGCATAGGTCTCCCAAGCTGAAGGTGGTGGGTTTGAATCTTGCTCAGAGCAAACCTTCATTTTCTGGCTTTTTAAGGCCAAAGTGCCGAGGCAGGCCGCCTCCCTCCTCACGCCCTCTTTTGGCTCCGGTGGGAGGGGGAGGATCTTTTTTGGGAACCCGCCTCTGGGGCGGGATTTTCTTTATGAGCCTGCCTCCTGGGGGCGGAGCTTAAGAAATGTACATATTAAGCAAAGTGATTTTTGTACTTTTCACATTAATTTGATTGAACCAGTTTATTTTTAGTTTTTATTGAGATATTTGAGTTTTTTTATGACACTTTATTTCAGCTGTTTTGTTTCAGTTGATTTTTTTTTTTGGTTTTTGTTTGACTTTTTGGTTGAGTATTGGTTTTCTTTGAGGTTTGAACCTATGACGTTTGGTTTATGAAGCCTAGTTTTTATCTATTGAGCCACTCTGGCATGTAAGGTATAATCGGGAACTTATATTTAACCAGCCTTTAAGAATTTAGATGGACAGTGAAAATGTTCTTCAGGGGACTTGAACCCAGAATGTTCTGTTTATAAAACCCAGGCTTATCACCTGCGCCACATTGGCATGTAAGGTACAATCGGGAACTTATATTTAACCAGCCTGTCAGAATAAAGAATGGACAGTGAAAATTTTCTTCAGGGGACTTGAACCCAGAATGTTCTGTTTATAAACCCCAGGCTTATCACCTGCGCCACACTGGCATGTAAGGTACAATCGGGAACTTATATTTAACCAGCCTGTCAGAATAAAGAATGGACTGAAAATGTCCTGTGGCAGGTTCGAACTCGAAACCTTTGGTGAACAAACACTGGATTTTACTCATGAGCCACACAGGCATAAGTGATGCAGTTGAGAATGTCTGACTTAACCCACCTTTCAGAATATAGAGGTTCTTTAGGAGTTCCATTAGGAGGTTAAAAAACAATGCACACTTTAGGAGGTTCAAACACTGCACCTTTCAGAAGGACAGTGAAAATGTTATTCAAGAGGCTTGAACCTCTAATTGTTTGATTTGTTGTTTCAGTTTTTATATTGAATATTTTTTGAGTTTTTTGTTGATTGTTAGTTTTGTTTGAGTTTCTTTTAGTTTTGTTTGAGTATTAGTTTTGATTGAGTTTCTTTTAGTTTTGTTTGAGTTTTTTGTTGATTATTAGTTTTGTTTGAGTTTCTTTTTGTTTTGTTTGAGTTTTTTGTTGATTATTAGTTTTGTTTGAGTTTCTTTTAGTTTAGTTTGAGTTTTTTGTTGATTATTAGTTTTGTTTGAGTATTGAACCAGCAACCTTTGGGTTGTAAACCTCAGAGTTATCTTTTGAGCCACGCTGGGCTGTAAGGTACAATCTGGGACTTATATTTAACCCACCTTTTAGAATTTAGATGGACAGTGAAAATGTTCTGTCGCAGAAATGAACTCTGGATTTTACTCTTCAGCCACATATGCATGAGAAATGCAGTTGAGAACATTACATAAATATTGAGTCAGTACGTTTTTGTTGAAAATTATTTTACTCATAAATTGGAGTTGTTTGACATCTTCAATGGTATTGTTTCTTTTAGTTTTAATATTGAGTCATGTTTGAGTTTTGAACCTATCACTTTTGGTTTATATACCTTTGTTTTTATACTTATGCCACAAAGGCATGGAAGATGCCTCTGATAACCATACACTTAACCTTTCCCCCAATTACCCAGGTGTAAGTAGTCACTGATTAGCCCCTCCCCTATAAAGCCTACTGGCCATGCTAGCTTTCCTGTTTGGTCTTTCTTTGTTTGCACTGACTGAGCAAAGTAGGAAACTGCTTGTAATTGCTTTAGCACTTTTTGAGTTTAGGCCATTGATTCTTTTTGGACTTGGTGGTCCTAATGTATGTTTTGCAGGCCTCCCTTCTCTACACATCAGTGTTGATGACCAAATGTGCAGAAATGTTGCCTTATCTGTACCTTCATATTGTGGTTCTAACAGAGTTCTACTTATAGACTTGTCTACTCTCGCCATTGTGGTTCTAACAGAGTTCTACTTATAGGCTTGTCTACTCTTGCCATTGTGGAACACATCAACAGTGTGGTCACCTTAGCACTTTTAATGGATTCCCAAGATGGAATGCCATCAAGTTGAATTTACTGAGCTGTTCTTACTCTGCCATGGTCACATGTATACAATTTCCATAGTCCTGTTCTTACCCCAAATTGTTGTTTGTTTTTGTATTTAATTGTTTGGTGTTTGTTGCAATAAATACATGAAATGGAATTTGTTGGATTCAATTTAAAAAAGGTATCCTTGAGTCACTAGCTCAAAACAGAATGCAGTTCACAAGTATGGAGCTCAGCCTATAATTGATTTGATTGACATGCTGCATGCCATGAGTGTATAAAGTGGTATTTCTTTTTAAATTAAATAAGCTATTCTAAGATGAGCTGTGGTCATAACAGCACTGTTTGAGTTGAAAACTTTAAAGACGTTTAACAGTCTAAAGTGAGAACAGCAAATGTTCTTTAACAAAAATGTGTAAGTGTAAAAAAAATATATACTAATCACAAACACTTTAGGTTTTGATAAACAGGCTATAGTGCATTTGTTCTCACTTTAAAGTAGTTTATTTTTTATTTTTTATTCAGCTTATCAAAGAAGTGCTGTGGTCACAGCACTGTTTGAGAAACTAGTTGAAAACTTTATATCCAACTTAATTGTTTAAATAAAGTCTGGAGTGAGAACAGCAAAAGTAATGTATTAAACAAAACAATTATATTTCTGGTTGATTAAAAGTGCAAAAGTTTTGGTCATCTAAAACTAAGACTAAGAGTAAGAGATGACAATAACTGGTATGCAATGTAATTACATTATGGCAAACTAAACATCTTGTTTGCTCAATGAAAGAGTAAATGTGGGAAACAGAGTAAAAATGTTCCCACAGATGGTTTTAAACAATAACCTAAATCTCAGTTGAGTCGTCATGAACCCTGATCATCACCTTTAGATTCAATCATTCTGGCAAGGGGTAGAGGTGTCTGAAAAGGATTTTCATCCCTTGACCTGTCACCTCTGCCTTCAACCTTAAATACAACCTCCAAATTCTTATTAGTGTGAAATGCCTAGTGGCGCAAGAGGAAAGCATAGGTCTCCCAAGCTGAAGGTGGTGGGTTTGAATCTTGCTCAGAGCAAACCTTCATTTTCTGGCTTTTTAAGGCCAAAGTGCCGAGGCAGGCCGCCTCCCTCCTCACGCCCTCTTTTGGCTCCGGTGGGAGGGGGAGGATCTTTTTTGGGAACCCGCCTCTGGGGCGGGATTTTCTTTATGAGCCTGCCTCCTGGGGGCGGAGCTTAAGAAATGTACATATTAAGCAAAGTGATTTTTGTACTTTTCACATTAATTTGATTGAACCAGTTTATTTTTAGTTTTTATTGAGATATTTGAGTTTTTTTATGACACTTTATTTCAGCTGTTTTGTTTCAGTTGATTTTTTTTTTTGGTTTTTGTTTGACTTTTTGGTTGAGTATTGGTTTTCTTTGAGGTTTGAACCTATGACGTTTGGTTTATGAAGCCTAGTTTTTATCTATTGAGCCACTCTGGCATGTAAGGTATAATCGGGAACTTATATTTAACCAGCCTTTAAGAATTTAGATGGACAGTGAAAATGTTCTTCAGGGGACTTGAACCCAGAATGTTCTGTTTATAAAACCCAGGCTTATCACCTGCGCCACATTGGCATGTAAGGTACAATCGGGAACTTATATTTAACCAGCCTGTCAGAATAAAGAATGGACAGTGAAAATTTTCTTCAGGGGACTTGAACCCAGAATGTTCTGTTTATAAACCCCAGGCTTATCACCTGCGCCACACTGGCATGTAAGGTACAATCGGGAACTTATATTTAACCAGCCTGTCAGAATAAAGAATGGACTGAAAATGTCCTGTGGCAGGTTCGAACTCGAAACCTTTGGTGAACAAACACTGGATTTTACTCATGAGCCACACAGGCATAAGTGATGCAGTTGAGAATGTCTGACTTAACCCACCTTTCAGAATATAGAGGTTCTTTAGGAGTTCCATTAGGAGGTTAAAAAACAATGCACACTTTAGGAGGTTCAAACACTGCACCTTTCAGAAGGACAGTGAAAATGTTATTCAAGAGGCTTGAACCTCTAATTGTTTGATTTGTTGTTTCAGTTTTTATATTGAATATTTTTTGAGTTTTTTGTTGATTGTTAGTTTTGTTTGAGTTTCTTTTAGTTTTGTTTGAGTATTAGTTTTGATTGAGTTTCTTTTAGTTTTGTTTGAGTTTTTTGTTGATTATTAGTTTTGTTTGAGTTTCTTTTTGTTTTGTTTGAGTTTTTTGTTGATTATTAGTTTTGTTTGAGTTTCTTTTAGTTTAGTTTGAGTTTTTTGTTGATTATTAGTTTTGTTTGAGTATTGAACCAGCAACCTTTGGGTTGTAAACCTCAGAGTTATCTTTTGAGCCACGCTGGGCTGTAAGGTACAATCTGGGACTTATATTTAACCCACCTTTTAGAATTTAGATGGACAGTGAAAATGTTCTGTCGCAGAAATGAACTCTGGATTTTACTCTTCAGCCACATATGCATGAGAAATGCAGTTGAGAACATTACATAAATATTGAGTCAGTACGTTTTTGTTGAAAATTATTTTACTCATAAATTGGAGTTGTTTGACATCTTCAATGGTATTGTTTCTTTTAGTTTTAATATTGAGTCATGTTTGAGTTTTGAACCTATCACTTTTGGTTTATATACCTTTGTTTTTATACTTATGCCACAAAGGCATGGAAGATGCCTCTGATAACCATACACTTAACCTTTCCCCCAATTACCCAGGTGTAAGTAGTCACTGATTAGCCCCTCCCCTATAAAGCCTACTGGCCATGCTAGCTTTCCTGTTTGGTCTTTCTTTGTTTGCACTGACTGAGCAAAGTAGGAAACTGCTTGTAATTGCTTTAGCACTTTTTGAGTTTAGGCCATTGATTCTTTTTGGACTTGGTGGTCCTAATGTATGTTTCGCAGGCCTCCCTTCTCTACACATCAGTGTTGATGACCAAATGTGCAGAAATGTTGCCTTATCTGTACCTTCATATTGTGGTTCTAACAGAGTTCTACTTATAGACTTGTCTACTCTCGCCATTGTGGTTCTAACAGAGTTCTACTTATAGGCTTGTCTACTCTTGCCATTGTGGAACACATCAACAGTGTGGTCACCTTAGCACTTTTAATGGATTCCCAAGATGGAATGCCATCAAGTTGAATTTACTGAGCTGTTCTTACTCTGCCATGGTCACATGTATACAATTTCCATAGTCCTGTTCTTACCCCAAATTGTTGTTTGTTTTTGTATTTAATTGTTTGGTGTTTGTTGCAATAAATACATGAAATGGAATTTGTTGGATTCAATTTAAAAAAGGTATCCTTGAGTCACTAGCTCAAAACAGAATGCAGTTCACAAGTATGGAGCTCAGCCTATAATTGATTTGATTGACATGCTGCATGCCATGAGTGTATAAAGTGGTATTTCTTTTTAAATTAAATAAGCTATTCTAAGATGAGCTGTGGTCATAACAGCACTGTTTGAGTTGAAAACTTTAAAGACGTTTAACAGTCTAAAGTGAGAACAGCAAATGTTCTTTAACAAAAATGTGTAAGTGTAAAAAAAATATATACTAATCACAAACACTTTAGGTTTTGATAAACAGGCTATAGTGCATTTGTTCTCACTTTAAAGTAGTTTATTTTTTATTTTTTATTCAGCTTATCAAAGAAGTGCTGTGGTCACAGCACTGTTTGAGAAACTAGTTGAAAACTTTATATCCAACTTAATTGTTTAAATAAAGTCTGGAGTGAGAACAGCAAAAGTAATGTATTAAACAAAACAATTATATTTCTGGTTGATTAAAAGTGCAAAAGTTTTGGTCATCTAAAACTAAGACTAAGAGTAAGAGATGACAATAACTGGTATGCAATGTAATTACATTATGGCAAACTAAACATCTTGTTTGCTCAATGAAAGAGTAAATGTGGGAAACAGAGTAAAAATGTTCCCACAGATGGTTTTAAACAATAACCTAAATCTCAGTTGAGTCGTCATGAACCCTGATCATCACCTTTAGATTAAATCATTCTGGCAAGGGGTAGAGGTGTCTGAAAAGGATTTTCATCCCTTGACCTGTCACCTCTGCCTTCAACCTTAAATACAACCTCCAAATTCTTATTAGTGTGAAATGCCTAGTGGCGCAAGAGGAAAGCATAGGTCTCCCAAGCTGAAGGTGGTGGGTTTGAATCTTGCTCAGAGCAAACCTTCATTTTCTGGCTTTTTAAGGCCAAAGTGCCGAGGCAGGCCGCCTCCCTCCTCACGCCCTCTTTTGGCTCCGGTGGGAGGGGGAGGATCTTTTTTGGGAACCCGCCTCTGGGGCGGGATTTTCTTTATGAGCCTGCCTCCTGGGGGCGGAGCTTAAGAAATGTACATATTAAGCAAAGTGATTTTTGTACTTTTCACATTAATTTGATTGAACCAGTTTATTTTTAGTTTTTATTGAGATATTTGATTTTTTTAATGACACTTTATTTCAGCTGTTTTGTTTGATTTTTTTTTTTGGTTTTTGTTTTTGTTTGACCTTTTGGTTGAGTATTGGTTTTATTTGAGGTTTGAACCTATGACGTTTGGTTTATGAAGCCTAGTTTTTATCTATTGAGCCACACTGGCATGTAAGGTATAATCGGGAACTTATATTTAACCAGCCGTTTAGAATTTAGAAGGACAGTGAAAATGTAATTCAGGGGACTTGAACCCAGAATGTTCTGTTTATAAACCCCAGGCTTATCACCTGCGCCACACAGGCATGTAAGGTATAATCGGGAACTTATATTTAACCAGCCGTTTAGAATTTAGAAGGACAGTGAAAATGTACTTCAGGGGACTTGAACCCAGAATGTTCTGTTTATAAACCCCAGGCTTATCACCTGCGCCACACAGGCATGTAAGGTATAATCGGGAACTTATATTTAACCAGCCTGTCAGAATAAAGAATGGACTGAAAATGTCCTGTGGCAGGTTCGAACTCGCAACCTTTGGTGTACAAACACTGGATTTTACTCATGAGCCACACAGGCATAAGTGATGCAGTTGAGAATGTCTGACTTAACCCACCTTTCAGAATATAGAGGTTCTTTAGGAGTTCCATTAGGATGTTAAAAAACAATGCACACTTTAGGAGGTTCAAACACTGCACCTTTCAGAAGGACAATGTTATTCAAGAGGCTTTGATTTGTTGTTTCAGTTTTTATATTGAATATTTTTTGAGTTTTTTGTTGATTGTTAGTTTTGTTTGAGTTTCTTTTAGTTTTGTTTGAGTATTATTTTTGATTGAGTTTCTTTTTGTTTTGTTTGAGTTTTTTGTTGATTATTAGTTTTGTTTGAGTTTCTTTTTGTTTTGTTTGAGTTTTTTGTTGATTATTAGTTTTGTTTGAGTTTCTTTTTGTTTTGTTTGAGTTTTTTGTTGATTATTAGTTTTGTTTGAGTTTCTTTTTGTTTGAGTATTGAACCACCAACCTTTGGATTGTAAACCTCAGATTTTTCTTTTGAGCCACGCTGGGCTGTAAGGGACAATCTGGGACTTATATTTAACCCACCTTTTAGAATTTAGATGGACAGTGAAAATGTTCTGTCGCAGAAATGAACTCTGAAATTTTACTCTTCAGCCACATATGCATGAGAAATGCAGTTGAGAACATTACATAAATTTTGAGTCAGTACGTTTTTGTTGAAAATTATTTTACTCATAAATTGGAGTTGTTTGACATCTTCAATGGTATTGTTTCTTTTAGTTTTAATATTGAGTCATGTTTGAGTTTTGAACCTATCACTTTTGGTTTATATACCTTTGTTTTTATACTTATGCCACAAAGGCATGGAAGATGCCTCTGATAACCATACACTTAACCTTTCCCCCAATTACCCAGGTGTAAGTAGTCACTGATTAGCCCCTCCCCTATAAAGCCTACTGGCCATGCTAGCTTTCCTGTTTGGTCTTTGTTTGTTTGCACTGACTGAGCAAAGTAGGAAACTGCTTGTAATTGCTTTAGCACTTTTTGAGTTTAGGCCATTGATTCTTTTTGGACTTGGTGGTCCTAATGTATGTTTCGCAGGCCTCCCTTCTCTACACATCAGTGTTGATGACCAAATGTGCAGAAATGTTGCCTTTGTGATCTGTACCTTCATATTGTGGTTCTAACAGAGTTCTACTTATAGACTTGTCTACTCTCGCCATTGTGGTTCTAACAGAGTTCTACTTATAGGCTTGTCTACTCTTGCCATTGTGGAACACATCAACAGTGTGGTCACCTTAGCACTTTTAATGGATTCCCAAGTTGAATTTACTGAGCTGTTCTTACTCTGCCATGGTCACATGTATACAATTTCCATAGTCCTGTTCTTACCCCAAATTGTTGTTTGTTTTTGTATTTAATTGTTTGGTGTTTGTTGCAATAAATACATGAAATGGAATTTGTTGGATTCAATTTAAAAAAGGTGTCCTTGCGTCACTAGCTCAAAACAGAATGCAGTTCACAAGTATGGAGCTCAGCCTATAATTGATTTGATTGACATGCTGCATGCCATGAGTGTATAAAGTGGTATTTCTTTTTAAATTAAATAAGCTATTCTAAGATGAGCTGTGGTCATAACAGCACTGTTTGAGTTGAAAACTTTAAAGACGTTTAACAGTCTAAAGTGAGAACAGCAAATGTTCTTTAACAAAAATGTGTAAGTGTAAAAAAATATATATACTAATCACAAACACTTTAGGTTTTGATAAACAGGCTATAGTGCATTTGTTCTCACTTTAAAGTAGTTTATTTTTTATTTTTTATTCAGCTTATCAAAGAAGTGCTGTGGTCACAGCACTGTTTGAGAAACTAGTTGAAAACTTTATATCCAACTTGATTGTTTAAATAAAGTCTGGAGTGAGAACAGCAAAAGTAATGTATTAAACAAAACAATTATATTTCTGGTTGATTAAAAGTGCAAAAGTTTTGGTCATCTAAAACTAAGACTAAGAGCAAGAGATGACAATAACTGGTATGCAATGTAATTACATTATGGCAAACTAAACATCTTGTTTGCTCAATGAAAGAGTAAATGTGGGAAACAGAGTAAAAATGTTCCCACAGATGGTTTTAAACAATAACCTAAATCTCAGTTGAGTCGTCATGAACCCTGATCATCACCTTTAGATTAAATCATTCTGGCAAGGGGTAGAGGTGTCTGAAAAGGATTTTCATCCCTTGACCTGTCACCTCTGCCTTCAACCTTAAATACAACCTCCAAATTCTTATTAGTGTGAAATGCCTAGTGGCGCAAGAGGAAAGCATAGGTCTCCCAAGCTGAAGGTGGTGGGTTTGAATCTTGCTCAGAGCAAACCTTCATTTTCTGGCTTTTTAAGGCCAAAGTGCCGAGGCAGGCCGCCTCCCTCCTCACGCCCTCTTTTGGCTCCGGTGGGAGGGGGAGGATCTTTTTTGGGAACCCGCCTCTGGGGCGGGATTTTCTTTATGAGCCTGCCTCCTGGGGGCGGAGCTTAAGAAATGTACATATTAAGCAAAGTGATTTTTGTACTTTTCACATTAATTTGATTGAACCAGTTTATTTTTAGTTTTTATTGAGATATTTGATTTTTTTAATGACACTTTATTTCAGCTGTTTTGTTTGATTTGTTTTTTTGGTTTTTGTTTTTGTTTGACCTTTTGGTTGAGTATTGGTTTTATTTGAGGTTTGAACCTATGACGTTTGGTTTATGAAGCCTAGTTTTTATCTATTGAGCCACACTGGCATGTAAGGTATAATCGGGAACTTATATTTAACCAGCCGTTTAGAATTTAGAAGGACAGTGAAAATGTAATTCAGGGGACTTGAACCCAGAATGTTCTGTTTATAAACCCCAGGCTTATCACCTGCGCCACACAGGCATGTAAGGTATAATCGGGAACTTATATTTAACCAGCCTTTTAGAATTTAGAAGGACAGTGAAAATGTACTTCAGGGGACTTGAACCCAGAATGTTCTGTTTATAAACCCCAGGCTTATCACCTGCGCCACACAGGCATGTAAGGTATAATCGGGAACTTATATTTAACCAGGCGTTTAGAATTTAGAAGGACAGTGAAAATGTACTTCAGGGGACTTGAACCCAGAATGTTCTGTTTATAAACCCCAGGCTTATCACCTGCGCCACACAGGCATGTAAGGTATAATCGGGAACTTATATTTAACCAGCCTGTCAGAATAAAGAATGGACTGAAAATGTCCTGTGGCAGGTTCGAACTCGCAACCTTTGGTGTACAAACACTGGATTTTACTCATGAGCCACACAGGCATAAGTGATGCAGTTGAGAATGTCTGACTTAACCCACCTTTCAGAATATAGAGGTTCTTTAGGAGTTCCATTAGGATGTTAAAAAACAATGCACACTTTAGGAGGTTCAAACACTGCACCTTTCAGAAGGACAATGTTATTCAAGAGGCTTTGATTTGTTGTTTCAGTTTTTATATTGAATATTTTTTGAGTTTTTTGTTGATTGTTAGTTTTGTTTGAGTTTCTTTTAGTTTTGTTTGAGTATTATTTTTGATTGAGTTTCTTTTTGTTTTGTTTGAGTTTTTTGTTGATTATTAGTTTTGTTTGAGTTTCTTTTTGTTTTGTTTGAGTTTTTTGTTGATTATTAGTTTTGTTTGAGTTTCTTTTTGTTTTGTTTGAGTTTTTTGTTGATTATTAGTTTTGTTTGAGTTTCTTTTTGTTTGAGTATTGAACCACCAACCTTTGGATTGTAAACCTCAGATTTTTCTTTTGAGCCACGCTGGGCTGTAAGGGACAATCTGGGACTTATATTTAACCCACCTTTTAGAATTTAGATGGACAGTGAAAATGTTCTGTCGCAGAAATGAACTCTGAAATTTTACTCTTCAGCCACATATGCATGAGAAATGCAGTTGAGAACATTACATAAATTTTGAGTCAGTACGTTTTTGTTGAAAATTATTTTACTCATAAATTGGAGTTGTTTGACATCTTCAATGGTATTGTTTCTTTTAGTTTTAATATTGAGTCATGTTTGAGTTTTGAACCTATCACTTTTGGTTTATATACCTTTGTTTTTATACTTATGCCACAAAGGCATGGAAGATGCCTCTGATAACCATACACTTAACCTTTCCCCCAATTACCCAGGTGTAAGTAGTCACTGATTAGCCCCTCCCCTATAAAGCCTACTGGCCATGCTAGCTTTCCTGTTTGGTCTTTGTTTGTTTGCACTGACTGAGCAAAGTAGGAAACTGCTTGTAATTGCTTTAGCACTTTTTGAGTTTAGGCCATTGATTCTTTTTGGACTTGGTGGTCCTAATGTATGTTTCGCAGGCCTCCCTTCTCTACACATCAGTGTTGATGACCAAATGTGCAGAAATGTTGCCTTTGTGATCTGTACCTTCATATTGTGGTTCTAACAGAGTTCTACTTATAGACTTGTCTACTCTCGCCATTGTGGTTCTAACAGAGTTCTACTTATAGGCTTGTCTACTCTTGCCATTGTGGAACACATCAACAGTGTGGTCACCTTAGCACTTTTAATGGATTCCCAAGTTGAATTTACTGAGCTGTTCTTACTCTGCCATGGTCACATGTATACAATTTCCATAGTCCTGTTCTTACCCCAAATTGTTGTTTGTTTTTGTATTTAATTGTTTGGTGTTTGTTGCAATAAATACATGAAATGGAATTTGTTGGATTCAATTTAAAAAAGGTGTCCTTGCGTCACTAGCTCAAAACAGAATGCAGTTCACAAGTATGGAGCTCAGCCTATAATTGATTTGATTGACATGCTGCATGCCATGAGTGTATAAAGTGGTATTTCTTTTTAAATTAAATAAGCTATTCTAAGATGAGCTGTGGTCATAACAGCACTGTTTGAGTTGAAAACTTTAAAGACGTTTAACAGTCTAAAGTGAGAACAGCAAATGTTCTTTAACAAAAATGTGTAAGTGTAAAAAAAAATATATACTAATCACAAACACTTTAGGTTTTGATAAACAGGCTATAGTGCATTTGTTCTCACTTTAAAGTAGTTTATTTTTTATTTTTTATTCAGCTTATCAAAGAAGTGCTGTGGTCACAGCACTGTTTGAGAAACTAGTTGAAAACTTTATATCCAACTTGATTGTTTAAATAAAGTCTGGAGTGAGAACAGCAAAAGTAATGTATTAAACAAAACAATTATATTTCTGGTTGATTAAAAGTGCAAAAGTTTTGGTCATCTAAAACTAAGACTAAGAGCAAGAGATGACAATAACTGGTATGCAATGTAATTACATTATGGCAAACTAAACATCTTGTTTGCTCAATGAAAGAGTAAATGTGGGAAACAGAGTAAAAATGTTCCCACAGATGGTTTTAAACAATAACCTAAATCTCAGTTGAGTCGTCATGAACCCTGATCATCACCTTTAGATTAAATCATTCTGGCAAGGGGTAGAGGTGTCTGAAAAGGATTTTCATCCCTTGACCTGTCACCTCTGCCTTCAACCTTAAATACAACCTCCAAATTCTTATTAGTGTGAAATGCCTAGTGGCGCAAGAGGAAAGCATAGGTCTCCCAAGCTGAAGGTGGTGGGTTTGAATCTTGCTCAGAGCAAACCTTCATTTTCTGGCTTTTTAAGGCCAAAGTGCCGAGGCAGGCCGCCTCCCTCCTCACGCCCTCTTTTGGCTCCGGTGGGAGGGGGAGGATCTTTTTTGGGAACCCGCCTCTGGGGCGGGATTTTCTTTATGAGCCTGCCTCCTGGGGGCGGAGCTTAAGAAATGTACATATTAAGCAAAGTGATTTTTGTACTTTTCACATTAATTTGATTGAACCAGTTTATTTTTAGTTTTTATTGAGATATTTGATTTTTTTAATGACACTTTATTTCAGCTGTTTTGTTTGATTTTTTTTTTTGGTTTTTGTTTTTGTTTGACCTTTTGGTTGAGTATTGGTTTTATTTGAGGTTTGAACCTATGACGTTTGGTTTATGAAGCCTAGTTTTTATCTATTGAGCCACACTGGCATGTAAGGTATAATCGGGAACTTATATTTAACCAGCCGTTTAGAATTTAGAAGGACAGTGAAAATGTAATTCAGGGGACTTGAACCCAGAATGTTCTGTTTATAAACCCCAGGCTTATCACCTGCGCCACACAGGCATGTAAGGTATAATCGGGAACTTATATTTAACCAGCCTTTTAGAATTTAGAAGGACAGTGAAAATGTACTTCAGGGGACTTGAACCCAGAATGTTCTGTTTATAAACCCCAGGCTTATCACCTGCGCCACACAGGCATGTAAGGTATAATCGGGAACTTATATTTAACCAGCCGTTTAGAATTTAGAAGGACAGTGAAAATGTACTTCAGGGGACTTGAACCCAGAATGTTCTGTTTATAAACCCCAGGCTTATCACCTGCGCCACACAGGCATGTAAGGTATAATCGGGAACTTATATTTAACCAGCCTGTCAGAATAAAGAATGGACTGAAAATGTCCTGTGGCAGGTTCGAACTCGCAACCTTTGGTGTACAAACACTGGATTTTACTCATGAGCCACACAGGCATAAGTGATGCAGTTGAGAATGTCTGACTTAACCCACCTTTCAGAATATAGAGGTTCTTTAGGAGTTCCATTAGGATGTTAAAAAACAATGCACACTTTAGGAGGTTCAAACACTGCACCTTTCAGAAGGACAATGTTATTCAAGAGGCTTTGATTTGTTGTTTCAGTTTTTATATTGAATATTTTTTGAGTTTTTTGTTGATTGTTAGTTTTGTTTGAGTTTCTTTTAGTTTTGTTTGAGTATTATTTTTGATTGAGTTTCTTTTTGTTTTGTTTGAGTTTTTTGTTGATTATTAGTTTTGTTTGAGTTTCTTTTTGTTTTGTTTGAGTTTTTTGTTGATTATTAGTTTTGTTTGAGTTTCTTTTTGTTTTGTTTGAGTTTTTTGTTGATTATTAGTTTTGTTTGAGTTTCTTTTTGTTTGAGTATTGAACCACCAACCTTTGGATTGTAAACCTCAGATTTTTCTTTTGAGCCACGCTGGGCTGTAAGGGACAATCTGGGACTTATATTTAACCCACCTTTTAGAATTTAGATGGACAGTGAAAATGTTCTGTCGCAGAAATGAACTCTGAAATTTTACTCTTCAGCCACATATGCATGAGAAATGCAGTTGAGAACATTACATAAATTTTGAGTCAGTACGTTTTTGTTGAAAATTATTTTACTCATAAATTGGAGTTGTTTGACATCTTCAATGGTATTGTTTCTTTTAGTTTTAATATTGAGTCATGTTTGAGTTTTGAACCTATCACTTTTGGTTTATATACCTTTGTTTTTATACTTATGCCACAAAGGCATGGAAGATGCCTCTGATAACCATACACTTAACCTTTCCCCCAATTACCCAGGTGTAAGTAGTCACTGATTAGCCCCTCCCCTATAAAGCCTACTGGCCATGCTAGCTTTCCTGTTTGGTCTTTGTTTGTTTGCACTGACTGAGCAAAGTAGGAAACTGCTTGTAATTGCTTTAGCACTTTTTGAGTTTAGGCCATTGATTCTTTTTGGACTTGGTGGTCCTAATGTATGTTTCGCAGGCCTCCCTTCTCTACACATCAGTGTTGATGACCAAATGTGCAGAAATGTTGCCTTTGTGATCTGTACCTTCATATTGTGGTTCTAACAGAGTTCTACTTATAGACTTGTCTACTCTCGCCATTGTGGTTCTAACAGAGTTCTACTTATAGGCTTGTCTACTCTTGCCATTGTGGAACACATCAACAGTGTGGTCACCTTAGCACTTTTAATGGATTCCCAAGTTGAATTTACTGAGCTGTTCTTACTCTGCCATGGTCACATGTATACAATTTCCATAGACCTGTTCTTACCCCAAATTGTTGTTTGTTTTTGTATTTAATTGTTTGGTGTTTGTTGCAATAAATACATGAAATGGAATTTGTTGGATTCAATTTAAAAAAGGTGTCCTTGCGTCACTAGCTCAAAACAGAATGCAGTTCACAAGTATGGAGCTCAGCCTATAATTGATTTGATTGACATGCTGCATGCCATGAGTGTATAAAGTGGTATTTCTTTTTAAATTAAATAAGCTATTCTAAGATGAGCTGTGGTCATAACAGCACTGTTTGAGTTGAAAACTTTAAAGACGTTTAACAGTCTAAAGTGAGAACAGCAAATGTTCTTTAACAAAAATGTGTAAGTGTAAAAAAATATATATACTAATCACAAACACTTTAGGTTTTGATAAACAGGCTATAGTGCATTTGTTCTCACTTTAAAGTAGTTTATTTTTTATTTTTTATTCAGCTTATCAAAGAAGTGCTGTGGTCACAGCACTGTTTGAGAAACTAGTTGAAAACTTTATATCCAACTTGATTGTTTAAATAAAGTCTGGAGTGAGAACAGCAAAAGTAATGTATTAAACAAAACAATTATATTTCTGGTTGATTAAAAGTGCAAAAGTTTTGGTCATCTAAAACTAAGACTAAGAGCAAGAGATGACAATAACTGGTATGCAATGTAATTACATTATGGCAAACTAAACATCTTGTTTGCTCAATGAAAGAGTAAATGTGGGAAACAGAGTAAAAATGTTCCCACAGATGGTTTTAAACAATAACCTAAATCTCAGTTGAGTCGTCATGAACCCTGATCATCACCTTTAGATTAAATCATTCTGGCAAGGGGTAGAGGTGTCTGAAAAGGATTTTCATCCCTTGACCTGTCACCTCTGCCTTCAACCTTAAATACAACCTCCAAATTCTTATTAGTGTGAAATGCCTAGTGGCGCAAGAGGAAAGCATAGGTCTCCCAAGCTGAAGGTGGTGGGTTTGAATCTTGCTCAGAGCAAACCTTCATTTTCTGGCTTTTTAAGGCCAAAGTGCCGAGGCAGGCCGCCTCCCTCCTCACGCCCTCTTTTGGCTCCGGTGGGAGGGGGAGGATCTTTTTTGGGAACCCGCCTCTGGGGCGGGATTTTCTTTATGAGCCTGCCTCCTGGGGGCGGAGCTTAAGAAATGTACATATTAAGCAAAGTGATTTTTGTACTTTTCACATTAATTTGATTGAACCAGTTTATTTTTAGTTTTTATTGAGATATTTGATTTTTTTAATGACACTTTATTTCAGCTGTTTTGTTTGATTTGTTTTTTTGGTTTTTGTTTTTGTTTGACCTTTTGGTTGAGTATTGGTTTTATTTGAGGTTTGAACCTATGACGTTTGGTTTATGAAGCCTAGTTTTTATCTATTGAGCCACACTGGCATGTAAGGTATAATCGGGAACTTATATTTAACCAGCCGTTTAGAATTTAGAAGGACAGTGAAAATGTAATTCAGGGGACTTGAACCCAGAATGTTCTGTTTATAAACCCCAGGCTTATCACCTGCGCCACACAGGCATGTAAGGTATAATCGGGAACTTATATTTAACCAGCCTTTTAGAATTTAGAAGGACAGTGAAAATGTACTTCAGGGGACTTGAACCCAGAATGTTCTGTTTATAAACCCCAGGCTTATCACCTGCGCCACACAGGCATGTAAGGTATAATCGGGAACTTATATTTAACCAGGCGTTTAGAATTTAGAAGGACAGTGAAAATGTACTTCAGGGGACTTGAACCCAGAATGTTCTGTTTATAAACCCCAGGCTTATCACCTGCGCCACACAGGCATGTAAGGTATAATCGGGAACTTATATTTAACCAGCCTGTCAGAATAAAGAATGGACTGAAAATGTCCTGTGGCAGGTTCGAACTCGCAACCTTTGGTGTACAAACACTGGATTTTACTCATGAGCCACACAGGCATAAGTGATGCAGTTGAGAATGTCTGACTTAACCCACCTTTCAGAATATAGAGGTTCTTTAGGAGTTCCATTAGGATGTTAAAAAACAATGCACACTTTAGGAGGTTCAAACACTGCACCTTTCAGAAGGACAATGTTATTCAAGAGGCTTTGATTTGTTGTTTCAGTTTTTATATTGAATATTTTTTGAGTTTTTTGTTGATTGTTAGTTTTGTTTGAGTTTCTTTTAGTTTTGTTTGAGTATTATTTTTGATTGAGTTTCTTTTTGTTTTGTTTGAGTTTTTTGTTGATTATTAGTTTTGTTTGAGTTTCTTTTTGTTTTGTTTGAGTTTTTTGTTGATTATTAGTTTTGTTTGAGTTTCTTTTTGTTTTGTTTGAGTTTTTTGTTGATTATTAGTTTTGTTTGAGTTTCTTTTTGTTTGAGTATTGAACCACCAACCTTTGGATTGTAAACCTCAGATTTTTCTTTTGAGCCACGCTGGGCTGTAAGGGACAATCTGGGACTTATATTTAACCCACCTTTTAGAATTTAGATGGACAGTGAAAATGTTCTGTCGCAGAAATGAACTCTGAAATTTTACTCTTCAGCCACATATGCATGAGAAATGCAGTTGAGAACATTACATAAATTTTGAGTCAGTACGTTTTTGTTGAAAATTATTTTACTCATAAATTGGAGTTGTTTGACATCTTCAATGGTATTGTTTCTTTTAGTTTTAATATTGAGTCATGTTTGAGTTTTGAACCTATCACTTTTGGTTTATATACCTTTGTTTTTATACTTATGCCACAAAGGCATGGAAGATGCCTCTGATAACCATACACTTAACCTTTCCCCCAATTACCCAGGTGTAAGTAGTCACTGATTAGCCCCTCCCCTATAAAGCCTACTGGCCATGCTAGCTTTCCTGTTTGGTCTTTGTTTGTTTGCACTGACTGAGCAAAGTAGGAAACTGCTTGTAATTGCTTTAGCACTTTTTGAGTTTAGGCCATTGATTCTTTTTGGACTTGGTGGTCCTAATGTATGTTTCGCAGGCCTCCCTTCTCTACACATCAGTGTTGATGACCAAATGTGCAGAAATGTTGCCTTTGTGATCTGTACCTTCATATTGTGGTTCTAACAGAGTTCTACTTATAGACTTGTCTACTCTCGCCATTGTGGTTCTAACAGAGTTCTACTTATAGGCTTGTCTACTCTTGCCATTGTGGAACACATCAACAGTGTGGTCACCTTAGCACTTTTAATGGATTCCCAAGTTGAATTTACTGAGCTGTTCTTACTCTGCCATGGTCACATGTATACAATTTCCATAGTCCTGTTCTTACCCCAAATTGTTGTTTGTTTTTGTATTTAATTGTTTGGTGTTTGTTGCAATAAATACATGAAATGGAATTTGTTGGATTCAATTTAAAAAAGGTGTCCTTGCGTCACTAGCTCAAAACAGAATGCAGTTCACAAGTATGGAGCTCAGCCTATAATTGATTTGATTGACATGCTGCATGCCATGAGTGTATAAAGTGGTATTTCTTTTTAAATTAAATAAGCTATTCTAAGATGAGCTGTGGTCATAACAGCACTGTTTGAGTTGAAAACTTTAAAGACGTTTAACAGTCTAAAGTGAGAACAGCAAATGTTCTTTAACAAAAATGTGTAAGTGTAAAAAAAAATATATACTAATCACAAACACTTTAGGTTTTGATAAACAGGCTATAGTGCATTTGTTCTCACTTTAAAGTAGTTTATTTTTTATTTTTTATTCAGCTTATCAAAGAAGTGCTGTGGTCACAGCACTGTTTGAGAAACTAGTTGAAAACTTTATATCCAACTTGATTGTTTAAATAAAGTCTGGAGTGAGAACAGCAAAAGTAATGTATTAAACAAAACAATTATATTTCTGGTTGATTAAAAGTGCAAAAGTTTTGGTCATCTAAAACTAAGACTAAGAGCAAGAGATGACAATAACTGGTATGCAATGTAATTACATTATGGCAAACTAAACATCTTGTTTGCTCAATGAAAGAGTAAATGTGGGAAACAGAGTAAAAATGTTCCCACAGATGGTTTTAAACAATAACCTAAATCTCAGTTGAGTCGTCATGAACCCTGATCATCACCTTTAGATTAAATCATTCTGGCAAGGGGTAGAGGTGTCTGAAAAGGATTTTCATCCCTTGACCTGTCACCTCTGCCTTCAACCTTAAATACAACCTCCAAATTCTTATTAGTGTGAAATGCCTAGTGGCGCAAGAGGAAAGCATAGGTCTCCCAAGCTGAAGGTGGTGGGTTTGAATCTTGCTCAGAGCAAACCTTCATTTTCTGGCTTTTTAAGGCCAAAGTGCCGAGGCAGGCCGCCTCCCTCCTCACGCCCTCTTTTGGCTCCGGTGGGAGGGGGAGGATCTTTTTTGGGAACCCGCCTCTGGGGCGGGATTTTCTTTATGAGCCTGCCTCCTGGGGGCGGAGCTTAAGAAATGTACATATTAAGCAAAGTGATTTTTGTACTTTTCACATTAATTTGATTGAACCAGTTTATTTTTAGTTTTTATTGAGATATTTGATTTTTTTAATGACACTTTATTTCAGCTGTTTTGTTTGATTTTTTTTTTTGGTTTTTGTTTTTGTTTGACCTTTTGGTTGAGTATTGGTTTTATTTGAGGTTTGAACCTATGACGTTTGGTTTATGAAGCCTAGTTTTTATCTATTGAGCCACACTGGCATGTAAGGTATAATCGGGAACTTATATTTAACCAGCCGTTTAGAATTTAGAAGGACAGTGAAAATGTAATTCAGGGGACTTGAACCCAGAATGTTCTGTTTATAAACCCCAGGCTTATCACCTGCGCCACACAGGCATGTAAGGTATAATCGGGAACTTATATTTAACCAGCCTTTTAGAATTTAGAAGGACAGTGAAAATGTACTTCAGGGGACTTGAACCCAGAATGTTCTGTTTATAAACCCCAGGCTTATCACCTGCGCCACACAGGCATGTAAGGTATAATCGGGAACTTATATTTAACCAGCCGTTTAGAATTTAGAAGGACAGTGAAAATGTACTTCAGGGGACTTGAACCCAGAATGTTCTGTTTATAAACCCCAGGCTTATCACCTGCGCCACACAGGCATGTAAGGTATAATCGGGAACTTATATTTAACCAGCCTGTCAGAATAAAGAATGGACTGAAAATGTCCTGTGGCAGGTTCGAACTCGCAACCTTTGGTGTACAAACACTGGATTTTACTCATGAGCCACACAGGCATAAGTGATGCAGTTGAGAATGTCTGACTTAACCCACCTTTCAGAATATAGAGGTTCTTTAGGAGTTCCATTAGGATGTTAAAAAACAATGCACACTTTAGGAGGTTCAAACACTGCACCTTTCAGAAGGACAATGTTATTCAAGAGGCTTTGATTTGTTGTTTCAGTTTTTATATTGAATATTTTTTGAGTTTTTTGTTGATTGTTAGTTTTGTTTGAGTTTCTTTTAGTTTTGTTTGAGTATTATTTTTGATTGAGTTTCTTTTTGTTTTGTTTGAGTTTTTTGTTGATTATTAGTTTTGTTTGAGTTTCTTTTTGTTTTGTTTGAGTTTTTTGTTGATTATTAGTTTTGTTTGAGTTTCTTTTTGTTTTGTTTGAGTTTTTTGTTGATTATTAGTTTTGTTTGAGTTTCTTTTTGTTTGAGTATTGAACCACCAACCTTTGGATTGTAAACCTCAGATTTTTCTTTTGAGCCACGCTGGGCTGTAAGGGACAATCTGGGACTTATATTTAACCCACCTTTTAGAATTTAGATGGACAGTGAAAATGTTCTGTCGCAGAAATGAACTCTGAAATTTTACTCTTCAGCCACATATGCATGAGAAATGCAGTTGAGAACATTACATAAATTTTGAGTCAGTACGTTTTTGTTGAAAATTATTTTACTCATAAATTGGAGTTGTTTGACATCTTCAATGGTATTGTTTCTTTTAGTTTTAATATTGAGTCATGTTTGAGTTTTGAACCTATCACTTTTGGTTTATATACCTTTGTTTTTATACTTATGCCACAAAGGCATGGAAGATGCCTCTGATAACCATACACTTAACCTTTCCCCCAATTACCCAGGTGTAAGTAGTCACTGATTAGCCCCTCCCCTATAAAGCCTACTGGCCATGCTAGCTTTCCTGTTTGGTCTTTGTTTGTTTGCACTGACTGAGCAAAGTAGGAAACTGCTTGTAATTGCTTTAGCACTTTTTGAGTTTAGGCCATTGATTCTTTTTGGACTTGGTGGTCCTAATGTATGTTTCGCAGGCCTCCCTTCTCTACACATCAGTGTTGATGACCAAATGTGCAGAAATGTTGCCTTTGTGATCTGTACCTTCATATTGTGGTTCTAACAGAGTTCTACTTATAGACTTGTCTACTCTCGCCATTGTGGTTCTAACAGAGTTCTACTTATAGGCTTGTCTACTCTTGCCATTGTGGAACACATCAACAGTGTGGTCACCTTAGCACTTTTAATGGATTCCCAAGTTGAATTTACTGAGCTGTTCTTACTCTGCCATGGTCACATGTATACAATTTCCATAGTCCTGTTCTTACCCCAAATTGTTGTTTGTTTTTGTATTTAATTGTTTGGTGTTTGTTGCAATAAATACATGAAATGGAATTTGTTGGATTCAATTTAAAAAAGGTGTCCTTGCGTCACTAGCTCAAAACAGAATGCAGTTCACAAGTATGGAGCTCAGCCTATAATTGATTTGATTGACATGCTGCATGCCATGAGTGTATAAAGTGGTATTTCTTTTTAAATTAAATAAGCTATTCTAAGATGAGCTGTGGTCATAACAGCACTGTTTGAGTTGAAAACTTTAAAGACGTTTAACAGTCTAAAGTGAGAACAGCAAATGTTCTTTAACAAAAATGTGTAAGTGTAAAAAAAAATATATACTAATCACAAACACTTTAGGTTTTGATAAACAGGCTATAGTGCATTTGTTCTCACTTTAAAGTAGTTTATTTTTTATTTTTTATTCAGCTTATCAAAGAAGTGCTGTGGTCACAGCACTGTTTGAGAAACTAGTTGAAAACTTTATATCCAACTTGATTGTTTAAATAAAGTCTGGAGTGAGAACAGCAAAAGTAATGTATTAAACAAAACAATTATATTTCTGGTTGATTAAAAGTGCAAAAGTTTTGGTCATCTAAAACTAAGACTAAGAGCAAGAGATGACAATAACTGGTATGCAATGTAATTACATTATGGCAAACTAAACATCTTGTTTGCTCAATGAAAGAGTAAATGTGGGAAACAGAGTAAAAATGTTCCCACAGATGGTTTTAAACAATAACCTAAATCTCAGTTGAGTCGTCATGAACCCTGATCATCACCTTTAGATTAAATCATTCTGGCAAGGGGTAGAGGTGTCTGAAAAGGATTTTCATCCCTTGACCTGTCACCTCTGCCTTCAACCTTAAATACAACCTCCAAATTCTTATTAGTGTGAAATGCCTAGTGGCGCAAGAGGAAAGCATAGGTCTCCCAAGCTGAAGGTGGTGGGTTTGAATCTTGCTCAGAGCAAACCTTCATTTTCTGGCTTTTTAAGGCCAAAGTGCCGAGGCAGGCCGCCTCCCTCCTCACGCCCTCTTTTGGCTCCGGTGGGAGGGGGAGGATCTTTTTTGGGAACCCGCCTCTGGGGCGGGATTTTCTTTATGAGCCTGCCTCCTGGGGGCGGAGCTTAAGAAATGTACATATTAAGCAAAGTGATTTTTGTACTTTTCACATTAATTTGATTGAACCAGTTTATTTTTAGTTTTTATTGAGATATTTGATTTTTTTAATGACACTTTATTTCAGCTGTTTTGTTTGATTTTTTTTTTTGGTTTTTGTTTTTGTTTGACCTTTTGGTTGAGTATTGGTTTTATTTGAGGTTTGAACCTATGACGTTTGGTTTATGAAGCCTAGTTTTTATCTATTGAGCCACACTGGCATGTAAGGTATAATCGGGAACTTATATTTAACCAGCCGTTTAGAATTTAGAAGGACAGTGAAAATGTAATTCAGGGGACTTGAACCCAGAATGTTCTGTTTATAAACCCCAGGCTTATCACCTGCGCCACACAGGCATGTAAGGTATAATCGGGAACTTATATTTAACCAGCCTTTTAGAATTTAGAAGGACAGTGAAAATGTACTTCAGGGGACTTGAACCCAGAATGTTCTGTTTATAAACCCCAGGCTTATCACCTGCGCCACACAGGCATGTAAGGTATAATCGGGAACTTATATTTAACCAGCCGTTTAGAATTTAGAAGGACAGTGAAAATGTACTTCAGGGGACTTGAACCCAGAATGTTCTGTTTATAAACCCCAGGCTTATCACCTGCGCCACACAGGCATGTAAGGTATAATCGGGAACTTATATTTAACCAGCCTGTCAGAATAAAGAATGGACTGAAAATGTCCTGTGGCAGGTTCGAACTCGCAACCTTTGGTGTACAAACACTGGATTTTACTCATGAGCCACACAGGCATAAGTGATGCAGTTGAGAATGTCTGACTTAACCCACCTTTCAGAATATAGAGGTTCTTTAGGAGTTCCATTAGGATGTTAAAAAACAATGCACACTTTAGGAGGTTCAAACACTGCACCTTTCAGAAGGACAATGTTATTCAAGAGGCTTTGATTTGTTGTTTCAGTTTTTATATTGAATATTTTTTGAGTTTTTTGTTGATTGTTAGTTTTGTTTGAGTTTCTTTTAGTTTTGTTTGAGTATTATTTTTGATTGAGTTTCTTTTTGTTTTGTTTGAGTTTTTTGTTGATTATTAGTTTTGTTTGAGTTTCTTTTTGTTTTGTTTGAGTTTTTTGTTGATTATTAGTTTTGTTTGAGTTTCTTTTTGTTTTGTTTGAGTTTTTTGTTGATTATTAGTTTTGTTTGAGTTTCTTTTTGTTTGAGTATTGAACCACCAACCTTTGGATTGTAAACCTCAGATTTTTCTTTTGAGCCACGCTGGGCTGTAAGGGACAATCTGGGACTTATATTTAACCCACCTTTTAGAATTTAGATGGACAGTGAAAATGTTCTGTCGCAGAAATGAACTCTGAAATTTTACTCTTCAGCCACATATGCATGAGAAATGCAGTTGAGAACATTACATAAATTTTGAGTCAGTACGTTTTTGTTGAAAATTATTTTACTCATAAATTGGAGTTGTTTGACATCTTCAATGGTATTGTTTCTTTTAGTTTTAATATTGAGTCATGTTTGAGTTTTGAACCTATCACTTTTGGTTTATATACCTTTGTTTTTATACTTATGCCACAAAGGCATGGAAGATGCCTCTGATAACCATACACTTAACCTTTCCCCCAATTACCCAGGTGTAAGTAGTCACTGATTAGCCCCTCCCCTATAAAGCCTACTGGCCATGCTAGCTTTCCTGTTTGGTCTTTGTTTGTTTGCACTGACTGAGCAAAGTAGGAAACTGCTTGTAATTGCTTTAGCACTTTTTGAGTTTAGGCCATTGATTCTTTTTGGACTTGGTGGTCCTAATGTATGTTTCGCAGGCCTCCCTTCTCTACACATCAGTGTTGATGACCAAATGTGCAGAAATGTTGCCTTTGTGATCTGTACCTTCATATTGTGGTTCTAACAGAGTTCTACTTATAGACTTGTCTACTCTCGCCATTGTGGTTCTAACAGAGTTCTACTTATAGGCTTGTCTACTCTTGCCATTGTGGAACACATCAACAGTGTGGTCACCTTAGCACTTTTAATGGATTCCCAAGTTGAATTTACTGAGCTGTTCTTACTCTGCCATGGTCACATGTATACAATTTCCATAGTCCTGTTCTTACCCCAAATTGTTGTTTGTTTTTGTATTTAATTGTTTGGTGTTTGTTGCAATAAATACATGAAATGGAATTTGTTGGATTCAATTTAAAAAAGGTGTCCTTGCGTCACTAGCTCAAAACAGAATGCAGTTCACAAGTATGGAGCTCAGCCTATAATTGATTTGATTGACATGCTGCATGCCATGAGTGTATAAAGTGGTATTTCTTTTTAAATTAAATAAGCTATTCTAAGATGAGCTGTGGTCATAACAGCACTGTTTGAGTTGAAAACTTTAAAGACGTTTAACAGTCTAAAGTGAGAACAGCAAATGTTCTTTAACAAAAATGTGTAAGTGTAAAAAAATATATATACTAATCACAAACACTTTAGGTTTTGATAAACAGGCTATAGTGCATTTGTTCTCACTTTAAAGTAGTTTATTTTTTATTTTTTATTCAGCTTATCAAAGAAGTGCTGTGGTCACAGCACTGTTTGAGAAACTAGTTGAAAACTTTATATCCAACTTGATTGTTTAAATAAAGTCTGGAGTGAGAACAGCAAAAGTAATGTATTAAACAAAACAATTATATTTCTGGTTGATTAAAAGTGCAAAAGTTTTGGTCATCTAAAACTAAGACTAAGAGCAAGAGATGACAATAACTGGTATGCAATGTAATTACATTATGGCAAACTAAACATCTTGTTTGCTCAATGAAAGAGTAAATGTGGGAAACAGAGTAAAAATGTTCCCACAGATGGTTTTAAACAATAACCTAAATCTCAGTTGAGTCGTCATGAACCCTGATCATCACCTTTAGATTAAATCATTCTGGCAAGGGGTAGAGGTGTCTGAAAAGGATTTTCATCCCTTGACCTGTCACCTCTGCCTTCAACCTTAAATACAACCTCCAAATTCTTATTAGTGTGAAATGCCTAGTGGCGCAAGAGGAAAGCATAGGTCTCCCAAGCTGAAGGTGGTGGGTTTGAATCTTGCTCAGAGCAAACCTTCATTTTCTGGCTTTTTAAGGCCAAAGTGCCGAGGCAGGCCGCCTCCCTCCTCACGCCCTCTTTTGGCTCCGGTGGGAGGGGGAGGATCTTTTTTGGGAACCCGCCTCTGGGGCGGGATTTTCTTTATGAGCCTGCCTCCTGGGGGCGGAGCTTAAGAAATGTACATATTAAGCAAAGTGATTTTTGTACTTTTCACATTAATTTGATTGAACCAGTTTATTTTTAGTTTTTATTGAGATATTTGATTTTTTTAATGACACTTTATTTCAGCTGTTTTGTTTGATTTTTTTTTTTGGTTTTTGTTTTTGTTTGACCTTTTGGTTGAGTATTGGTTTTATTTGAGGTTTGAACCTATGACGTTTGGTTTATGAAGCCTAGTTTTTATCTATTGAGCCACACTGGCATGTAAGGTATAATCGGGAACTTATATTTAACCAGCCGTTTAGAATTTAGAAGGACAGTGAAAATGTAATTCAGGGGACTTGAACCCAGAATGTTCTGTTTATAAACCCCAGGCTTATCACCTGCGCCACACAGGCATGTAAGGTATAATCGGGAACTTATATTTAACCAGCCTTTTAGAATTTAGAAGGACAGTGAAAATGTACTTCAGGGGACTTGAACCCAGAATGTTCTGTTTATAAACCCCAGGCTTATCACCTGCGCCACACAGGCATGTAAGGTATAATCGGGAACTTATATTTAACCAGCCGTTTAGAATTTAGAAGGACAGTGAAAATGTACTTCAGGGGACTTGAACCCAGAATGTTCTGTTTATAAACCCCAGGCTTATCACCTGCGCCACACAGGCATGTAAGGTATAATCGGGAACTTATATTTAACCAGCCTGTCAGAATAAAGAATGGACTGAAAATGTCCTGTGGCAGGTTCGAACTCGCAACCTTTGGTGTACAAACACTGGATTTTACTCATGAGCCACACAGGCATAAGTGATGCAGTTGAGAATGTCTGACTTAACCCACCTTTCAGAATATAGAGGTTCTTTAGGAGTTCCATTAGGATGTTAAAAAACAATGCACACTTTAGGAGGTTCAAACACTGCACCTTTCAGAAGGACAATGTTATTCAAGAGGCTTTGATTTGTTGTTTCAGTTTTTATATTGAATATTTTTTGAGTTTTTTGTTGATTGTTAGTTTTGTTTGAGTTTCTTTTAGTTTTGTTTGAGTATTATTTTTGATTGAGTTTCTTTTTGTTTTGTTTGAGTTTTTTGTTGATTATTAGTTTTGTTTGAGTTTCTTTTTGTTTTGTTTGAGTTTTTTGTTGATTATTAGTTTTGTTTGAGTTTCTTTTTGTTTTGTTTGAGTTTTTTGTTGATTATTAGTTTTGTTTGAGTTTCTTTTTGTTTGAGTATTGAACCACCAACCTTTGGATTGTAAACCTCAGATTTTTCTTTTGAGCCACGCTGGGCTGTAAGGGACAATCTGGGACTTATATTTAACCCACCTTTTAGAATTTAGATGGACAGTGAAAATGTTCTGTCGCAGAAATGAACTCTGAAATTTTACTCTTCAGCCACATATGCATGAGAAATGCAGTTGAGAACATTACATAAATTTTGAGTCAGTACGTTTTTGTTGAAAATTATTTTACTCATAAATTGGAGTTGTTTGACATCTTCAATGGTATTGTTTCTTTTAGTTTTAATATTGAGTCATGTTTGAGTTTTGAACCTATCACTTTTGGTTTATATACCTTTGTTTTTATACTTATGCCACAAAGGCATGGAAGATGCCTCTGATAACCATACACTTAACCTTTCCCCCAATTACCCAGGTGTAAGTAGTCACTGATTAGCCCCTCCCCTATAAAGCCTACTGGCCATGCTAGCTTTCCTGTTTGGTCTTTGTTTGTTTGCACTGACTGAGCAAAGTAGGAAACTGCTTGTAATTGCTTTAGCACTTTTTGAGTTTAGGCCATTGATTCTTTTTGGACTTGGTGGTCCTAATGTATGTTTCGCAGGCCTCCCTTCTCTACACATCAGTGTTGATGACCAAATGTGCAGAAATGTTGCCTTTGTGATCTGTACCTTCATATTGTGGTTCTAACAGAGTTCTACTTATAGACTTGTCTACTCTCGCCATTGTGGTTCTAACAGAGTTCTACTTATAGGCTTGTCTACTCTTGCCATTGTGGAACACATCAACAGTGTGGTCACCTTAGCACTTTTAATGGATTCCCAAGTTGAATTTACTGAGCTGTTCTTACTCTGCCATGGTCACATGTATACAATTTCCATAGTCCTGTTCTTACCCCAAATTGTTGTTTGTTTTTGTATTTAATTGTTTGGTGTTTGTTGCAATAAATACATGAAATGGAATTTGTTGGATTCAATTTAAAAAAGGTGTCCTTGCGTCACTAGCTCAAAACAGAATGCAGTTCACAAGTATGGAGCTCAGCCTATAATTGATTTGATTGACATGCTGCATGCCATGAGTGTATAAAGTGGTATTTCTTTTTAAATTAAATAAGCTATTCTAAGATGAGCTGTGGTCATAACAGCACTGTTTGAGTTGAAAACTTTAAAGACGTTTAACAGTCTAAAGTGAGAACAGCAAATGTTCTTTAACAAAAATGTGTAAGTGTAAAAAAATATATATACTAATCACAAACACTTTAGGTTTTGATAAACAGGCTATAGTGCATTTGTTCTCACTTTAAAGTAGTTTATTTTTTATTTTTTATTCAGCTTATCAAAGAAGTGCTGTGGTCACAGCACTGTTTGAGAAACTAGTTGAAAACTTTATATCCAACTTGATTGTTTAAATAAAGTCTGGAGTGAGAACAGCAAAAGTAATGTATTAAACAAAACAATTATATTTCTGGTTGATTAAAAGTGCAAAAGTTTTGGTCATCTAAAACTAAGACTAAGAGCAAGAGATGACAATAACTGGTATGCAATGTAATTACATTATGGCAAACTAAACATCTTGTTTGCTCAATGAAAGAGTAAATGTGGGAAACAGAGTAAAAATGTTCCCACAGATGGTTTTAAACAATAACCTAAATCTCAGTTGAGTCGTCATGAACCCTGATCATCACCTTTAGATTAAATCATTCTGGCAAGGGGTAGAGGTGTCTGAAAAGGATTTTCATCCCTTGACCTGTCACCTCTGCCTTCAACCTTAAATACAACCTCCAAATTCTTATTAGTGTGAAATCCCTAGTGGCGCAAGAGGAAAGCATAGGTCTCCCAAGCTGAAGGTGGTGGGTTTGAATCTTGCTCAGAGCAAACCTTCATTTTCTGGCTTTTTAAGGCCAAAGTGCCGAGGCAGGCCGCCTCCCTCCTCACGCCCTCTTTTGGCTCCGGTGGGAGGGGGAGGATCTTTTTTGGGAACCCGCCTCTGGGGCGGGATTTTCTTTATGAGCCTGCCTCCTGGGGGCGGAGCTTAAGAAATGTACATATTAAGCAAAGTGATTTTTGTACTTTTCACATTAATTTGATTGAACCAGTTTATTTTTAGTTTTTATTGAGATATTTGATTTTTTTAATGACACTTTATTTCAGCTGTTTTGTTTGATTTTTTTTTTTGGTTTTTGTTTTTGTTTGACCTTTTGGTTGAGTATTGGTTTTATTTGAGGTTTGAACCTATGACGTTTGGTTTATGAAGCCTAGTTTTTATCTATTGAGCCACACTGGCATGTAAGGTATAATCGGGAACTTATATTTAACCAGCCGTTTAGAATTTAGAAGGACAGTGAAAATGTAATTCAGGGGACTTGAACCCAGAATGTTCTGTTTATAAACCCCAGGCTTATCACCTGCGCCACACAGGCATGTAAGGTATAATCGGGAACTTATATTTAACCAGCCTTTTAGAATTTAGAAGGACAGTGAAAATGTACTTCAGGGGACTTGAACCCAGAATGTTCTGTTTATAAACCCCAGGCTTATCACCTGCGCCACACAGGCATGTAAGGTATAATCGGGAACTTATATTTAACCAGCCGTTTAGAATTTAGAAGGACAGTGAAAATGTACTTCAGGGGACTTGAACCCAGAATGTTCTGTTTATAAACCCCAGGCTTATCACCTGCGCCACACAGGCATGTAAGGTATAATCGGGAACTTATATTTAACCAGCCTGTCAGAATAAAGAATGGACTGAAAATGTCCTGTGGCAGGTTCGAACTCGCAACCTTTGGTGTACAAACACTGGATTTTACTCATGAGCCACACAGGCATAAGTGATGCAGTTGAGAATGTCTGACTTAACCCACCTTTCAGAATATAGAGGTTCTTTAGGAGTTCCATTAGGATGTTAAAAAACAATGCACACTTTAGGAGGTTCAAACACTGCACCTTTCAGAAGGACAATGTTATTCAAGAGGCTTTGATTTGTTGTTTCAGTTTTTATATTGAATATTTTTTGAGTTTTTTGTTGATTGTTAGTTTTGTTTGAGTTTCTTTTAGTTTTGTTTGAGTATTATTTTTGATTGAGTTTCTTTTTGTTTTGTTTGAGTTTTTTGTTGATTATTAGTTTTGTTTGAGTTTCTTTTTGTTTTGTTTGAGTTTTTTGTTGATTATTAGTTTTGTTTGAGTTTCTTTTTGTTTTGTTTGAGTTTTTTGTTGATTATTAGTTTTGTTTGAGTTTCTTTTTGTTTGAGTATTGAACCACCAACCTTTGGATTGTAAACCTCAGATTTTTCTTTTGAGCCACGCTGGGCTGTAAGGGACAATCTGGGACTTATATTTAACCCACCTTTTAGAATTTAGATGGACAGTGAAAATGTTCTGTCGCAGAAATGAACTCTGAAATTTTACTCTTCAGCCACATATGCATGAGAAATGCAGTTGAGAACATTACATAAATTTTGAGTCAGTACGTTTTTGTTGAAAATTATTTTACTCATAAATTGGAGTTGTTTGACATCTTCAATGGTATTGTTTCTTTTAGTTTTAATATTGAGTCATGTTTGAGTTTTGAACCTATCACTTTTGGTTTATATACCTTTGTTTTTATACTTATGCCACAAAGGCATGGAAGATGCCTCTGATAACCATACACTTAACCTTTCCCCCAATTACCCAGGTGTAAGTAGTCACTGATTAGCCCCTCCCCTATAAAGCCTACTGGCCATGCTAGCTTTCCTGTTTGGTCTTTGTTTGTTTGCACTGACTGAGCAAAGTAGGAAACTGCTTGTAATTGCTTTAGCACTTTTTGAGTTTAGGCCATTGATTCTTTTTGGACTTGGTGGTCCTAATGTATGTTTCGCAGGCCTCCCTTCTCTACACATCAGTGTTGATGACCAAATGTGCAGAAATGTTGCCTTTGTGATCTGTACCTTCATATTGTGGTTCTAACAGAGTTCTACTTATAGACTTGTCTACTCTCGCCATTGTGGTTCTAACAGAGTTCTACTTATAGGCTTGTCTACTCTTGCCATTGTGGAACACATCAACAGTGTGGTTACCTTAGCACTTTTAATGGATTCCCAAGATGGAATACCATCAAGTTGAATTTACTGAGCTGTTCTTACTCTGCCATGGTCACATGTATACAATTACCATAGTCATGTTCTTACCCCAAATTGTTGTTTGTTTTTGTATTTAATTGTTTGGTGTTTGTTGCAATAAATACATGAAATGGAATTTGTTGGATTCAATTTAAAAAAGGTATCCTTGAGTCACTAGCTCAAAACAGAATGCAGTTCACAAGTATGGAGCTCAGCCTATAATTGATTTGATTGACATCTGGGACTTATATTTAACCCACCTTTTAGAATTTAGATGGACAGTGAAAATGTTCTGTCGCAGGATTGAACTCTGGATTTCACTCTTGAGCCACATATGCATGAGAAATGCAGTTGAGAACATATTACATAACTGACCTTTCAGAATTAAGAATGGACAGTGAAAATGTTCTTCAGGAGACTCGAACCCTAGATGTCCCCCCCCCCCTGGGATTTTTTGGCTATGAAAAGTGTGCCCTTGCAGAAAAAAGGTTGGGAAACACTGGCTTAATTGACCGTCCTAGACGATGACACACTGGACCGGCTTGCTGCAACGGAGCTGAAGGTCTAAGGACATACAGTATGACAGAAGAAGACCATACAAACACACAATAAATACCCCACCCTAAAAAAAATGAATGATAAGAATGTTAAATAAATAGTTGAAATTGCATGAGGCATAAATGGAAAATAAGAAACAGGGTTTTTAGTTTGATCAACCATAACACATCTTATTCTTTTCATGCTGCTCTTAATCTTCCAATGCTTTCATGTAGGTGTTCCCGGACAGATTGTCCAGTCCCACACATTCCTCCATCCACATCATAATAGAGAAGATTGTCCTTTTTAGGCTATTGATTTATTGATTATTGATTTATACTATGGTTCACTAAAACAAAGAAACAGTGAGTCTGTAAACTTCTTGGGCATTATTTTATTTAACTTTTAAAACACAACTTATGCATTTTTAAACAGTCTTCATCTAATGTCCTTAGATGAAGGAGGATGGTGGAGGTTCCGTTCACCTCCAACATATGTTCTCTCCCCTCCAGGTAGGATTGCATCCAGCCCACTGATGTGCTATCAAAACCAATTGCTTTTAGCTTGTTAACCAGTATGGAGTACCAGTATGCATACTCCGACTCAGATAGACATGTACCTAGTGTACATGTCTATCTGAGTCTGAGTATGCACACTCAGGCTTGGTAGGCTGTTTTCCATACCTATGTTTGATTACTTTGTCTTACTATTTGTATATTATTTTTGGTGAGAACCACATATAAGCCCTCCCTGGGTTTCTTTTCTCACCTGCACACACTTCTATTATATTGATGTGACCTTTTTTTGTACAGTTTTTATTGTGCGAATAAACTAAACTAAACTAAAGAGTGCATGGTTCAGCCATTAGGAGGTCCAGCTTGACCATGCCGCAGTATTTGCCAGCATCCAACTCTTTGATGTGGTCGCTCAAATAGAGGAGGCATGTGTCAATGGAGTGGGATGTTCTGAAGCCAGATTCGTAGGCTACATACATTTTTTTGTGTCAAGATACTTTTCAACCTGTACATAGACTATTTTTACCATCACTTCCGAGATGGAGCTTAATAGAAATAGGGCGGTAGTTGCCGGGGTCTAATTAGCTCCCTTTCTTGTGCAGGGGGGTTACTTTGGCTAGTTTTAAGTCTTGGGGGAGCTGTCCCTGTTTGATGGAGAGGTTTATTATGTGGGTTATGATTGGAGCTATAGAGATCGCCGAGTCTCTGAAATTTGGAGGGAATATTGTCATGGCCAGTGGCCTTGTGGAGTCGAAGGGCACTCCGTTTCTTTTGTACCTCCTCAGTTGTTACCATTACCAGTTTAAAATCATCTTTACAAACACCTAGGTTTTTGTAGAAGGCTTTGATGTACACCAAAACGCCCAGAGTGGGAGGGCAGTTTGCGAAGCCACATCAACACTATATCTACGCTACACTCTATATCCCACCCTGGGATGTAATTGGTTTTATAGACTTTTCCTTTGATGTATTTCTTTGCACTGCAGTCCATTGGCCATATTCAGACCGCAGCCATCTTGCCAGCAAGGTGCTACCTAGGTGATACTTCCCATAGACAGCCCATTCATCCAAACAGAAAAGTCCTAAATAATTATATTAAACAACGTCAAAATCAACAACATTGCAGCTGTAGCGAAAGCTTGAATTATCCTCTTTCAATCTGTACAGTGTTTGTTTCATAAAAATCCACCGTAGACATTCTATGAGCTGTGTTGTATGGAAGCGATCGTTGAATATCACTCAACGGCCCATGCGTACCACCGGTTTTGAATGTGCAGCAGGAGGTTGCTTTACTGATAACGAGCGCTTCCATACTTCCATACTTCCATACTGTCATTTCTTGACAGGAAGTAGCTCATAACATGTCTACGGTGGATTTTTATTAAACAGACACTTTTACAGATTGAAAGAGCATAATTCAAGCTTTCCCTAGCTGCAATGTTGGTGATTTTGACGTTTAATATAAAAAAAAATTATCTATTTTTTTTTATCCCACGATTTTGTAATGTTTAATATAATTAGAGAGGACTTTTCTGTTTGGATGAATGGGCTGTCTATGGGAAGTTGCACTATAGTTAGCACCTTGCTGGCAAGATGGCTTTGGTCTGAATATGGCCAATTAGAGCACTTCACAGAAAGGCGTGTATTCGGATTAACGTGGGTCTGGGAGACAGGCTGATGGTCTTTCTGTCTCCTCCTCCTTACAGGTTGCCTGCTACCAGCTGCACCGGAGATGGAACCTTTATGGACAGTTGGTGAACTTGGTGCTGTGAGTGGGGGAACCCCTCCTGTAACTCCACAGGGCAGAAGTGGATGTGACGGAAACAGCACTAATCCAGAAGCTGGACGCCACCTGAAAGACAAAGTGGACGGAAATCGTTGAGTCAGTCCCCTATGAATTATAATACCATAATTAGAGAATAATTGTTGTATCTTTTTTTTGTGTTTGTTTCAAGGCTATTGAATATCACTCAACGGCCCATGCTGTCTATGGGAAGTTGCACCTAGGTAGCACCTTGCTGGCAAGATGGCAGCCGTGTGCATACCATAGGTGTAGCAGGATTATATTTATTTCTCTACTTGCTCTGTGTGTCATATATATGCTGGTGGCTAAAGGGTATTTAATTTCTGTAAATATCTAGTTATCCAAAGTTATTAATAAAACAATGTTCACCCCTAGATGGGGACATACAATTACATTGGCAGCAAAGCCATCCTTTTCCTGTTACCCGGGGGGTAAGGGGGTAACAGGACAGGTAACAGGACCCCCCTTAAGACAAACAACTGTCCCTGAACCGGAAACCCCAAAGCTTTGTGATTGGCATGTGCCAAAAAACAAAAATAAGCAATTAAGGTGTAGACTGCAGGCAACGGCGACACGACTCTGTGTCAGTCAGACGGACAACAGAGGCTACCGCTCTGCTGTCCCCTGAAGGTAGGCAATGAACACCGGCTCTGGCTTTCCATCTCCCACCACACATCCGTCTAAGCGCCCCCTCTGCTGCACCTAATCATTAGTTTCCCCAGTGTTGCTGTCGGGTGGAAACATTGTCAAAAAATAAAAAAGAAAACACGCTTTTCAAGGGAACGGAACGTTTTCAGAAATAGTGGAAAATAGCCGGTTCCACAAGGTCACGAGGCACACTGGGGAGCTTGTAGATTACTTTCACTGCATTCGTTTGGGAATTCTTGCATGGCAAAGTACTGTCGGGCAACAGACATCGAAATTTAAAAATAAATCTTCTAAATCATGACAGTTTTCTGAAATACCTATGTTTCTGTATCAGTGGTGCTCAATATTTCATGTCAAGGACCACCAGAATTATCCATGGCCGCAGACCCCATCTGAAAATATGTTGTTTCAGGGACGCCCCCGAAGCAACGATTTGAGTAAAAGCGTTCGCTCAGAAAGAATAGATTTTCAAAGTTTTTCAAAAAATAGCAGACCTACAAGTTCATAGCGCGGCATTCGGTGCCACGCCATGAGCTTGTATATCTGCTATTTTTCAACAGATAAAGCATAAAAGAATGCTTAAAACACCAAATAGGGTTCCTGCACAAAATAGTTTAATTGACGGGGGGGAAAAAAACATACAAAAGTCAAAATATGAAGATACAAGGTTTCTGCCCAACAGCAACAGCCAAGCTTGTGACGTTTTTCACCCCATTAAAATAGGGGTGGGTGTGCGCGCACGCACGTCCGCGCGTCGGGCCGTATAGCTGTCGTCCCGCTCCGATTCCTCCCCACCGCGAAACCCTGTGCACCTGGACAAGTAGATGCCTGGATTCAAACCCCACGAGAGGCCAAACATCTACCTGGTGCAACAAATCAATTTAATCAAGCTTTTGAGTGGTGCTAGCCACTCCTATCGACAGCAATGTGTGTCCCTGACCCTGTACGTGTCTGTCTCTGTGTCCGAGCATGGAAAGCTGAAACACCTCACCAATACCACTGGGTGAGCGGCGCGCGCGCACACACACACACACACACACACACACACACACACACACACACACACACACACACACACACACACACACACACACACACACACACACACACACACACACACACACACACACACACACACACACACACACACACACACACACACACACAATCTGAAGCACAGCACCGCATCCATGAAAAAATGGAAACTAACATGCCCTGATGCATGCGTGTGGCCATGAACCACAAACAATAGACCACATCATGAGATGTATCTCTGCTCCACAATGTACTGGAGATGACCTGCCGCTGCACTCGCCTGTGCCAACCACTGGAAAGACGTGATATAGAGGATGGCCGGACACGAAGAAGAAGTACAGCACCACTCAGTTCAGACGGGTCAGATTTTCTTTTACATAGCTGCGTTGGTCTGTCACATCCGAGGTATGCAGACTTCGTAAGTAGTATTGCACTCCAATATTCCCTGTTCTGATTGAGTCCTTTCATGCCTCTCCCATCCCCTCCTTTTTTGTGCAAAGGCACATTGTAAAGTCAGTGTGATGAAAAGACTTTTGATACCAAAAAGAAAAAAAGTGGGGGCCTTCCAGGCTTGCTGCCGGTATATGAAAGAAGATTGACGAGACCAGGGTCTTCAATCATACTGATACAGCATATTTATGTGGGAGGAAGAAGGGGGAACAAGTGTCGCTAAAGCAGCACCCACCATAGTCTCTCTCTCTATATATATATAGGCTACTCATTTTATTTTTATTTGGGGGGGGCTCGAGTGTTTCAACACAGCAATTCAAGCACTGTTTGAGGCCCCAAGGTGGCTGCCATCCCGGCAACAACCCATTCTCTTGCCCTTGACTCGAGTAAAGTGCTGCTGTGCGTTTTTTTCTCTCTCCCATTGTTCATTTCTATACGTGCCTCTTTAGCACCACTCAGCCGTCTGTTCCGGTTGTCTTATGTAAGGTTTCCTAACCCAGCCTCTCGCCCACCCGCGATAAGTATAAGAAACGCTAGGGAGAGATAGATTGGAGTGAGTTCAGACAAGACGGGTGATGAAAAGTAACTTTTATTCAAGCACTGTACTTTTACTTGGCTTGACCAATTCAATTCTTGTCCTAATACTTTACACTTCTAGCTCCATTACATAATCATGTTTGACTCCATTACTACAATTGATAGCTTTATTTACTTTAGTTACTTTGTAGATTTACTATTATTAATCCAAAACTTTGAGAATAGCCAACCTGCAAGCGCACAACACACTGTTGTGACACGCTGTGAGCTTGTAGTTCTGGTATTTTCGAAAAACAGACACATTTTGAAAGGTTTTTGTTTATATTGCTTTTGGTGATTTAAGAATTGTGATGGCAATACTTTTGTACTTTTACTCAAGTAAAGGTTTGAACGCAGGACTTTTACGTAACAGAGCATGTCTATATTGTGGTGTAGGTGTTTGATTGACTGATTGAATATTTTATGCAAACAGCATATATATACATACTGTACAGTATATGTATATTTATATACAGTCAAACACTTGGTCTAAAAGGATATCACCAAAAAAGTCCTTGTGGTCTAGTTTCCATTGGGGTCCTATGTACTCAACTCATCAATATAACAAAAAAAATCATCACAAATATAAAACAGTGTCCATGATGTAACATGAATACATATAACTAAACCCGTCAACCAGGCCTAATGAAAGGCGTTGCTATTTTTACAAGGACAACTTTCGGGGTTTTTTTTCAACCATGTTCATGTTTTTGGTTGTTATTAGAGAATGCAAAAGTTGAGTGTTAATTTTTTTTAAATTTCCTGCTTTCTTTCGTCTTAACGATTTTCGACAGGAGGGCATGGGCATTCGAATAAATATTAAATATGTTTTTACAAAATGTTACGGCGATTTATTTATTATTATTTACTATAGTCCTACTAGAACCCAGGAAATTACATCTGGCCTAAGACACACACAGTATGGCAGCCCGTACTTCGCAGTTGTTCTTTCAGACATACGGGAAAAAACTACTGTGACCAGATGTAATTTCCTGCGGTCTAGTAGGACCACAGTAAATAATAATAAAGAAATAGTCGTAAAATGTTGTGGAAAAAATTCATATTTTGCCCCCCTGTCAAAAATAGCTAAAATCGTTAAAACAAAAGAAAGCAGCAAAATGTAACACTCATTAACACTCATCTTTTACTTTCTCTAATAACAACCTTAATCATTGTTGTGCTGTTAAGTAAAACACTTCTTCTGCCACTGAGAGTGCGGTAGGCCGCTATTAGGATGGAGAAGAGCTCCCAGAGTCAGTCAAAGAGGTTTTTGCAGTTTCCCCCCTGTTGGGATTAAATGAAGGGAGGTGGGGATTGATGTGGAGATTGAGAGCAAAGGGCCTCTCTCCTCCCCTTGCCCCACTGTGTGCTTGGTACGAGCGCTGAACCTTTCAGACAAGCCATGATTTATTTAGGCCAGTATACTTGAGGGAGCAGCGTGGAGAAGTTTGCCACTGTACTGCTCCATCTCCAGTTCTTTGCCTGTTTTTTCCCCTCTGATGAAACCGCCAAACAAGTCTCGGCAAAGATTGTGTATACTCCCTATTATAGCTGTTGTTTGTCCTAAGGTAGTCTCTCGAGCCAGGCTGTTGCCTCTGGCCATTTTCAAATGCTTCAGGTCACACAATCTGCGCAGAGGAAGCCCCATAAACTATCCGGGAGTAAGCGTATAGGTCCCGCCTCCTCCGTTTCATTCATCTTTGCAGTCGCGTACATTTTGTCCTACTGTGAATTTAATTGGTCGAAGCATAATGTATAGCTTGCTATGTAAATTCAAAACTATATGTTTTAAAGATATTTGGAAATAGTTCTCTGGCTATACGCGAGACTATACCCATGTAGGTTATTATCCCTGACTACCCCTCATAACAAATAACTGCGTAGCAATAAGGGCCTTTCTCGGCCCCACCCTTCTCCCATTGTTGATATTGTGTTTCGTTTCCAAGATGGCCGCAGCACCAGGAGGGGGTGGGGCGGAGGTGAGCGGGTGGGGGTCAACATATGACGTCTTCTGCCCCCCTCCCCCCCGGTAACATAAAAATCACACCCGTGTGAAGTAAGGGGCGCTAATACATTAAAGTCTAACTCATGTTGATTAGGTGCTGTAATGGTGATGTAAAACAAACGGTGCCAACACAAACATTAATTTCTCTTTGTTAACTATAGACCCGTGCCCGTCGCAGTCGCCCACTACTTGGGAACGATGCAACTTGGAAACCTAATGATATACGTTGTCATAGGCGAGACGTTTTAAGGCGAGACATGGCAGGTGTAATCATGATTTTTCTTCCTTTGTTTTGCTATTTTGCTTCCTAAACATGTTTTCTTTCAAACTAAAGCAAAATAAACATTAAAAATACAGATTTAGATGTTTATTTTGATAGTTTATTTTAGCCAATGACAGCTCGTTTTTCTGGGTGAAAATCCACCATCTCTATTTTCATGATTGGTTGTTGGTACAAACTAAGGAAGTGACCATATTTGGATCAGACCACAATCAGCTCGAGGTCCAGACCTTTCCAATGATATATGCCATTATATGTTGTTGCCAAGGTTTGGATGAGATATTTTGTCTCAAAATAGTGGCTTCAAATAAAACGTTTTGGAATTTTACAATAACACATCTTTAAAGGCCGTTTTCTCAAAATGAGTTTTCCTCATACCTGGGACAAATAATCTCCACTTCAGTTGAACTCACATACACCAAACGTTCCAGTCTTATTCATAACTATATTCCGTAGAAATTTACAGAGGGATTTGTTTATATATCATTCACAATCACAGCCTGATTTACACATTTTATACCTAAAAACATGCAGAGAATTGGGGTTTTTATGCCTGTTGACACTATTTTCTGATTTGTGGAGTGATAATTAGAGATATCTAAAATCCCATCTGTAATTTTCTTTGTCTCTATGTCAACAAAATGAAACGATAATTTTGAACCTGGCTTTATCCGATCTTCAGATTTATCGTCCCGAAATATGCAAATTAGCGCATATAATGCCTAATTTGCATATTTAAACATATAATTTCAGAAAACTTGTAATACAAAAGATCTTAGTTTTAATACTAGAACTGCACTCTGTCGAGTGCATACTTGCTTGTTGCACACTAGTAGGCCATAAATGGCCATCTAGTGCGCAAGCAGAGCGCGCAAGTCCTTTCGACCGCTGTAAAATGTCAAATCTCCGTATCTCTGTGAAGGAACGTTTGAAATGATTAATGTTTAGATGTAACTATTTGCTACCTACTTTATACATATAAACATCTAGTATTATTAAGTATGATTCAAGTTTCTATCTATATAAGAAATACTGTTTTATCCTTGTAGATATATTCTGGATCCCTTTTTAGTTTTTCAGAGACAAATAAATCATTTATATGTGTTGAAAAAAAAGGTATATAAACTGAATTAAAATATGTTATACAGTATAATTTTTCTGTAAACGGTGGAATCTCAATATCTCTGTGAAGGAACATTTGAAATGTCTAATTATTAGGTGTAACTATTTACTACCTATCTACTTTATGCATGTAAACACCTTGAAAAAATTAAGAGCTAAAAATTAAGAGCTAGTCATACACATACACACCACGTACTCTGGTCCCAGCAGATCAGGCACAATTTGCTATTTTATTTTTTACTGATTATGTATATAGTATACGTATGACTAGCTCTAAATGATGACGTAAGAAATATATATAGTATATATATAGTATATAGGCATATACTATATATGTATACATATATACTCTATACTCTATACTGTATAAAGTGTGTAGTTGTAAGTTGATTAGCGGTATACTGTGGTTACTTTGCGCCAAAAACCGTGACAGCTGTTCCGCCATTTGAGGCTTACGCAGAAAAACATCAAATCTGTGCCTGTGTTGCTGGACCAATGATGACGAAATGACCATATTTCTTACGTCATCATTTAGAGCTAGTCATACACATACACACCACGTACTCTGGTCCCAGCAGATCAGGCACAATTTGCTATTTTATTTTTTACTGATTATGTATATAGTATACGTATGACTAGCTCTAAATGATGACTTAAGAAATATATATAGTATATATATAGTATATAGGCATATACTATGTATACATATATACTCTATACTCTATACTGTATAAAGTGTGTAGTTGTAAGTTGATTAGCGGTATACTGTGGTTACTTTGCGCCAAAAACCGTGACAGCTGTTCCGCCATTTGAGGCTTACGCAGAAAAACATCAAATCTGTGCCTGTGTTGCTGGACCAATGATGACGAAATGACCATATTTCTTACGTCATCATTTAGAGCTAGTCATACACATACACACCACGTACTCTGGTCCCAGCAGATCAGGCACAATTTGCTATTTTATTTTTTACTGATTATGTATATAGTATACGTATGACTAGCTCTAAATGATGACGTAAGAAATATGGTCATTTCGTCATCATTGGTCCAGCAACACAGGCACAGATTTGATGTTTTTCTGCGTAAGCCTCGAATGGCGGAACAGCTGTCACGACGAAGGAAACCGGGCGAAAATATTACTTGCGCGCTCTGCTTGCGCAAGTAATAAGTAATCAACTGGAGAAGTTTCATTGTGATAGCTATTATTTAACTTTTTTTACCTATTCACCTACCATGTCTCACCTTAACTGTCAGCCGGTGTCCCACATGGAGATCTGTGTATGTGTGTGTGAAGACTGCAAACTGAAAAGTGTACTTGGCAATCAATTTGGCCCACTGGCAGAGCCTGATTGGTTGAGCCTCAAGTGGCTGAAGCAGAGGCTGGAAATTGCACAGGTGGGCCCACTGGCAGAGCTGGCCCAGGTGAAAGGAGTTGGCCTCATTAGGCCCACTGGCAGAGTCTGCAGGGCCAGAGCCTTTTGTGATGGTTCTGGAGAACCGTGGATACCTGGCACTGCGTATGTGAAGTCGGTGGGTCAAACGGTTCTCGAGTTATGTGCATTACAACCGTACACACACATGCACGTTACGTATGCACGCAGAGACGTGGCACATTTATAGTAGGATGTTTGTTTTCAAAACGCCATTGACAATGAAGGAAAAATGTATGTCATCTTGTCCCCAACACAAACATTAAACTAAAAACAAACCTGTATATAGGAGAGGCTAGCGCTCCTCAAAAGAAATAAAAAAGGAAAAATAATTACACATGTTCACCTATAACACCAGGTTGAAAGATTAAAATGCTTTTTATTTCATGATATATAATTTGTCTGTTATGTTGTTTCAAAAAATGAATGAAAATGGAAGTGACAAAAACAAGAATTTGTGTCTGTATTGGGAAATGAGTGCACTTAAAGTTGCCTACTTGTAGAGTAAAAAAGGAAATCACACTTGTGTGAAGTGAGGGGTGCTCTTATCATACAACATCATACATCATACCATGCAGCCAATCAAATCATCACAAATGTACAAAATTGTCAATTTCAAATTTCCTTAGTTACGTCATTAAGAATGGTGGTCCCCTATTGGCCGGTGGACAACACCGACATAGTCATTGGTTAGACAAGGGTTAAGGTTAGGTTTAGGTGTGCTGCCCCGTGGGAGGTTAGGTTTAGGGTGAGGGTTTGAGATAGGTTGTAGTTGTAGGACTAATGACTGGTCTAACCAATGACTAGTCTAAACCAAAAACTGTCTAAACCAAGTACTGCACCCCTTATGCCTGTTTTCCATAATTACTTGCACGCAAGTCATTATGTAAAACAGGCATAAGTGGTCAAACAGAGATAAGACGTGAAGTCAAAAACAGATGTCCTCATCAAGGATAAAAACATCAATTATACACTACCGCTGCGGGAGTGATACAGGGTAGAATCTCTTATCGCTGCAGGCTCTCTCAGTGCAATTATAACACATTTTAACCACATTCCGTGGGGAATATTATAGCCAAATGTGACAGCTACAAGCTCACATTGTGTCACAACGCCTTGTTATTCTTTTGGATAATTTTGGATTGTAGACACAAGAAAAAAGAGGTGAACTCATGTCCATTTTACTAAGTCTATAGACTCTAGAGGGTGCTTATAACACCTTCCGGAACATCGATCGGACTGGGAGTGTCATTCTCGACAGTTTACTGAAGCGACTCATATCTTGCCCTATATGTTGACATTGGACTCCACTGTTGACAGCTACTCTCAAGCTTTAAAAAAGGTTTATAGGCAGGGCACGGAATTAGTGTCCATGAAGGCCATGGCTACTGTACCCTCTCAGTACGGCTCTATGCCCCTTCCAAAAATGATATGCCCTGAGGCCACAGTGGCTTTAATACAGGAAGGAACTCGGTATATTGCAGGATATCTGTCTTGAGAGATTACAGTGGCCTTGATGACCCCACACGTGCACGCACACACACACACACACACACACACAGCCCCCGCTGATTTCACAGTTTTCACCTCTTCCTGTCAATATGGTTTTTAGACACGCTGTGCACATAACCAGTTTGATTTCAAGCATGGTATGAAAAACCACTGGAAAACTTTTATGCTGATGTCTGACACAAATCTAGTACTGGCCAACCAGGAGACTTGATGGGAATGACAACTTCATGTTGATTTCACAGTTTGAATGGCTGTATAGGACAGGGTTCCTCAACTAGAAATGTTGAAGGTCCACAAATATGGTCCAGTCTCATGCGCACGCAATTAAAGTTGCGGGTCGCGGCCCGCGGGCCACGTGGGCCCCACGGGGTGGGGCTGCCCCCCTCGCCCCCCACCCCTAGAAACAACTATGCCTGTTTAGTACGGTCAAACCAAGCTATACAAACCGGGTCCCATCCCAACCAACACTGGGGTGGCAGAGTATGAAAATATATTTTTTCACTTTAACAAATATTCATTATTCACACCTCCAAAAATCCAATTTTGTTCATTCAACTGAATGTGTGATTCACACCTCCAATAATCCAATTTTGTTCATTCAACTGAATGTGTGATTCACACCTCCAATAATCCAATTTTGTTCATTCAACTGAATGTGTGAATGTGTCACTGCTAGTGAGCCAGTCAGCGAGACATTGTCATCATGACATGCCGGCCCATAATACACACAGTCAGAGTGTAAATTGCGTTTCTCGGCATTGATCATCGAATACAACGGAGAATTCAACTCGTGGTTGCGGTGACTTTTCTTCTTCTCTTTCTTCTTTTTTTTTTTAATGTTTTTTTGTGGCTTTCACCTTTATTTTATATTTTTTATGGAAGGACAGGAAATGGGGAGAGAGATGGGGGGGTCACTCCCACTGAGCCACGGCCCATGCAGGCCTTTTCTCTTCATTCTATCATTTCTCCAGGGTCCGCAGAGAGGTGTGCCGCGGTCCGGTCGTGTGCCGCGGTCCGGTCGTGGACCGTGGTCCGCCTGTTGAGGACCACTGGTATAGGAACATAAATCAATAGTAAAATGGAGGAAATTGTCATTTTTGAGGGCATGGCTTTTGAAGATGTCATATGGCAGCCAAGTCTATGGGATCTTTAATGTTTGTTAAGAGCACTTATGACATAAATCGTTCAATGTTCATTTAGGGCAGTGGTTCCCAAAGTTATTCATGTCAAGGAACCCCAAATTGACACTCAATTCCGCTAAATATGATTGCCGACAATTAAACGCCATTGACAATGAACGAAAAATGTACGTCATATGTAGACGAGCAAATCAGCTAACCAATCACAGGCAACAGGCATTCTGATTGGCCAGTATGAGATGATTCATGAGGATGTACGATGATGAGAGCGCCCTTCACTTCACACGGGTGTGATTCATTTCATGAATTCACCAGTATGTGAAAACATATTCACATTTAAAACACTACTAGAACAGCATTTAACAACGAAAACACAAAAAAAAAAACACATCGAAATAAATGATCTACAAAGAGGAGTTCCTCACTGAGGATATACACCCAGCATTGCCCAGTTTACTGTGCGATAGCTGATGTCCAGCCGTTTGGTGGCTATCGACAAATCCACGGTGGGATGCCCAGTGGATCTTACAGTGGGATTTCAGTGTTGATTGAAATGTTAATATCTTTTAAGAGATAAAAGAAAAGTTTGTGCGCGCGCGCACACACACACACACCACTGAAGTAAGATAACATAAACTGGGGAAAGAGAGGTTCAGCTTTATGTGGTAGATAATGGTGATCAGGCTGAAAACTTTCCCAAATATGGAGTATTTTATGGCGCAGATACATCATAGATGGTGACCGACATCGTAGACTGGCCACTTGAAGTCCCAGATCCACATGTAGCCACAACGTACATGTCTTTCCTGAAGACCACACTAAAAAGCACAAATAGATAAATCAAAATGTCTGCTGAGGAGACATGCAGGGACCCGAGTGCTGAATTAGCCCTTCACTAAATCCCACCCCAAAAAACGATTGTCCAATGCCAATCCAAATAGTTTAACGGTTGCTATGCAGGTCAAGCTTTCTTCGCTGCTAACGTGCCTATTGGACAAGGATGGGTTGGGGAGGGACTTAGTGAAGGGCTAATTGCCTTCGCCTATGAGTAAACAGGACACGCAGTGATTGGCCAGTAGTCACTTTGAGTGGCAGTCGGGCAAACGCTCTTGCCAGAACACAATTTACTATTCTGTCCATACCGGTTCGCAACTCGAACGGGGCTGACTCAGCTAAGCGAACTTCGCAACGTTCGATACGGCAACTCAGCGGTGCCGTGTCATTAATCTGAAGGCTCATTGCTCCAAAATTACTAAGCCTATCCCTAACCCTAAACATAACCGCAAGCACGGGAGCAGCGCCAAGCCCCCAGTAAGGCTATCCAACGTTGAAGCTGCCACTACCTACTGGTGAAATGTGGAATTGCAGCACTTTCATGGAAGTGGACGGACGTTCATGACGTCACGTGCAAATTTGAGGTCCGGGCTAGGCTAGGCTAAACTTCCGCTCACTCGAGCCATTGAGTTATAATAATACTTCCGGCAGTCTTCCGGTGCTTCAAAATGCCACTGAGCAACTTCCATTGAAATGAGGGCGGGGCTAACGCTCCGTTTCAGTGTCTATCCTTCTATTACTCTATGAGCAGCGCATGTTATGGGCAGTCCCCCAACTCAGCGGTGTCTCTCATGGCCCAAGTTTGCTTGAGACGGCGCCCCTTCGTCGTGGTCTAAAACTGTACTTGGAGGGGGGCAGGACCCTTTACTCAAACCGGTGTCGATATCCTAATGAGTGGATACGGGCATGTGTGGTTGTTGGCTTGTTTTTGTTTCCTCAAAAAAGGGATTCCCCATTTGTTCAGAAACAACAGCTGCTGAGGGGTCGATTAAGTAGAATTCGATTCTATGAATAATAATAATGGTCTCATGGCCCCCAGTTCCGATCCCACCCTCAGTCCTCCTGGGGGGCAGGTCTCCTCAGGTCCCTGATCTGTTTGACCAGGTAGGTCTTTTCGTCGTTAAACGTTTCGTCCTCCGTGCTGTCGTTCTGGAACTTGCTGAAGAACTCAATGAGCTGGGTCTGGTTCTTCAGAAGGATGTCCAGGATTGGCTGCGTCTTGTTCGAGTTCGCCACAAACACCTTAAAAACATGGAACGCCTCAAACTGAGTGCAGGGGCTTTCGTCCCGTAGCAGGTTCATCATCAGCTTCAAATTCCCTGACTTGCTGATGTATTTTGTCATAATGGTGAAATTGTGCCGGTAGAGAAGTAGCTCCTCCAGCAACTGGAGGGATTTCCTTTTGGTCACGTAGTTCTCCGAGCGAAGCAACTTCTCGTACTGACTAAAGAACGTGTCGTAATTCGTCTCCAGGAACTCTGTGCTCAGCAGCCTGTGTCTCGTGAGCAGGTCTTTGAGAGTGTCGAACGGCTCCGCACCGAGGACGAACGGGGAGGTCTCCGCGAGCCTGAACAAGTCGTAGAACTGCTCCGACCGCAAGACGATCTTGGCCAGTGGCTCGTGTTTGACGCACTCTCGCAGCATGCTGCTGTAGTTCAGGACCAGCGCTTGGTCCTCGTAGCCCTTGAGCAGCGTGAAAAGCAGGCTCTGGTGGGCGCACAGGTAGTCCACCGTGGGCGCCTGGGCTCCTCCGACCTGATGCCTCAGGACGCTGCTGAAGATCTGCACCACGTCCTTCTGCTCCTTGGGGGCCGCGATGAGCTGCAGGTTGGCTACGAGGGTGGCGAGCAGGCCGCTGGCGCAGAGCTCCTGAACCAGCTGGGCCACGGCCTCCGCCTGGGGCTCCTTCTCATTGGTACCGTGGAGGATCTCCTTCATGGCCGCGAGGCTCTTCGACGTCTCCCCCGCGGCCTTCTCCCGTGACACCTTGTCGGGGCCGTCCTGCTTCTCCAACGCCATCATGCTCTCCCTCAGGCTGTTGACGGTGTCCGCCGGTGACTTGGGGAAAGTTTGGGACTTGCTGAAGGGGAAATGCATGATGGATGGTTTACCGGGGGGAAGGGGGCAGTAGCACGTATATTTGTTTTAACGGTCGCGGTACTGCGTTCTCAAAAGCTGGTCTGGTTTGCTATAGCACATGGGTCAGAATAATGTTCTCATTTCTTAACACTGCTCTTTGAGTTTTTAAGGCCTGTGATCTAACTTTGTAGGTATAATGCCTTCTTAAACAATCTAGTGTGATAAATGGGTCTTGTGACAGTGTATTCTCTGTATGGATATTAATTAATATTAACTTTGAGCTACTGTGTGATTAATGTGAACTTTGAGTTTGTTTGACTGGCTGGATTAGAACCTTTTTTTTCCAATTACTACTGAGTCAGTGGATTCTCGACACATTTAATGATATCGGCTAACATTCCCAAGATGGTGCATCATAGCTGCATGCTGATTGGATCTAGTTTGGCTACGTCATGGTTGCTATGGTAGCAGAGGCAAAACGCACTTCTTTTTACGGTGTGGCTCTGTAGGAAACAAGCCATCTAGGGCAGGGGTCTTCAACAGGGGGTCCGGGACCCCTAGGGTAGGTAGTGATAGGATCACTTTTCTTTTATATTAACCCCTTGAAACCTAGAATCTGTGTGTACGTCTGTAATCCACATAATTCGAGAACCGTTTGGCCCAGTGACTTCAAATTTGACACATGCATTCCACACCACCACAGAGAGTGCAGTGCCTGGCCTTGAGTCGGTTGATGGTCCGTGAGTATGTAATCCTCCTTCTCTTCGGGCCCCACGATGACCTCTCTGTAACCCCTGACTGTCTACTCTTTTTGATTCTTATGGTCAACAGGTCCTTTGTTTTGTGCCCCAGTCTATGTTTACCCTTTTATTCTGCTCTCTCTTGGTCGAGCACCGGTCTCTCCACAGTATGACCTTTGTCACAGACTTTTGGACTATTTTAGGTGGCAACTCTTTGGTTTCTTGATCCTAGACCAGGGCTACTCAACTTAAGATGGCTCAGGGGCCACTCAGCAAAATATCAAAAGTCCAAGGGCCACAAGCCCAAATAATGTTGGTCCTATATTGGATTTTTAGTCAGTGATTTTCTAACACACAATGAGTTGTCTAAACATTGAGGAAACACACAGTACGACCTACATTTCCATCGATAAGGCCAAACCTCATTGAACAAAAATCATGTCATGATGACATTGAACTATTAATGATGAAAAAACAGATTACTGTTGTCAATAAATCAAATCAGAGGTAGGTAAGAGGCCAATACTACTGAAATTAAGCCATATGTCTCATGGACTGGTACAGACATACATAGCTACCTAAAATACAGTTTTGGAAACGAGAGAGAGGTGTGTGTGTGTGTGTGTGTGTGTGTGTGTATGTCAGAGAGAGAGAGAGAGAGAGGGAGGGAGCCTCAAGGAGAGAACTAATTTTTCTTTCGAGGGTTGAATGATAGTCAGATGATAGCGTCTTTGTTTTTAAAATCAGCAAAAAGTGACTCACCACAATACTTGCACGCTCTGCTTGCACGCTCTGCTTGCACGCTCTGCTTGCTGCTACGGACTTTCAAATCAATGGACAATGGTGACCTAATTACGATATGTTTCAATATTGGTTGGGTAACAGGTAACATATGTATGTATGTATGTATGTAAGTTGTAAGTTGAAAGTACTATACTGTGGTCAGCTGGCTTATAATAATATACCGTATGCTCAGAGGTATATATACTGATGTGACGTATAAGATATGTATCAATGCCGGGGTATAACTGGCTTTCGATGGTGACGTAATAAAGGTAGGTTTCAGATTACATATACTGTAGGCCTACATGTATACAGACATACCTTTACCATCAACATCAGTATATATGCCTCCGAGCATACACGTGCACGTACGAGCACGACCACAGTACTTGCACGCTCTGCTTGCACAAGTAATAACTGGACGGGGCATGCATTTCCAACTTGCATCGTTCCAGCCAAAACGTTGGCCAAAAAGAGGGGGAAATGAGCAGAGTGAAAGATCAAATATTGACGGTCTAAGAAGTGGTTAAATGTCTGAAAATACACGTTAACAAAAAACATGAACCAACAAGTCTATGAATCTAGGATATATTTAATATACAGTATGTAGTGCAGGGTGTCCCTGCTTCATCTCTCTCTCAGCTAAGGGGTCCTTGGCCTGAAAAACGTTGAAGACCCCCTGATCTAGGGCAGGGGTTCTCAACGTTTTTGGCTGTGGACCCCCGGAAATGCTTTGGCCGTGTCTCTCAGTTGGTCTGTCTGTGTGTGATTGTCCGTGGCAAATCTTGCAAACTGTTCAGCATCACATTTCATTGCGCTTCATTTGTAGGTTGGCTATTTTTGCCAAAATGGTCGCCTACTATGACATTCCCAGAATAGGAATGCTATACGGTTCATGGTTAACTCCATGAATGAAACCATATGGTCCCATACAGGTCCATTTGGTTTCATTTTACAATCTCAAGAGTTAAATTATTGTTAAACATCTGCATTACTTCATTTAAAAGAAGTCTACGCAATTAGAGACTGTAGAATAATTGTTTATTTTTGCTCAACAACAAAATATTCTTTAGTTTTGGGGTCTGAGAGGGTAAATCTCATCAAATGGTGGTTTGTGGCTCAAATGCTGAATAAATAATGGGCCTTGATACGACAATGGTTGAAAACCACTGAACCACCCTTTACTCTCTGTTGGCTTTCATGAAAGCCAAAGTGTTCAGCCTCAGATTGCTCTGCTCACAATGAGCCAGAAGCAGGGGGTCTGACAGAGACAAGTCAGCCGGTTTGTGAAGCAGTCGACAGTGGTTCACAGGTTCATTGTGGCAAAAGCACAGAAACAACAACACACACACAGCATGAACATCCATTTTGGGGTTGTTATTGATTGCTTGGTGACAAGCGCTTGGCAGAATCTTGATCAAAGCGGCGTCAGTTGCTCTATTAGCCATAAAAAAGGCCACGTTGAGATGGGGGCAATTTGGGAAATTGTTTCATCCAGAAGGGCCTCCCTTAGGATCCCGGCTGCAAACACATGCTGACTGATGAGTTTTGACAACAGCTGTGACCAGAGCTTCATTTCATTGGTTTTTTGGGGTAGGGGAATCATATTGTGCCTGATACGTGTGCATCCGCGCATTGTTAAAAACAACACATAACACCGGTGCCGGTTCTTCATGAAACGTTTTTCAAACCCATCTGATCACAGGACTATATGATTTGCCAGTGTTTCCTCCTGTATCCTCTTAGTCCCCTAGCGACCTAGCCTACCCCGATTGTCAGTTGAATTCACCTGTGTCTAGTTAGTCCATGTCTATTTATATGCCGCTAGCGTGTTCAGTTCCTTGTCCGTTCGTCGTCGTAAATGACGCAGTCAGTTCTCTGTGCATTTCAGAAGTTCTTTGATATTTCCAAGTGTGAATAAACAACCTTAAGCGTCCTCTCTGCTCTGCCTGTGCCTGGTCGCCCTGCACCTCCAGAACCACACCGCCGCGACAACGAGAAACACACAAAAGACACCTAAACAACGTCCCACAATCAATAATGAAATAAAAATATTCATTTATGATGTATTTTCTCTATTATTAAGGTTATTTTTGCAGTCAGTTTGTATTGGTGGTGGGGGAGGTAGTGGTACTACAGTGGAATGTAGAATTCAATGTCAGAATGACATAATACCACTGAGATAAGAAGTCTCAAATGTACTAAACCGGGTACCAAAACCTGGACAAACCGCCGGTCGATAAGCACATTCTAAATGGCTCCTTCTGACATGCTCACAAAAGGAGTTTACAAACTGCCACTGTTGGCCTGCGGTGGTTGCCCTGAAAGCACACTGACATTTTAAAAGAAGAAACCACCCGATGGCGACTTCTTGTCGGGGGGAACTTTCACTGGGGGCATTTGTTGTGAACATGCCATTTCCTATTCGTTGCAGTGGGATTGCCCGTGGGGGATCTTGGTTTGTTTTGGTCTCTGTGGGGGTTTCGCGTTGGTGTGCGTTCAGGTCAACTCTGGTCCCCAGGTAAACAACACAGACACAAACAACGCGCACAAGCATACGCACACGTGCGCGTATAAACACATGCAGGCGGCTGTCTAGGTAATTATCCTCTCCTCTGACAGGCTCAAACTGTACCTCTAAAGACCCTGAGTTGACAGCCCGGGTTGGCTTAAATGAGGACTTTTTCAGTGGATGAAAAAAACACCGGAGACTTGACGCTCGCTTTGTCCACATGACGGCTCTGAGGCTATTTTCTTCCTCCCACAGCAATTATTCACAACCTGTTACAAGTCTCAAGCTGTGGGCCGCGAGGGTACTGCATATCCATTTGGTTGCAGACCCCCCCCCCCCCCAACTCAAAATATGTTGTTCCACAGACGCCCAGAAGCAAAGATTTGAGTTAAAAATGTTCGCTTTAAAAACATATATATATATTCAAAGATTTGCACACATTTTGTTAATTCTTTCAAAAGTAGCAGATCTACAAGCTCATATAGCGCGCCGCTATGAGCTTGTATATCTGCTATTTTTTCAATAGCCAAAGTATCAAACAATGGTTAAAGTGATTACACAGATGGCCTTCCCGGTTTTAATGAGTTAAAATCCTTGATTTATCCAAGCCGGAAAACACAATCGATTGATTGAACAATTTAAATAAACATATGCTCTGATTACGCGGTCAGATGGGGTGCTAGAGCACCCCCTAGTGAGACAAGAGTGTTTGTCTAGCCCTGTGCTCAGCCAGCTGACTAGAAAGACGCAGATAAACAGAGATACAATGTTTCTTGTACAGTGTACACTGTACAGTATGTGGACTCCTGATCTGATCCAGGAAAGGCTGAGAACCACACTGACCTACAGTATATGAATACTGGATTCTCCATGCTCGCATTGTCCACACACTGTCTCCAATTAGTCATAATCGCTATAGTCTAAATATAAATATACTGGATTCTCCATGCTCGCATTGTCCACACAGTGTCTCCCACGTAGTAATTATCCCATTCAGAACGGGAACCCATTTTGGTGTCAGCATCATGTTATGCTTTAGCTATTTAAAAATAGCAGATCTACAAGCTCGTATCGCGCCACCGAGTGGCGCGATACGAGCTTGTAGGTCTGCTATTTAAAAAAAATCGAAGAACGACTGACATTTTCAGAATCTGATCTCAGGTCAGAATGGGATAATCAGACCAGTGTGTGTCCAGTGGAAACCTCGTATGAATCTGATCTCAGGTCAGAATGGGTTATTCATGATCTCTAGTCTAGTCCGCCCCGTGTCACAGAGCGACGTGCCAAGTGGCTCTGAGCCACCGCGACACCCTAATCCCCTTCAAGACATGACAGATTGAACATTGAGAAGAGTGCTCGATGGGTGCATCCTCTGCTTTGACCCATACCCATGCATTTAGACCTGAGATCGATTCTACAAATGCCTTCTAAATCCTGACAGTTTTCTGAAAAACCCCATGTTTCTATATCAGTGGTTCTCAAACATTTTCATGTCAAGGACCCCCAAAAATATATGTAATTGGCCGCCGACCCCCATCTGAAAATATGTTGTTCCAGGAACCCCCCCAGAAACAAGGATTTCATGATCTTTCAAAAATAGCAGACCTACAAGCTCGTAAGCGCGGCACTCTGTGCCACGCTATGAGCTTGTAGATCTGATATTTTTCAATAGCTAAAGTATTACAATAATGCTTAGAAACACCAAAAGGGGTTCCCGCCCCAACATGGGTTAAACCAGTGCCACAGAGAGAACGGAGATTGCATTTTAATTACCTAATTAAAATGTAAAAGACCAATATTATTATGAAGAAAACAAGATGTTAAGACCGCTAAAACAAATAGCGTTGTTTATTGGCTTCTGAATGTAGGTCTTTTAACATGTAATGTCTATGGAGTGACGTCACCTGTTTAACATTCAAGGTTCCCACAACATTTAGGTGCTCTCACTCTTACTGACTCCGAAAGACTGATCGACCCTTCCAGTTCAATGTCTCAACTCCTGACAAACAACATCCAGCCTTTTTATCCTCTTCACTCTGTCACTCTGTCTCGGGCCGGCCTGTTATTCTGCCATGTCTCGTTCCCCCAATTGATCTGTACTCTCTACTTTGACATATCTTCCTCAGACCTCTCCGTCCTCACACGCCTTTGCTCTCTACGTCCAATCAATCTGTCTCTGTTGCATCTATAACTCCCCTCCACACTTTACCTCACCTCAGCTCACCTCTCCCATCTGTCTCTCCATCCCTTTGTTTTTCACTCTCGTGTTTCTTCTGTCAGTCAGCGCTCCTGACAGCAGGGAACTGATTCGCCTGACGTTTCTGCCGTTAACTTTGCGCGTCATAACTTTTCCGCGGTGAAGCTGATCAAGCCGCTCCACGGCTCCTCCGGTTGCTCTATATGCTCATTACACAATGTGATCGTTAGTTGAAATTTCACGCTGCTTTTCCCATCGATCCAGGTTAGGGGGGGGGGGGGATCATGTTTACTTTATACAGTATTTGATTGCATTTTCTTTTTCTTCTGGGCAAAAATCTCTGCTCTGTGCATTTGTCCTGGAGATCTGTACTGTAGTCTGCGAACCTGTTTTCAAGGTCAGAGTTATGGACCTGGGCATGTCTGTACTTCTGATAAGCACTAAGAGCAGCCTGGCATGATTCATGAATAATGAGTTAGATGTCGTTATTATATAGCCTTGGACTCCTGCCTTGTTTAGCATTAACCCATTTTGGGCGGGATAACCCCCCTTTTGGTGTTTCAAGCATTATGTTATACTTTAGCTATTGGAAAATAGCAGACCTACAAGCTCATAGTGCGGGACCGAGTGCCGCGCTATGAGCTTCTAGGTCTGCTATTTTTGAAAATATGGTGCAAATCTTTGAATATATATTCTTTCAGAGCGAGCGTTTTTAACTAAAATCTTTGCTTCTGGGAGGGTCTATTACATATAATGTTTGAGGGTCCTTGATGATGTTTGAGAACGACTGACATAGAAACATGGGTTTTTCAGAAAAAACTTTTAGAAGACATTTGTAGAATGGAACATAGGTCTAAATGGGTTAACATCAAAGGATGTAATGGCCTATCAATGTTTTGGTCCGTCCGTCCATCCGTCCACCACTTTGTTCTTTTACATTTTATCCCAAGAGTTTTGTAACCCATTTCTTTCAGCCAGTGTCAATTTTCACACTTTTACTTAAATAAAAACACTGGCACCGAGTAGGGAGACATGTAAATGGACACCACAGCAGGTCTTAAGTATTTCATCGCGGACGTGCCCTTTCACACCCTTGGGGAACGTGTCCAGCTTGCCCAGATGGTAGATCTGGGCCTCATTACTTTAGAACTAATGTGGCATTTAATTAGCCATAGGCTACGCATCCTGCCAACTACACCACAATGTTGCATTAAGAGGCTGTGTATTAATGCGTATGCCAGCTCCATGTTCAAGGGTAGGACATCCCTGACACGACATATGGCCTGCTTCACCACAGAGGGAATGAATGTTTATTTGCGTCTTTCTAGTCAGCTGGCTGAGCACAGGGCTAGACAAACACTCTTGAGAGTCGCGGGCCAGGGAACCAAACTAAAATTGATGCCCTCCCAATATTAAATAAACAACAACAACAAACAAGACGCAATACCTCAAATGCTCACCCTCCATTCCTCCGTTTAGATCTAAAACCACATTGACCAGAGACAATAAAAAGAGTAAAGGCTGCTCAGGAATACAATCGTTCTTATAAATGACATAGGTGGGAGAAACGTCAGTTATTTCTGGTCCAAATAATAAGGGACTATTTGGTGAAAAATAGCAGATCTGCGCCAAGCTCACAACACGGTCAAAGTATTTCTCCACTACAAGTGAAAGTTGCTCAGATTTTTACCCGTTGAAATATTGCTTTAAAAAATACTTGCTACTGTACTGTTTTTGCTTTGGCAGACTTTTTATGCAAATCGTGGGAAATGAGGCAGAATGTTTTGTTTGTGTAAAAATGTTTCTTTTACACAATGCAATATTGAAGCAATGTTATGGTGTATCCTGTAAGTCCATGTGGGCTGGGCGCCTTTGGTGCATGACACAGAAATAAAGAATCTATCTATGTACACTGCAAGTATTGCTACATTGTTTTCACAATGCCTTCACGGAACTCTCTGAAACCACCTAATGAATTAACTTAGTTTGATCAACAAACAATTCTGCACAAAGCCGATATACTGTTGAAACATGTATTAAATGCAGTCAAATCAACCAAAAGGACAGCTTTCTACTGCGACCATTACTGTCACATTCAGGCTAATTAGGAAGCTTGTGGACATTCACATAATCACACTTTCTCCTTGGTTTCCCTGCACCTGTACTATTAGGGACGTTAAGCAACGACGGCTACGGCAGTCCGCTCCGGCAACCGGAAATGAACCAGTGCTCGATACATAAACCTGCCTGCCGTCGCAGCCGTTCCTACTACGGCAGAACCTATACTTCCACGTAGTGTCTACAACGTCATGTCATAATTGAAATAAACTGTCCTACAGTACATTACACTGATTGCTCTCTTCTGCTGTGTAATGTGTTGGCATGCTCTGAATGAAGAAATAACACTAATTCCATATGTCATAATAACCATGTTTATTAAAACTGTTTTAAAATAACACAAATTGCTCCAGCACCTTCCTCTTTCCACTGCTGATCATGTCCAGCACATGCAAGATGCAATTAAGTTATCGGCACCGCGAGACGGGGTGTTCTTTTTTTAATGTCTGTGTTTGTGTTTGACACATGCTGCATAGACGCGTCGTCACCAAGGGAAAACAAAACGCGACGGAAACCCGTCGCCGATCCAGCTGTTTGCTTAACGATTTTGACAGCTAGGGCGATTGCGTCATAGCCGCCGTACTTCCGCCTAGCGGATCCGTCCTGAAAACTGTCGTCGCTTAAAGTCCCCTTTATCTCCGGTGATGGCGGGTCGTCTTTATTAATTTGCATATGAACACAATATTGCGGACTCTGCTCTAAGACCTTCTTGTTGCTAGACAGATGCAATAGAGCTCACCGATACGCAGTGGTGGACAAGGTATATATACCCAACTAAATACTTAAGAATTCAAAATGATACAAATACAAATTGTGAAGAAACATGTTTGCATGTGTAGCCCCCAGCCAAGACCCAGCCCTGCCAATCGAGCTCAGCCCTATTGGCATGACAGTTGGCGTTGGTCTGGCGAGTGGGAGGCCCGGGTTCAATCCCCGCTTTCCGCAATGCTACACACGGTTTGTACTGAAATTTCAAACGTGGAAAAGTAATCCACAAGCTCACATCATGACGATGAGTCATGCAAATGCCATAAAATGTGACTTGTCAGTGGAATGTTATCTTATCAATGCTAATTACATGGCTTGGTTGAATGCTAGCTTGATTCCGATTGGCCAATCACGGAATTGAGTGGTGTGTTATTTCTGAATAATGACCGCTGACCTCAATAACAGGCCACTCGCTGTCTAATCAAAGGCAAAGGCTTGTAGTGCATAAAGAACCTTGCTGTGTTTGTTACGCCACAGCTGTATACTCCACCACGCTCCTTTCACCGTGGCCACCGTCGACCCTGAGAGAGCGTAGAAAAGAAGTGCAGCGATAATTAACCTGCGAGGGAGGGACTTTAACCTTTGTGAGCCACACAGATGGAACCGAGAGGACAGGACCTTCACCGGCTCCTTTAAGCAAAGGTGTTTAAAACGGCCGTGTATCCGTTTTTATTCAGGTTGGGCTTTTAAACAGATTTAGAATTTAGATATTAGGCTCCATGAACCCAGCTCCATACAGAGCGATGTGTCGAGTTGAATGAGTTTAATTGATGGTCGCAATAATTTTGTGTCTATGAGTGCTGCATGGTCCCGTGCTCAACCATCTGGCCGCCAAGATTAAATGAATTAATTTACCCGTATACCGCCAGCATTTGCCCCGTTTTACCCTCATTTTGAAGGAGCCAAAACCCGCTACTGGATTATTTAGGAGTGTGTGTTGCGACGGACCAGATCCGGCCGGTCTCAAAGGATCACCGCAAACCATTACACCGTTGGCTATGTACCATGCAATAAAGCTTGTTATTTTACCAGAAATCCCCATCTGTGACAAGGCATATAACGGCGATCGAAAGAAACAGATACAGTGGGGTGTGGGTGCGCACGCACTTGAAAATGGCGCGCTCCATTGTGGTTGGCAACGCTGCAACCCAGTGGTAAATTAAGTGGCATCACGACTCCATCGATCATAAACACTATGAAAGACCAATTGCCGTACATCTGTGAGCTTCTAGAACCGTTGGGGCAGTCTTGGGGCATAGCACTGGAGTAAGACCCTCATTATTCCACCATACTGTATCAGTGCTATAGGACTGAAATAATCAGCATGCGTGCGTGCGTGCATTATGTATTATGAATGTGTGTATGGACCAGGGATCCCCAGCTAAATTATTGGTAGTTACAGTAGGAACCAAAATGGACCCTCCTTACGCGTCTGAAACTCCAACATTGTGCAAACTGTAACCTATATTGGTGTCCTAGATTTGAATGACAATATTAATATACAATAGATTAATATACAATTAATGTAAAAAATATATATATATCTTAAACAACATGAAAATATATTTTCATTGCGATACGGACAAATAGGGACTTAGAAGTACACTACCTTAGTTCCATTGATGAAAGCCAGAATGCAGTCGATTGACTGATCGTTTAAGTGAAACAAAATGTCTTCTAAATCCTAACAGTTTTCTGACTTTGACTCCAGGTCACACCGTCGTTCTCAAACCATTTCATGTCAAGGACTCCCAAAAATATATGTAATTGGCCGCCGACCACCCATCTGAAAATATGTTGTTTCAGGAACAAACATTTGGGCCACATTTTCACGATTTTTCAAAAATAGCAAGACCTACAAGCTCTATGAGCTTGTAGAACTGCTATTTTTCAATAGATAATGCTTAAAACACCAAAAGGCGTTCCCGCCCCAAAATGGGTTAATACTGCAGGAAAACAAGTCTCATTGAAGTCGGGAGCACCCCATGCAGTGCAGCATGGAGCCTCAGTCCCCCCAGCCAAGACAAGATAGATCCATCTTCCAGTTCTCGGGCACACAATCATGTTTGCCACGGGTGGCGTCGGCGCGCCACCTTTACGGAAGGGTGGTGTTGAACGTCATTCGTCAGTGGCTTGCACAGTGGCCTTTTCGCGGGCTATTGAACCACGACCGTTTCACCTTACGTGGTCGATATAACACCGTGCAGTCGCCGCCGCCACCGCTGCACCACCCCGGGTGGTTCTTATATAACTCTCTCTTACTATAGGCCTGTAATGCTGTCATGCTGCTATACCCAAACATGACAGAGGGAAGATGTGGGACACGGAAAAAATGTAGGAGCCAAGCATGGTCGAAGGAGACGTTAACTAAACATGTCACCTCGTATGGTGTATGTCACCGTGCCATAGCCTATAGCGTGTTTTCAGAGATTAAGCGAGGCATTGCCTGAAGGCCTAATGCATATTATATCAGACTGGGTGGTCCTTGAAATTCAAAAGATCCACAGAATCACTGTATTACCGTTGGACCATCAGCCCCACTGAGCCAGTGGAAGAAGTACTCATACGTTTTACTTACTGTAAGTATAAGTACTAAATACTGAAAGTAGAAAGTAAACACACTGTTACAAGAAAAAGTGCCCGAATTCAAAATGTACTTGAGTAAAAGTAGAAAAGTTTCCAAAGTGTACAAAGACGCTTTTGAAAATAGCAGATCAGCAAGCTCACAATACGTCACGTGCGACACACATTGTGAGCTTGTAGATCTGATATTTTCAAATGAGTGAAATGTATTTTCAAATGGCTGAAATGTATATAGAGCTGAAGTGGTTAATGTATGTTTTGTGTAATAAAAATCTACAAAGTAGCTAGTAATAATTGTAGTGGATTAAAAGTATAATATTTGCCTCAGATGTAGTGGATATAAAGACAAAGAAACCTTTGTTGTCCATTACATTTGACATAGTAGAAGTACTGAACATTGTTAATACCAGTACCTCAAAATTGTTATACCTGAGGTCGATTCTACAAATGTCTAAATCATGACAGTTTTCAGAAAAACCTATGTTTCTATATCAGTGGTGCGCAACCATTTTCATGTCAAGGACCCCCAGAATCATCTGTATTTGGCCGCCGACCCCCATCTGAAAATGTGTAGTTCCAGGGACCCCCCCCCCCCCCCCCCAGAACCAAAGATTTGAGTTAAAAAACGTTCGCTAATGAAAGAATATATATTTAAAGATTTGTGCCACATTCTTACGATTTTTCAAAAATAGCAGACCTACAAGCTACGAGCTTGTAGATCTGCTATTTTTCAATAGCTAAAGTGTAACATAATGCTCAAAACACCAAAAGGGGTTCCCGCCCAGAATGGATTAAGTACAGTGCTCGAGTAAATACTTACTTCCCCGCCACTGATTCATGTACTGGGTGCCTTTACTTTGACTCCAGGTCACACCGTCCCCGTTCTGTGCCATTTTGAAGTGAATTGCATCCGGACTATACTTAATTAATCTGCCGGTGAAACCGCTCGACCGCAGCGGGCGACACGCATGGAAATTCAGACAGCTCAACTTGGACTCCTTGAAGTTCAAGTACAAACAGTATAAGGAGGAGGTGTGAGTCGTGACATACGGTAATTAAAATGCAATCTCCGTTCTCTCTGTGGCACTGGTTTAACCCATGCCGGGGCGGGAACCCTTTTTGGTGTTTCTATGCATTATGTTATACTTTTAGCTTTTGAAAAATCTTGAAAAATATGTGTCCCAAATGTTTGAATATATTCTTTCTGAACATTTTTAACTCAAATCTTTGCTTCCGGGGGGTCCTGGAATAACATATTTTCAGATGGGGGGTCGGTAGGCCAATTACATATAATTCTCCTTGGCATGAAATATTGAGCACCGCTGATATAGAAACATGAGGTTTTTCAGAAAATTGGCATGATTTAAGATTTGAGCTAAAAACGTTCGCTCTGAAAGAATATAAAGATTTGCGCCACATACAACCTACAAGTTCATGGCGCGGCACCGATCTGCTATTTTTCAACAGCTAAAGCATAACATTGCTTAAAACACCAAAAGGGGTTAAGCCACACCAATGCAACTCAATGAGTTGCATTGGTGTGGTCTACCTTAAAGGAGCATTCAGTGATTTGGAAAACCCCCCGTTTTGTCCTATTGTCTATAGGGCAGAATATATAAGTCCTATTGTCTATAGGGCAGAATATATAAGTCCTATTGTCTATAGGGCAGAATATATAAGTCCTATTGTCTATAGGGCAGAATATATAAGTCCTATTGTCTATAGGGCAGAATATATAAGTCCTATTGTCTATAGGGCAGATTATATAAGTCCTATTGTCTATAGGGCAGCCTGTGCCCTATAGACAATATCAAGGATCTTGCACACAGACCACACAGCTAAGTCAACTTCATCAATAAGACCAACAGCAACAGTTTATTGTACAAGGGACAATTGAAAGAGTTAAAATGTTTATATTTGTATTTATTGACACTGAAGTTGCATTGTTTGTCACCTGTCGTCTCCCCTCTGCAGGAGGGTGCCAAGGACTGTCGAGGAGGAGGGGTGTTTGTTCTGTTTACGTTTCATTTTCATTGTATGTGTTTGATGACACATTGATGTATGCTATGATGACTAAAACTAAGACTAAATATATCAACAATTTCGTCAACAAATAAAAACTAGACTAAAATGTTAGGAAGGGACTAGTGGACAAGAGATCCAGTATAAGTCATTTTACACTTGGTTGCATGCTGAATATAGCCGACCTACAAGCTCACAATGCGTCGCAGCGCGACGCGTTGTGAGCTTGTAGATCAGCTATTTTCAGCAAGTGTAAAAACAGTCATTACGACGGCATCAGGGCCCGCCAAAATATATTTTAGTCGGCTAAATCAACTGTAGATTTAGTCGACGAAAATCTTATGATATTTAGACAACTAAAACTAGACTAAGACTAAAACCTTCCGGGTGACTAAAATGTGACTAAAACTAAATGAAATCTAATCTATTCAAGAGACTATGACTAAAACTAAAATCTGCTGCCAAAAACAACACTGCACCAAACCCCATATGTACTGGATGAACTCTCCCCGTCATGCACTTTTAAAGGCATCTTACGTGTATTTGCGTAATGGCATTGTTGAGCTCTTTGGTTTGACGGCCCGGCCGTCATCACCATTATCGTCATTACCGTGGCAGCCACTTATAGGTAAAGACGTGTCATTGTGTTCCCTTTGAACAGCCCTTCAATCAGGACAGATTTCCACCAGCACTTTTGCATTGGTGTAATTAAGTAACTGAAGAACTGAGAATTTCCAATCTTCAGTATAGTCCTACTTTTACTCCCACTCCACTTCTACAGTACAACTGAAGTGCAAATATGAATCACTCCACTATACAATGATTTGAAAACTTTACTTACTAGTTTATTTGTTACTTGTTACTAAGCCATTTGAAAGTAGCCTAACTACAAGCTCTATCTCACAATGTATCGTGAGCTTGGAGGTCGTCTTATTTTCTGCATGAGTACTTCTGCTTTTGGAACTTTAAATACATTTTGATGCCAATACTTTTGTACTTTTACTCAAGAGAAAGTTTGAGTAAAGATAAATGGGTACTGGAGCAAAAGAACTACAACAATTTGCCGGTTGCTTTGAAGAGCTAAAACGAGACGCACAACGTACTGCCGCTTGGCTAGGACAACCAGAACTTAACCTCAATAACAATTAACGTACTGCCGCTTGGCTAGGACAACCAGAACTTAACCTCAATAACAATTAACGTTCTGCCGCTTGGCTAGGACAACCAGAACTTAACCTCAATAACAATTAACGTTCTGCCGCTTGGCTAGGACAACCAGAACTTAACCTCAATAACAATTAACGTTCTGCCGCTTGGCTAGGACAACCAGAACTTAACCTCAATAACAATTAACGTTCTGCCGCTTGGCTAGGACAACCAGAACTTAACCTCAATAACAATTAACGTACTGCCGCTTGGCTAGGACAACCAGAACTTAACCTCAATAACAATTAACGTTCTGCCGCTTGGCTAGGACAACCAGAACTTAACCTCAATAACAATTAACGTACTGCCGCTTGGCTAGGACAACCAGAACTTAACCTCAATAACAACGTTCTGCTGCTTGGCTAGGACAACCAGAACTTAACCTCAATAACAACGTACTGCCGCTTGGCTAGGACAACCAGAACTTAACCTCAATAACCAGAATGAACGGTTCTTTCAAGACTCAGGGATACACTATATAGGTAACCAGTGTAGTGTAAAAGTGTAAAATCAGTCATTTCGAGGCATCAAGGCCCACCAAAACACATTTTACTCGACTAAAACAACTGCAGAATTAGTCGACTAAAATCTTATGATATTTAGTCGACTAAAACTAGACCAAACACTAAAACATTCCGGGTGACTAAAATATGACTAAAACTAAATGGAGTTTCATTCCAAAGACTATGACTAAACTAAAATAGAAATTTGCTGCCAAAAACAACACTGATAGGTACTAGTGCTAAGAGCACCAGTTATTTTGCCCTCTGGACAGCAATGTGCTCTTTTGAAAGTTTTGGTTTTGTTTTGTACAGCGTAACAGTAGCCGTAACATGTGGCCCATGGTGACCGTAACATGTGGCCCATGGTGACATTGACCATTTCTGAATTAAAAGCTTCTAATATATTATTTATGCCCCAAAATGTAATTTTGCCAGTCCCCCAGGTACGGTTCCGTGTGCGGTTGCACACAGTGCCCTTTTTCCCCACTTGAGCACCTGCACCTCAAAATGTCTGTGCATGCCAGTCAGACCTCTAATGACATTCTGGGGGGGGGGGGGTCACTGTTTTTCCCCCCCACCTTCACTTCTCACGCTTTTTGCACTGACCAACAATGGACACTTTGTTTGGCATTGCACTGTTAATTTTTTTATCATTTTTGTTTTCATGACGAGATACGGATGAGACACATATGATGCACTGACTGACTGCTCGTTTGCTTTTGCCTTTGTTTACCGTTGCACTGTATTATTAATGATTCTAATTGTTTTGCTGTACACAGCAGTACATTTTATCTATCTATCTATCTATATATCTATCCATCTATCTATTATTTAGTTTTAGTCACATTTTTGTCACCTGGAATGTTTTAGTGTTAGTCTAGTTTTAGTCGACTAAATGTCATACGATTTTAGTTGACTAAATCTACAGTTGATTTAGTCGACTAAAATGTATTTTGGCGGGCCTTGATGCCGTCATAATGGCTGATATTTACACTTGCTGAGTATCTACTTATTTTCCCCAAGTCTACACCATGTTTTTTCCAGCTTGTTTTTGCTGAACGTTCACATAATTTACATATATACATGTCCAGACCGGAGACGCCAGGGTTCACTGGGTTAACCACTTAAGCCGTCTTCTATATATTTAATCATATGATTTATCTTATAGCCTCTGAGCTAGGCTCCACTCCTTTACTGTCTATACACACACACGTCACTGCACTCACTCACACGCAGGCAGGCAGTCTGAAAAAAATCTCTTTCAAATTCTGTTGGAGACGCTGCTGCTGGCAATTTGATATAACCCGATAAGGTCTGGTAATTTGTTTGGACTTGCCTTTGTGACTCCATGGAAACTGAAAATAAAGTTGATGCGTTATACTCGGTTTCCATTCAGCTATGCATTATGTTTACGCCAGTCCCCGACAGTCACAGTACACACCAATCAAATACTGGATGATGCAAATTGCTTACTCTTGTTTACTTGAATAATTTAATCACATTAGTTATTAGTTATATTTTCTTAACACAGCTTATGGACATGCAACATGAAACTGATGTTACTCAACAAATTAAATCGTAATCAATTTACAATCTCAAAAAATTTAAATGTCCAGCATTTGCAAGCACTGGAAAATGTTGCTATGGTTTCATGTCTTATATCTCTCGCATTCAGACCTGTAGACTGGATGTGATTGGGGGGGGGGGGGGGGTGAAGTTGCATCATTCTTGCATATTTAATTTGCTGCGTTTGCGTTCACACTGCATCATGTCGGGAGCAATGCGGTAAAAAATCACAAATAACACCCATGAAGGACAGCGCTCGGATTTCCAGAGTTATAAGGCTTTGAAAATCCTACTTTGACTGGAGGTGAATGGGGGCCGTGTGTGGATATGTGTCCCCGGTAGCCTAATCATTAAAATATGCCATTTCTTAAGGTGCCATGCCTTATGTTTACATCCTGTTTATTGGACTATTAGATAACCTTTGAACTCAGTACGACGCATCACTTGGCGCTACACCAAATAAAAAATAAAATACCCCAATGCATGACGTGCGCTGATGTGATTCGCGCACGCGCAACACAATCAAGAATGACACTTTGTGCGTCAAAGCGTTGTGAGCTTGTAGATCGGCTATTTGTGTAAAGTCAGCCATTACGACAGCATGAAGGCCTGCCAAAATACATTTCAGTCAACAAAATCAACTGCAGATTTAGTCGACTAAAATCTTATGATATTTAGTCGACTAAAACTAGACTAACACTAAAACATGTTTTACCACAGCTAAAGTATAACAATGCTTAAAACACCAAAAGGGGTTCCTGCCCTGAATGGGTTAAAAAACTGCTGGACGACCAAAACACTATAGCAGGGGTTCCTGTGTTGCATTACATTGGAATACGGTTTCGATGGAAGCAAACAGCTGTACCCCCATTTGAAATGGTCACACAGGACCATGCAGGCTGCAGGCCCATGGCACCACTAAGGCTTCTGCCTGGCTTCAGTCTCCTCACTCGACCACATCTATCCACGGTCAACGGGTCATCTTTGTCAGCGAGCATTTGTTTTGCAGATTTGCCACAACTCTTTGCTAATTTCCCCTAACTATGAGGCTTAATCACGGGGTGTGTAATTTAGGTGAACAAATTACATGAATTCTTAAAACGGACAAACTCCAAAAAGGGCAATTGAGACATTCTGCGTGGAAGCCGGGCCAATGTGTGCCAAATAATGACACACACACACACACACACACACACACACACACAGTCTCCATTTAGTTTCTCCATTAAGTATACAGTCTCGCACCTGCAGTAGGCTAGCACAGGCGAAAAAGCAGTAAATAGCACAACACAGTTTTGCGTGATACACATGTGTTACAACGTTCCACACGTTATGCTTATTGAGTTAACTGTAAATAATTGCTTGCTGAGAAACAGGCGGAAACACGCAGACTCTCCAACACACACACACACACACACACACACTTATGTGGACTTGAGGACAAGTGACAAGCTACTATAGTCTTTGCTGTAGGCACATTTCTGTTAATTAAATGTCTATTTTTGTGTTGATTTTCTTTTGAGGCTAACCACCTGCTCTCTCTCACACACACACACACACACACACACACACACACACACACACACACACACACACACACACACACACACACACACACACACACACACACACACACACACACACACACACACACACACACACACACACACACACACACACACACACACACACACACACACACGTCTGCTAGTCGAGGCATGGAATTCATGTGGGGTCTGTTGATTTAGCAGCTTTTAGCAGCCCGTGATGGCGACAGGATGGAGACTGTGGAGAAGTGGGGGAAGCGCTGAATGCCTGTCTGATTGGCTTCTAAATAGTCTCAATGGGGCCTCGTGCTTCGTACCGATTATCTGCAGGGTGCAGACTTGCACATACAACTGTGTGAGCATTTCTGCGTGTGTGTGTGTTTGTGTGGGAGGGGCGTGCGTGCGTGCGCGCGCATGTTGGCAGAGAGGGTGAAGCCAAGTTCAAAAGCGAGAGTGAGAGATATAGGGAGAGAGAGGCAGGCAGTATATGCATTTGGAGAAATGTTTCATGCAGACAGAACCGAGCTGTAGCCTGAATATTTTATTTGGTCTGAGCGAGCTCGAAAAACCACCGCGCCGATGAAACGTCTCGTAGAGGCATGAGATGATCAAGGCTGTCCACGCTCCCTCCAAACGAGCCTTGTTCGTCCAATCCCAAGCAGGTTTTTTGTATAACCAGAGGCAATTAAGCCCCAAGAGTGTATTTTTGAAAGAGCACTCAATTCAGCGGCTATTTTCGCCCCCAAATCTTTGTGCATGAAGCACCGCCTCCGTTCTATACTGTAAATGTCACGTGCCATTAGCGGATGGCACAGTAATAACACTGTTGCCTCACAGGAGGAGGGTTCTGCGTTTGACTTTAAACCCGACTATAGAGACTGCGTGCTCTCCCTTGTCTTTGTGCGCGTTTCCTCCCACAACAAAGGACATGCGTTAGGTTACTAATACTCCTGCTATATACAGTAGTGTCCTTGAGCATGACGGCCCTTAGAACTGGAGCAGAAGCACTACTACATGCTGCCCAGGCTACCTCCCACTCTGCAGTCCTGAACCACCAGCTGCTCCTAGACACCCTAGCTGAACTAGCTAGGGACGGCGATGCCTTTTTTTTTCCCCACCCCGCACAGAGCCAAGAACACTCGTCTTTTCAGTGAGTCACAACTCGCTCAGATCTCGCTCGTTTTTTTAATCTCAAAGTACTACATTACAGAATGAGGGCTTTATAGGTTGTGCGTGTAGGCCGCCCCCACGAAACGGTATCAAGCGAAAAGTAAAGTTCGGTAAAACGGATTAAACCCCATTTGCTGCGCTATGGGGGGGTGATGAAACTGAATGAGCAAATGGAATCGCACACGCCGCACAATGCCTGGCACAAGCCAAATTACTTCTTTGACGAGACAATTATATAAACACAATGGACACAAGGAAGTCTGCTGATTATAGGACAATTACAAAGAGATGCGTAGGAGAATAAGGAGAGATGACGTAGCCTGCACTACGCGGACATCTCCATGGAGGCATGTGGTGCGCGCCGCTCTTTTTGGCATGCGGTTTACGGGTGCTTTTAAACTCCACTATGTGACGCTGGACCAAAATACCATTAAGGGACAGAGCAAGCTCCTATATTCGTAATTTCCGGGCAGCAGCTGACTTGCGGGTCGCACGTAAAGGCGGCGACAAAAATGGAGACCTAAGTGCTCTATTTCCGTCCATGCCTTATCTCTAAACTACTTTTCAGTTTTTTTTTTTTATTATTTTGAAAAACATTTTTGAATAGTTAAAATAGCCAATCTACAAGCTCAAAACATGTCAATGTAGATTGGCTATTTTAACTATTCCAAAAGGTTTATCAAAATAGTGGCCCAGCTCCTTATCCAGACATCAGTCTTATCAAAACTTGGCACCCCCACATCTTGCAAGTCTGATCGGAACCCTACAAACCATCCCGCACGCTCAGATCTATTAACCAACGCAGGGAGGCTGGCAGTACCTTCGCTAAAAACGCCGGGACAACGCTCCACACGTCCCAAACTTTTATCCCTTCTAGCTCCAAACTATAATGGAATGCACTTCCCATAGCAATCAGAACTGCAGACTCACTATGAATCTTCCGCCGCAATCTGAAAACGCACCTCTTCAGACTAAAAAAAAAACAGGTCATGGTTCACATCATGGGTCACAGTCACCTGTGAGAGAAGCACTGTCTGTTATTTCACACAATCACACAGAGCCGTCTAATCCAGGGAGGTACGAATATTAAAGTATTCTATAAAAGGTCTCCATGCCTTAGAGAATCCTTCTGTGGTTCCTCTAGAGAATTTTAAGAAGTACATCACATCGTTGAGCCAGTTTTGAAGACTTCCAAGATAGTAATATTCTTCTTCTAGCTAAGAGTGTTGCAAAAGCAATGAATCTCTAACTTCTGATTTGTGTACTGTATACTGTAAGGTGGTGTGCCAAATATAGCTATCAATAGACATGAGGCGTGCACATGAGGTGCTTGAGTGCGTCGATCTACCCACCACTCGTCTGTCAATTCAGTCCTCAATTCTCTTTCCCATTTGTTTTTTAAACCTTGTATATTATCAGTAAGAGATGAGATAAATGAGTAAGTCTGAAACAAACCCTTTCAGTTGGTACATTTTTATGTAGACATGCATGGCACTCTATAGTAGTGTATACGCATTAGTGGTGGAAAGTAACTAAGTATTTTGACTTAGTAGTAAGTACAATTGTGAGGTATTTGTACTTTACTTGAGTATTTCCAATTTCCAGTACTTTTACTCCACTACATCTCAGAGCCAAAATTTGTACTTTTACTCCACTACAATTATTTGAAAACTTTAGTTACTAGTTACTTTGGAGATTTTAATTTTGAGTAGAAAACATACATTAACCACTTCAACCCTATACATTCCGGCTATTTTCAATAGATTTTGTACACATTTTGAACTTGTGAAGTGGGACATTCTGCAATGAGTACTTTTACTTTTAGTACTTAAAGTACATTTTGATGCCGATACTTTTGTATTTTTACTCGTAACGAAGTAGTTCTAAATTGCAGTATTGGTACTTTTATTTAGTACTTTTTCCACCACTGCGCATTATGCATAGTTTCATTATATAGATATTAGGTCCTTAGCGTACGTATGATTCTTGATAACTTGTTTTATGTATTTGATGTACTACCATGTTTCTTGTTCTCGTTTGGGGGAAATCGCTCTGGATTAAGAAGTCTGCTAAATGCCTAAATTGTAAATTGCTGGTCCCTGGGCTGGGCTCATGCAGTGTCTGTGCACAGCTATTCCTAATAGGTCTGGTTCAGGTCCAATAGACCGTGCGTGCGGTAAGCCAATAGACCGTGCGGTAAGCCCCGCCCGCTCGCTCAGCTGCCTCGATACCGTTGTTAAGCAGGACAAACATCAACGATCCTCCATTGAGGACTGTGTTCCGATTCCATTTTCCTTTCAAGGAAGTTGTGTTGGGCTTGTGTGTGTGTGCATGTCGACTGACCTGGAGTCAGTTGGAGAATTCGACCAGGGGAGGCGCTAAAGCATTTCAACTTCCTTGAAATAAATGGAATCGGCTTCCAACCGTTTAAACTTGGATACAATGTGCAGAAAATGGTAAGCAGCGTTCTTTTTCTGAACCGAAGTGGGAGGGAACTAGCCTGGGTAAACCCACTCCCCCTGCTGGACAACATTTCATTCTGCCAGGAGGGGTGAGTCTGGCTAAATGGTAATACAAAGTCCTTAAGATTGTATCAGCTTTGGTACGAGCCAATCCGCGACCGAGCTCAGGGCTCTGTGATTGACAGCGCACGTTGGCCAATCAGGAACGATTTGAGCAGTTGATGACGTGTGAACTCCTCGACTCATTCACAACAACAAACATGGGAATGAGGAAGTAGGAACGGAACGCGTTTAGATGACGCCTCTTGTTTTGATATACGCTGATTGGCTGAAGGGGTTGTCCGTCAACGCTACTCTCCCGCCCCACGGCTAAACAGCCACACAGGCGATTATGCCAGACTCACCCCTCCTGGCAGAATGAAATGTTGTCCAGCAGGGGGAGTGGGTTTACCCAGGCTAGGAGGGAACGTGACTGGAGACTGGAGTCTGTGGGTGAAGTTATGTGGCTGCCGTCCGACCAACACAAGCAACTGAGCGTGGAGAAAGTTACAAAGCACACCATTTGCTCCAAGGTAAGTTGTTAGTTGTTTATTAGACGATTGATTTAAACATTGTTTAGTAAAAGTTGACGTTAATAGTATGATTTAGTAGCAGGGAGGGTGAATGAGTGACCGCCGCGTCCTCCACCTCCAGAATGTAAACATTTAATTGACATGTGCATGTGTGCACCCACGGGAAAAGGAATAAAAAGAAATGCCCCAAACGTTCTGGGTACTTATTAAGCACTGTTGCAGTACGCCCAACAGCAACGTTTCACCATGGCGTTATTTTAGTATGAATGTTGGTGCTATGAATGCTTCTATTCCTCTTCGGAAAAATGCCGAAATAACACGGTCCTCAATGGAGGATTGCTGATGTTTGTCCTGCTTAACAACGGTATCGAGGCAGCTGAGCGAGCGGGCGGTGCTTACCGCACGGTCTATTCAGATGACGAATTTCCCCACAGGGATTAATAAAGTAGAACAAACAATTTACAATTTAGGCATTTAGCAGACGCTCTTAATCCAGAGCAATTTACATTAAGCAAGAACAAAAAGCATGGGAATACATCATATCACATACACACACATAAAAAGTAGTTATCATGAAACATGCGTAAGCTAAGAACGTAACAGTGGAATATCTCTATATATATATATGATGTTATACTATATATATCTGACATTTATACCACTTAAATGGTGTAAAAGATCAGTTTCTCCAGATAGGGTAAATTGCCGATCACAGATAGGGTAAATGCCGATTACCGATCAGAGTGAATATCGGCCAATATGGCCGATCACTGGCCGATTATCGGGGGATCTCTAAAATATGTGGTTATCATTCTTGACCTTTTTTTGTTTTTTTTACAATTCCAGGCTCGTATCCAACAGCAGTAGGATAGTGGGCCAAACATGTGGGAGTGTAGCGTACTCACTGTAACTGCATTTTAAACTGAGTATCCGGTCCAAAAACACATTTTATTGAATTGAATTTAAATGAGAACATGCAAAAGGCCAATGCACACCTCAGAAGGCTATAGTGACAGGTGCAATTAGGGCAATATAGAGCATAATTATGTATCTTTGAAAAACCAAAGAAAAAGTCCCGCACACTGTCAGACACTTGCCAAAATGTTGCTCTTTATTAGGTTGTCGTTTTGGTCGCATAGATCATCATCAGGACAGACAAATGAAGGTCATAATAATAATAACATATTACATATAATGTTGGGGACCTCTACATGGAGTTCCAATGACTGTCAAAGAGTCATTTTCTATGATTTTATAATCAATAAGCAACCTACGGCTGTAATAAATAGATTTTATTAAAAGAATATATGATTTTTTATATGACTTTATGTTCTCATGGTGAGGTAAGAACCTTCGAGGAGGCTAGGTATTGAGATTTCTTTAGATTTTTTTATGATTTTTTAGTGATTTCTTTAGTTATTGTTTTAGTTATTTTTGATTTTATATATGATTTTATGTTCTCATGGTGAGATAAGAACCTTCGAGGAGGCTAGGTATCGAGATTGTTTTAGATTTTTTTATGATCTTTTAGTGATATTTTGGTGTTTTTTTGGTGATTTCTTAGTGATTTTTTATAGATTTTTTGGTGATTTTTTAGTGATTCTTTTTAGTGATTTTTTAGTGATTTTTTAGTGATTTTATGTTATGGTGAGGTAAGAACCTTCGAGGAGGCCAGGTATCGAGATAGTTTTAGATTTTTTTATGATCTTTTAGTGATATTTTGGTGGTTTTTTGGTGATTTTTTAGTGATTTTTTAGATTTTTTGGTGATTTTTTAGTGATTATTTTTAGTGATTTTATGTTATGGTGAGGTAAGAACCTTCGAGGAGGCTAGGTATCGAGCTAAAGAGGCTGATGATAGTACATATGTATAGCATAGTAGTATATATGTATAGTTTCATTATATAGATATTCCACTGTTACTTTCTTAGCTTACACATGTTTCATGATAAATGCTTTTATGTGATGTATTCCTAAGCTTTTTGTTCTTTTTGTTCTTGTTTTATGTTCTCATGGTGAGGTAAGAACCTTCGAGGAGGCTAGGTATCTTGTTTTTTTTATGATTCTATAGTGATTTTTTAGTGATTTTATATATGATTTTATATATGAGTCAGTTTATATAATCATATAAACAAATCATAAAAAAATAAAATCTATTTATTACAGCGGTAGGTTGCTTATTGATTAAAAAATCAAGGAAAAGGACTCTTTGACAGTCATTGGAACTCCATGTAGAGGTCCCCAACATTATATGTAATGTTATTATTATGTCCTGATGAAGATCTAAGACCAAAACGTCAACCTAATAAAGAGCAACATTTTGGCAAGTGTCTGACAGTGTGAGGGACCTTTTCTTTGGTTTTTCAAAGATACATAATTATACTCTATATTGCCCTACACACCTGTCACTATAGCCTTCTGAGGTGTGCATCGGCCTTTTGCTAAAAAAATTAAAGTTTGTTCTCATTTAAATTCTAGGTATCGAGCTAAAGAGGCTGATGCCACCTTGGCTGCCAAGCGATTGACAACAAACAGGTTAAAGCATGGCAACAAGGGTACGGTAATCAAAAAAGTAAACCAAAGAACAAGATTTCTGGGCAGGATTTCCTTGTTTGTCAACGATAGTGCTCACAAGACTCAGGGGTGCCGTACAGTTATATTTTTTAAACCATACCAGTTCCATTTCTTCCCCTCCTCCCCTCTCTTCCTCAAGTGCGCAGGTACAATTTTAAACAATACTGTTTTTTTGGTGGATAGATCTTGTTGAAAGTAGCTCGCAAGTCAAAAAAGTGTGGGCACCCTGGATCTAGCGGGAGCCCTAATTGAGCCCTACTTTGACTATGCTTGCACCTCTTGGTTCTCAAACATCCCTATGACACTAAAGACCAAGCTAACAAACTAATTTGACTACTCCTCGATCTTGGACCTATGTGTGGGTAGAAAACGGAATTAAGCGATTGAAATTGGGACTGACATTTAAAATTGTAAATGCAGCTTTGCCCTCTATGCCCTCTGTACCCACATACCTGACAAACTACCTCAAAAAAGTGAGTGACTCCCACAGCCACTGAGCCACAATACAAGAGGAAGCGAGAACAAACGACCTGGTACTCCCTCCCTCAAAGAAATGCAAATCCCTGGCTTCCTTTAAAACAGGCCTGAAAATCCACCTTTCAGCATGCCAAAGGGAGAGAAAATGATTACCCTTACATTTCTGTTTGACCCTGTACAGACAGACAGACAGACAGACAGACAGACAGCTGTGCGTAGGAGCAGCTGCAGCGCTCAAAACCGTTATAACTTATTTATTTAAAAAAACATTGTGTGGTGCAGTATACACTTTGCAGGTTTCCATGGTGTTCTTCGAAGCAGTTTGTACTAGAATGTAACCATTTTGAAGGGTCAAATGTCATGCAGTCCACCATTCTCTTCTACGTCTTCCTGTCACTCTGAATAGCTCCATTCCTCTGTCTTCCTCACGCTCTGTACCTCACTGTCCTCTACCTCACTCACCCACTTTACTCTGCGTCACTTTGACGACCTTGTACCCTTAGCTACGTTGCCGCGTTCTCTGGTCTTAATGCGCGCGACTCTGCTGCGTGCCCTTCCCATATAATCATATAAAAAAAGGTGCGTAGGGCAATATAGAGCATAATTATGTATCTTTGAAAAACCAAAGAAAAAGTCCCGCACACTGTCAGACACTTGCCAAAATGTTGCTCTTTATTAGGTTGTCGTTTTGGTCGCATAGATCATCATCAGGACAGACAAATGAAGGTCATAATAATCAGTGGCGGAACAACATTGGCCCGGGCCGGGGTGTGAGACGGCACGACCGGGCCTCACCGAACCTGACTCTCAACAGCACCCCCCCCCCCCGACGGAAAAAAAAAAAAACATTTACGCAAACAGTTGCTGCTAATTTGAGCAGGCGTGCATGAACGATTGTCGAGAGAGGAGTTGTGTGTGAGGAGCTTATCACAGTCACAGATAGAGGGAAAGTGCTATATTTTGCCTATTATTTATGCTATATATTATTGATCGCGCCTGTGTCTGTGACATTGCGCAGCAGTGCACACACGAGAGAGAGAGACGTAGAGAGAGAGAGAGAGAGAGAGAGAGAGACGTAGAGAGAGAGACACGTAGAGACAGAGAGAGAGACGTAGAGAGAGAGAGAGAGAGAGAGAGTAGAGAGTCTACTTACTACTCATCTTTGTGTTCTGTTTCACCTTCTGAGTGATCGCACACAGGGAAAAGAAACAAGAAGGGGTTTAGAATCTAAACAGTCCGTTGTGGAGAAAAGGAAGTTATCCACACATATGCACTCCTAAATCCTCACAGAGTGATTAGCCTACTAATGAGTGACAGGTGCTGCACTTTTGGAGCGTGGCTGAGGATGTCTGTTGGAGAGAGTGTGAAGCCCGACACACACCGTCTGCGACCGTCTGCGGCGCGGCGCCGCCTGGAAAATAGAACTGGGTTCTATCGGCGCGCCAGGCGCCGCGGCGCGACGCGGTGGACGGAGCCGGTGTGCGTTAGGTTCATTGAAAATAATGGAGGCGGCTGTGTCCGCGCCGCGCGGCGGACGCAGCCGGTGTGTGGTGGGCTTGAGACAGACTCCACGGTGCTTGTACAGTCCAGCGCAGTACATTCTCATCAGACATGATATTTTGCTAAAGTGTAGGCTATTATATAGGCTATATAAGCTCTGTATCTGGTTAATTGCGGGATTCGCGGGGCCCGCTGGTTTTATCAGTCGTGACGAGTGACTGTGTAAAAAATCGTCAATCGGTCAGCTGACAGCCCGGGCCCTCAGGAGGTCCGGGCCGGGGTGTGACCACCCCCCCTACACCCCCGGTAGTTCCGCCGCTGATAATAATAACATATTACATATAATGTCGGGGACCTCTACATGGAGTTCCAATGACTGTCCAATGACTGTCAAAGAGTCCTTTTCTATGATTTTATAATCAATAAGCAACCTACGGCTGTAATAAATAGATTTTATTAAAAGAATATATGATTTTTTATATGACTTTATGTTCTCATGGTGAGGTAAGAACCTTCGAGGAGGCTAGGTATCGAGATTTCTTTAGATTTTTTTATGATTTTTTAGTGATTTTTTTAGTTATTGTTTTAGTTATTTTTGATTTTATATATGATTTTATGTTCTCATGGTGAGATAAGAACCTTCGACGAGGCTAGGTATCGAGATTGTTTTGGATTTTTTATGATCTTTTAGTGATATTTTGGTGTTTTTTTTGTGATTTCTTAGAGATTTTTTATAGATTCTTTGGTGATTTTTTAGTGATTCTTTTTAGTGATTTTTTAGTGATTTTTTTAGTGATTTTATGTTATGGTGAGGTAAGAACCTTCGAGGAGGCTAGGTATCGAGATTGTTTTAGATTTTTTTATGATCTTTTAGTGATATTTTGGTGGTTTTTTGGTGATTTCTTAGTGATTTTTTAGATTTTTTGGTAATTTTTTAGTGATTATTTTGAGTGATTTTATGTTATGGTGAGGTAAGAACCTTCGAGGAGGCTAGGTATCGAGCTAAAGAGGCTGATGATATTACATATGTATAGCATAGTAGTATATATGTATAGTTTCATTATATAGATATTCCACTGTTAATTTCTTAGCTTACACATGTTTCATGATAAATGCTTTTATGTGATGTATTCCTAAGCTTTTTGTTCTTTTTGTTCTTGTTTTATGTTCTCATGGTGAGGTAAGAACCTTCGAGGAGGCTAGGTATCTTGTTTTTTTATGATTCTATAGTGATTTTTTAGTGATTTTATATATGATTTTATATATGATTTTATATATGATTTTATATAATCATATAAACAAATCATAAAAAAATAAAATCTATTTATTACAGCGGTAGGTTGCTTATTGATTAAAAAAATCAAGGAAAAGGACTATTTGACAGTCATTGGAACTCCATGTAGAGGTCCCCAACATTATATGTAATGTTATTATTATGTCCTGATGAAGTTCTAAGACCAAAACGTCAACCTAATAAAGAGCAACATTTTGGCAAGTGTCTGACAGTGTGAGGGACCTTTTCTTTGGTTTTTCAAAGATACATAATTATACTCTATATTGCCCTACACACCTGTCACTATAGCCTTCTGAGGTGTGCATCGGCCTTTTGCTAAAAAAATAAAAGTTTGTTCTCATTTAAATTCTAGGTATCGAGCTAAAGAGGCTGATGCCACCTTGGCTGCCAAGCGATTGACAACAAACAGGTTAAAGCATGGCAACAAGGGTACGGTAATCAAAAAAGTAAACCAAAGAACAAGATTTCTTGGCAGGATTTCCTTGTTTGTCAACGATAGTGCTCACAAGACTCAGGGGTGCCGTACAGTTATATTTTTTAAACCATACCAGTTCCATTTCTTCCCCTCCTCCCCTCTCTTCCTCAAGTGCGCAGGTACAATTTTAAAGAATACTGTTTTTTTGGTGGGTAGATCTTGTTGAAAGTAGCTCGCAAGTCAAAAAAGTGTGGGCACCCTGGATCTAGCGGGAGCCCTAATTGAGCCCTACTTTGACTATGCTTGCACCTCTTGGTTCTCAAACATCCCTATGACACTAAAGACCAAGCTAACAAACTAATTTGACTACTCCTCGATCTTGGACCTATGTGTGGGTAGAAAACGGAATTAAGCGATTGAAATTGGGACTGACATTTAAAATTGTAAATGCAGCTTTGCCCTCTATGCCCTCTGTACCCACATACCTGACAAACTACCTCAAAAAAGTGAGTGACTCCCACAGCCACTGAGCCACAATACAAGAGGAAGCGAGAACAAACGACCTGGTACTCCCTCCCTCAAAGAAATGCAAATCCCTGGCTTCCTTTAAAACAGGCCTGAAAATCCACCTTTCAGCATGCCAAAGGGAGAGAAAATGATTACCCTTACATTTCTGTTTGACCCTGTACAGACAGACAGACAGACAGACAGACAGCTGTGCGTAGGAGCAGCTGCAGCGCTCAAAACCGTTATAACTTATTTATTTAAAAAAACATTGTGTGGTGCAGTATACACTTTGCAGGTTTCCATGGTGTTCTTCGAAGCAGTTTGTACTAGAATGTAACCATTTTGAAGGGTCAAATGTCATGCAGTCCACCATTCTCTTCTACGTCTTCCTGTCACTCTGAATATCTCCATTCCTCTGTCTTCCTCACGCTCTGTACCTCACTGTCCTCTACCTCACTCACCCACTTTACTCTGCGTCACTTTGACGACCTTGTACCCTTAGCTACGTTGCCGCGTTCTCTGGTCTTAATGCGCGCGACTCTGCTGCGTGCCCTTCCCATATAATCATATAAAAAAAGGTGCGTAGGGCAATATAGAGCATAATTATGTATCTTTGAAAAACCAAAGAAAAAGTCCCGCACACTGTCAGACACTTGCCAAAATGTTGCTCTTTATTAGGTTGTCGTTTTGGTCGCATAGATCATCATCAGGACAGACAAATGAAGGTCATAATAATAACATATTACATATAATGTTGGGGACCTCTACATGGAGTTCCAATGACTGTCCAATGACTGTCAAAGAGTCCTTTTCTATGATTTTATAATCAATAAGCAACCTACGGCTGTAATAAATAGATTTTATTAAAAGAATATATGATTTTTTATATGACTTTATGTTCTCATGGTGAGGTAAGAACCTTCGAGGAGGCTAGGTATCGAGATTTCTTTAGATTTTTTTATGATTTTTTAGTGATTTTTTTAGTTATTGTTTTAGTTATTTTTGATTTTATATATGATTTTATGTTCTCATGGTGAGATAAGAACCTTTGACGAGGCTAGGTATCAAGATTGTTTTTGATTTTTTTATGATCTTTTAGTGATATTTTGGTGTTTTTTTTGGTGATTTCTTAGAGATTTTTTATAGATTCTTTGGTGATTTTTTAGTGATTCTTTTTAGTGATTTTTTTGTGATTTTTTTAGTGATTTTATGTTATGGTGAGGTAAGAACCTTCGAGGAGGCTAGGTATCGAGATTGTTTTAGATTTTTTTATGATCTTTTAGTGATATTTTGGTGGTTTTTTGGTGATTTCTTAGTGATTTTTTGGTGATTTTTTAGTGATTATTTTTAGTGATTTTATGTTATGGTGAGGTAAGAACCTTCGAGGAGGCTAGGTATCGAGCTAAAGAGGCTGATGATATTACATATGTATAGCATAGTAGTATATATGTATAGTTTCATTATATAGATATTCCACTGTTAATTTCTTAGCTTACACATGTTTCATGATAAATGCTTTTATGTGATGTATTCCTAAGCTTTTTGTTCTTTTTGTTCTTGTTTTATGTTCTCATGGTGAGGTAAGAACCTTCGAGGAGGCTAGGTATCTTGTTTTTTTATGATTCTATAGTGATTTTTTAGTGATTTTATATATGATTTTATATATGATTTTATATATGATTTTATATATGATTTTATATATGATTTTATATATGATTTTATATATGATTTTATATAATCATATAAACAAATCATAAAAAAATAAAATCTATTTATTACAGCGGTAGGTTGCTTATTGATTAAAAAAATCAAGGAAAAGGACTATTTGACAGTCATTGGAACTCCATGTAGAGGTCCCCAACATTATATGTAATGTTATTATTATGTCCTGATGAAGTTCTAAGACCAAAACGTCAACCTAATAAAGAGCAACATTTTGGCAAGTGTCTGACAGTGTGAGGGACCTTTTCTTTGGTTTTTCAAAGATACATAATTATACTCTATATTGCCCTACACACCTGTCACTATAGCCTTCTGAGGTGTGCATCGGCCTTTTGCTAAAAAAATAAAAGTTTGTTCTCATTTAAATTCTAGGTATCGAGCTAAAGAGGCTGATGCCACCTTGGCTGCCAAGCGATTGACAACAAACAGGTTAAAGCATGGCAACAAGGGTACGGTAATCAAAAAAGTAAACCAAAGAACAAGATTTCTTGGCAGGATTTCCTTGTTTGTCAACGATAGTGCTCACAAGACTCAGGGGTGCCGTACAGTTATATTTTTTAAACCATACCAGTTCCATTTCTTCCCCTCCTCCCCTCTCTTCCTCAAGTGCGCAGGTACAATTTTAAAGAATACTGTTTTTTTGGTGGGTAGATCTTGTTGAAAGTAGCTTGCAAGTCAAAAAAGTGTGGGCACCCTGGATCTAGCGGGAGCCCTAATTGAGCCCTACTTTGACTATGCTTGCACCTCTTGGTTCTCAAACATCCCTATGACACTAAAGACCAAGCTAACAAACTAATTTGACTACTCCTCGATCTTGGACCTATGTGTGAGTAGAAAACGGAATTAAGCGATTGAAATTGGGACTGACATTTAAAATTGTAAATGCAGCTTTGCCCTCTATGCCCTCTGTACCCACATACCTGACAAACTACCTCAAAAAAGTGAGTGACTCCCACAGCCACTGAGCCACAATACAAGAGGAAGCGAGAACAAACGACCTGGTACTCCCTCCCTCAAAGAAATGCAAATCCCTGGCTTCCTTTAAAACAGGCCTGAAAATCCACCTTTCAGCATGCCAAAGGGAGAGAAAATGATTACCCTTACATTTCTGTTTGACCCTGTACAGACAGACAGACAGACAGACAGACAGACAGCTGTGCGTAGGAGCAGCTGCAGCGCTCAAAACCGTTATAACTTATTTATTTAAAAGAACATTGTGTGGTGCAGTATACACTTTGCAGGTTTCCATGGTGTTCTTCGAAGCAGTTTGTACTAGAATGTAACCATTTTGAAGGGTCAAATGTCATGCAGTCCACCATTCTCTTCTACGTCTTCCTGTCACTCTGAATAGCTCCATTCCTCTGTCTTCCTCACGCTCTGTACCTCACTGTCCTCTACCTCACTCACCCACTTTACTCTGCGTCACTTTGACGACCTTGTACCCTTAGCTACGTTGCCGCGTTCTCTGGTCTTAATGCGCGCGACTCTGCTGCGTGCCCTTCCCATATAATCATATAAAAAAAGGTGCGTAGGGCAATATAGAGCATAATTATGTATCTTTGAAAAACCAAAGAAAAAGTCCCGCACACTGTCAGACACTTGCCAAAATGTTGCTCTTTATTAGGTTGTCGTTTTGGTCGCATAGATCATCATCAGGACAGACAAATGAAGGTCATAATAATAACATATTACATATAATGTTGGGGACCTCTACATGGAGTTCCAATGACTGTCCAATGACTGTCAAAGAGTCCTTTTCTATGATTTTATAATCAATAAGCAACCTACGGCTGTAATAAATAGATTTTATTAAAAGAATATATGATTTTTTATATGACTTTATGTTCTCATGGTGAGGTAAGAACCTTCGAGGAGGCTAGGTATCGAGATTTCTTTAGATTTTTTTATGATTTTTTAGTGATTTTTTTAGTTATTGTTTTAGTTATTTTTGATTTTATATATGATTTTATGTTCTCATGGTGAGATAAGAACCTTCGACGAGGCTAGGTATCGAGATTGTTTTTGATTTTTTTATGATCTTTTAGTGATATTTTGGTGTTTTTTTTTGTGATTTCTTAGAGATTTTTTATAGATTCTTTGGTGATTTTTTAGTGATTCTTTTTAGTGATTTTTTTGTGATTTTTTTAGTGATTTTATGTTATGGTGAGGTAAGAACCTTCGAGGAGGCTAGGTATCGAGATTGTTTTAGATTTTTTTATGATCTTTTAGTGATATTTTGGTGGTTTTTTGGTGATTTCTTAGTGATTTTTTGGTGATTTTTTAGTGATTATTTTTAGTGATTTTATGTTATGGTGAGGTAAGAACCTTCGAGGAGGCTAGGTATCGAGCTAAAGAGGCTGATGATATTACATATGTATAGCATAGTAGTATATATGTATAGTTTCATTATATAGATATTCCACTGTTAATTTCTTAGCTTACACATGTTTCATGATAAATGCTTTTATGTGATGTATTCCTAAGCTTTTTGTTCTTTTTGTTCTTTTTGTTCTTGTTTTATGTTCTCATGGTGAGGTAAGAACCTTCGAGGAGGCTAGGTATCTTGTTTTTTTATGATTCTATAGTGATTTTTTAGTGATTTTATATATGATTTTATATATGATTTTATATATGATTTTATATAATCATATAAACAAATGATAAAAAAATAAAATCTATTTATTACAGCGGTAGGTTGCTTATTGATTAAAAAAATCAAGGAAAAGGACTCTTTGACAGTCATTGGAACTCCATGTAGAGGTCCCCAACATTATATGTAATGTTATTATTATGTCCTGATGAAGTTCTAAGACCAAAACGTCAACCTAATAAAGAGCAACATTTTGGCAAGTGTCTGACAGTGTGAGGGACCTTTTCTTTGGTTTTTCAAAGATACATAATTATACTCTATATTGCCCTACACACCTGTCACTATAGCCTTCTGAGGTGTGCATCGGCCTTTTGCTAAAAAAATAAAAGTTTGTTCTCATTTAAATTCTAGGTATCGAGCTAAAGAGGCTGATGCCACCTTGGCTGCCAAGCGATTGACAACAAACAGGTGAAAGCATGGCAACAAGGGTACGGTAATCAAAAAAGTAAACCAAAGAACAAGATTTCTTGGCAGGATTTCCTTGTTTGTCAACGATAGTGCTCACAAGACTCAGGGGTGCCGTACAGTTATATTTTTTAAACCATACCAGTTCCATTTCTTCCCCTCCTCCCCTCTCTTCCTCAAGTGCGCAGGTACAATTTTAAAGAATACTGTTTTTTTGGTGGGTAGATCTTGTTGAAAGTAGCTCGCAAGTCAAAAAAGTGTGGGCACCCTGGATCTAGCGGGAGCCCTAATTGAGCCCTACTTTGACTATGCTTGCACCTCTTGGTTCTCAAACATCCCTATGACACTAAAGACCAAGCTAACAAACTAATTTGACTACTCCTCGATCTTGGACCTATGTGTGGGTAGAAAACGGAATTAAGCGATTGAAATTGGGACTGACATTTAAAATTGTAAATGCAGCTTTGCCCTCTATGCCCTCTGTACCCACATACCTGACAAACTACCTCAAAAAAGTGAGTGACTCCCACAGCCACTGAGCCACAATACAAGAGGAAGCGAGAACAAACGACCTGGTACTCCCTCCCTCAAAGAAATGCAAATCCCTGGCTTCCTTTAAAACAGGCCTGAAAATCCACCTTTCAGCATGCCAAAGGGAGAGAAAATGATTACCCTTACATTTCTGTTTGACCCTGTACAGACAGACAGACAGACAGACAGCTGTGCGTAGGAGCAGCTGCAGCGCTCAAAACCGTTATAACTTATTTATTTAAAAAAACATTGTGTGGTGCAGTATACACTTTGCAGGTTTCCATGGTGTTCATCGAAGCAGTTTGTACTAGAATGTAACCATTTTGAAGGGTCAAATGTCATGCAGTCCACCATTCTCTTCTACGTCTTCCTGTCACTCTGAATAGCTCCATTCCTCTGTCTTCCTCACGCTCTGTACCTCACTGTCCTCTACCTCACTCACCCACTTTACTCTGCGTCACTTTGACGACCTTGTACCCTTAGCTACGTTGCCGCGTTCTCTGGTCTTAATGCGCGCGACTCTGCTGCGTGCCCTTCCCATATAATCATATAAAAAAAGGTGCGTAGGGCAATATAGAGCATAATTATGTATCTTTGAAAAACCAAAGAAAAAGTCCCGCACACTGTCAGACACTTGCCAAAATGTTGCTCTTTATTAGGTTGTCGTTTTGGTCGCATAGATCATCATCAGGACAGACAAATGAAGGTCATAATAATAACATATTACATATAATGTTGGGGACCTCTACATGGAGTTCCAATGACTGTCCAATGACTGTCAAAGAGTCCTTTTCTATGATTTTATAATCAATAAGCAACCTACGGCTGTAATAAATAGATTTTATTAAAAGAATATATGATTTTTTATATGACTTTATGTTCTCATGGTGAGGTAAGAACCTTCGAGGAGGCTAGGTATCGAGATTTCTTTAGATTTTTTTATGATTTTTTAGTGATTTTTTTAGTTATTGTTTTAGTTATTTTTGATTTTATATATGATTTTATGTTCTCATGGTGAGATAAGAACCTTCGACGAGGCTAGGTATCGAGATTGTTTTTGATTTTTTTATGATCTTTTAGTGATATTTTGGTGTTTTTTTTGGTGATTTCTTAGAGATTTTTTATAGATTCTTTGGTGATTTTTTAGTGATTATTTTTAGTGATTTTTTAGTGATTTTTTTAGTGATTTTATGTTATGGTGAGGTAAGAACCTTCGAGGAGGCTAGGTATCGAGATTGTTTTAGATTTTTTTATGATCTTTTAGTGATATTTTGGTGGTTTTTTGGTGATTTCTTAGTGATTTTTTAGATTTTTTGGTGATTTTTTAGTGATTATTTTTAGTGATTTTATGTTATGGTGAGGTAAGAACCTTCGAGGAGGCTAGGTATCGAGCTAAAGAGGCTGATGATATTACATATGTATAGCATAGTAGTATATATGTATAGTTTCATTATATAGATATTCCACTGTTAATTTCTTAGCTTACACATGTTTCATGATAAATGCTTTTATGTGATGTATTCCTAAGCTTTTTGTTCTTTTTGTTCTTGTTTTATGTTCTCATGGTGAGGTAAGAACCTTCGAGGAGGCTAGGTATCTTGTTTTTTTATGATTCTATAGTGATTTTTTAGTGATTTTATATATGATTTTATATATGATTTTATATAATCATATAAACAAATCATAAAAAAATAAAATCTATTTATTACAGCGGTAGGTTGCTTATTGATTAAAAAAATCAAGGAAAAGGACTCTTTGACAGTCATTGGAACTCCATGTAGAGGTCCCCAACATTATATGTAATGTTATTATTATGTCCTGATGAAGTTCTAAGACCAAAACGTCAACCTAATAAAGAGCAACATTTTGGCAAGTGTCTGACAGTGTGAGGGACCTTTTCTTTGGTTTTTCAAAGATACATAATTATACTCTATATTGCCCTACACACCTGTCACTATAGCCTTCTGAGGTGTGCATCGGCCTTTTGCTAAAAAAATAAAAGTTTGTTCTCATTTAAATTCTAGGTATCGAGCTAAAGAGGCTGATGCCACCTTGGCTGCCAAGCGATTGACAACAAACAGGTTAAAGCATGGCAACAAGGGTACGGTAATCAAAAAGGTAAACCAAAGAACAAGATTTCTTGGCAGGATTTCCTTGTTTGTCAACGATAGTGCTCACAAGACTCAGGGGTGCTGTACAGTTATATTTTTTAAACCATACCAGTTCCATTTCTTCCCCTCCTCCCCTCTCTTCCTCAAGTGCGCAGGTACAATTTTAAAGAATACTGTTTTTTTGGTGGGTAGATCTTGTTGAAAGTAGCTCGCAAGTCAAAAAATCACACACGTGTGAACTGAGTGGTGCAATTCCCCCCCCCCCCCCCCCCTCTCTCTCTCTCTCTCTCTATCTCTCTCTCTCATTAGAGTCACTACCTCTCTCACTCTCTCTCATTAGAGTCACTACCCCTCTCACTGTTTCTGGCGCCCCCTACTGCTATTTTTAAGTCACATACTCATGCTCACACGGACACACAAACAAGTACGAGACAGACAGACACACAGACACACAGACACACAAACACGTACGAGGACATTGCAAGCTGGTTGTAGGAGTGGTTGCACCACTCAAAAAGTGTGGGCACCCTGGATCTAGCGGGAGCCCTAATTGAGCCCTACTTTGACTATGCTTGCACCTCTTGGTTCTCAAACATCCCTATGACACTAAAGACCAAGCTAACAAACTAATTTGACTACTCCTCGATCTTGGACCTATGTGTGGGTAGAAAACGGAATTAAGCGATTGAAATTGGGACTGACATTTAAAATTGTAAATGCAGCTTTGCCCTCTATGCCCTCTGTACCCACATACCTGACAAACTACCTCAAAAAAGTGAGTGACTCCCACAGCCACTGAGCCACAATACAAGAGGAAGCGAGAACAAACGACCTGGTACTCCCTCCCTCAAAGAAATGCAAATCCCTGGCTTCCTTTAAAACAGGCCTGAAAATCCACCTTTCAGCATGCCAAAGGGAGAGGAAATGATTACCCTTACATTTCTGTTTGACCCTGTACAGACAGACAGACAGACAGACAGACAGACAGACAGACAGACAGACAGACAGACAGACAGACAGACAGACAGCTGTGCGTAGGAGCAGCTGCAGCGCTCAAAACCGTTATAACTTATTTATTAAGAAAAACATTGTGTGGTGCAGTATACACTTTGCAGGTTTCCATGGTGTTCTTCAAAGCAGTTTGTACTAGAATGTAACAATTTTGAAGGGTCAAATGTCATGCAGTCCACCATTCTCTTCTACGTCTTCCTGTCACTCTGAATAGCTCCATTCCTCTGTCTTCCTCACGCTCTGTACCTCACTGTCCTCTACCTCACTCACCCACTTTACTCTGCGTCACTTTGACGACCTTGTACCCTTAGCTACGTTGCCGCGTTCTCTGGTCTTAATGCGCGCGACTCTGCTGCGTGCCCTTCCCATATAATCATATAAAAAAGGTGCGTAGGGCAATATAGAGCATAATTATGTATCTTTGAAAAACCAAAGAAAAAGTCCCGCACACTGTCAGACACTTGCCAAAATGTTGCTCTTTATTAGGTTGTCGTTTTGGTCGCATAGATCATCATCAGGACAGACAAATGAAGGTCATAATAATAACATATTACATATAATGTTGGGGACCTCTACATGGAGTTCCAATGACTGTCCAATGACTGTCAAAGAGTCCTTTTCTATGATTTTATAATCAATAAGCAACCTACGGCTGTAATAAATAGATTTTATTAAAAGAATATATGATTTTTTATATAACTTTATGTTCTCATGGTGAGGTAAGAACCTTAGGAGGCTAGGTATCGAGATTTCTTTAGATCTTTTTATGATTTTTTAGTGATTTTTTTAGTTATTGTTTTAGTTATTTTTGATTTTATATGTGATTTTATGTTCTCATGGTGAGATAAGAACCTTCGACGAGGCTAGCTATCGAGATTTCTTTAGATTTTTTAATGATTTTTTAGTGATTTTTTTAGTTATTGTTTGTTATTTTTTATTTTATATATGATTTTATGTTCTCATGGTGAGATAAGAACCTTCGAGGAGGCTAGGTATCGAGATTTTTTTAGATTTTTTTATGATCTTTTAGTGATATTTTGGTGGTTTTTTGGTGATTTCTTAGTGATTTTTTATAGATTTTTTGGTGGTTTTTTTGTGATTCTTTTTAGTGATTTTTATATATGATTTTATATATGAGTTTATATAATCATATAAACGAATCATAAAAAAATAAAATCTATTTATTACAGCGGTAGGTTGCTTATTGATTAAAAAATCAAAGAAAATGACTATTTGACAGTCATTGGAACTCCATGTAGAGGTCCCCAACATTATATGTAATGTTAATATTATGTCCTGATGAAGATCTAAGCGACCAAAACGTCAACCTAATAAAGAGCAACATTTTGGCAAGTGTCTGACAGTGTGAGGGACCTTTTCTTTGGTTTTTCAAAGATACATAATTATACTCTATATTGCCCTACACACCTGTCACTATAGCCTTCTGAGGTGTGCATCGGCCTTTTGCTAAAAAAATAAAAGTTTGTTCTCATTTAAATTCTAGGTATCGAGCTAAAGAGGCTGATGCCACCTTGGCTGCCAAGCGATTGACAACAAACAGGTTAAAGCATGGCAACAAGGGTACGGTAATCAAAAAGGTAAACCAAAGAACAAGATTTCTTGGCAGGATTTCCTTGTTTGTCAACGATAGTGCTCACAAGACTCAGGGGTGCTGTACAGTTATATTTTTTAAACCATACCAGTTCCATTTCTTCCCCTCCTCCCCTCTCTTCCTCAAGTGCGCAGGTACAATTTTAAAGAATACTGTTTTTTTGGTGGGTAGATCTTGTTGAAAGTAGCTCGCAAGTCAAAAAATCACACACGTGTGAACTGAGTGGTGCAATTCCCCCCCCCCCCCCTCTCTCTCTCTCTCTCTCTATCTCTCTCTCTCATTAGAGTCACTACCTCTCTCACTCTCTCTCATTAGAGTCACTACCCCTCTCACTGTTTCTGGCGCCCCCTACTGCTATTTTTAAGTCACATACTCATGCTCACACGGACACACAAACAAGTACGAGACAGACAGACACACAGACACACAGACACACAAACACGTACGAGGACATTGCAAGCTGGTTGTAGGAGTGGTTGCACCACTCAAAAAGTGTGGGCACCCTGGATCTAGCGGGAGCCCTAATTGAGCCCTACTTTGACTATGCTTGCACCTCTTGGTTCTCAAACATCCCTATGACACTAAAGACCAAGCTAACAAACTAATTTGACTACTCCTCGATCTTGGACCTATGTGTGGGTAGAAAACGGAATTAAGCGATTGAAATTGGGACTGACATTTAAAATTGTAAATGCAGCTTTGCCCTCTATGCCCTCTGTACCCACATACCTGACAAACTACCTCAAAAAAGTGAGTGACTCCCACAGCCACTGAGCCACAATACAAGAGGAAGCGAGAACAAACGACCTGGTACTCCCTCCCTCAAAGAAATGCAAATCCCTGGCTTCCTTTAAAACAGGCCTGAAAATCCACCTTTCAGCATGCCAAAGGGAGAGGAAATGATTACCCTTACATTTCTGTTTGACCCTGTACAGACAGACAGACAGACAGACAGACAGACAGACAGACAGACAGACAGACAGACAGACAGACAGACAGCTGTGCGTAGGAGCAGCTGCAGCGCTCAAAACCGTTATAACTTATTTATTAAGAAAAACATTGTGTGGTGCAGTATACACTTTGCAGGTTTCCATGGTGTTCTTCAAAGCAGTTTGTACTAGAATGTAACAATTTTGAAGGGTCAAATGTCATGCAGTCCACCATTCTCTTCTACGTCTTCCTGTCACTCTGAATAGCTCCATTCCTCTGTCTTCCTCACGCTCTGTACCTCACTGTCCTCTACCTCACTCACCCACTTTACTCTGCGTCACTTTGACGACCTTGTACCCTTAGCTACGTTGCCGCGTTCTCTGGTCTTAATGCGCGCGACTCTGCTGCGTGCCCTTCCCATATAATCATATAAAAAAGGTGCGTAGGGCAATATAGAGCATAATTATGTATCTTTGAAAAACCAAAGAAAAAGTCCCGCACACTGTCAGACACTTGCCAAAATGTTGCTCTTTATTAGGTTGTCGTTTTGGTCGCATAGATCATCATCAGGACAGACAAATGAAGGTCATAATAATAACATATTACATATAATGTTGGGGACCTCTACATGGAGTTCCAATGACTGTCAAAGAGTCCTTTTCTATGATTTTATAATCAATAAGCAACCTACGGCTGTAATAAATAGATTTTATTAAAAGAATATATGATTTTTTATATGACTTTATGTTCTCATGGTGAGGTAAGAACCTTAGGAGGCTAGGTATCGAGATTTCTTTAGATCTTTTTATGATTTTTTAGTGATTTTTTTAGTTATTGTTTTAGTTATTTTTGATTTTATATGTGATTTTATGTTCTCATGGTGAGATAAGAACCTTCGACGAGGCTAGCTATCGAGATTTCTTTAGATTTTTTAATGATTTTTTAGTGATTTTTTTAGTTATTGTTTGTTATTTTTTATTTTATATATGATTTTATGTTCTCATGGTGAGATAAGAACCTTCGAGGAGGCTAGGTATCGAGATTTTTTTAGATTTTTTTATGATCTTTTAGTGATATTTTGGTGGTTTTTTGGTGATTTCTTAGTGATTTTTTATAGATTTTTTGGTGGTTTTTTAGTGATTCTTTTTAGTGATTTTTATATATGATTTTATATATGAGTTTATATAATCATATAAACGAATCATAAAAAAATAAAATCTATTTATTACAGCGGTAGGTTGCTTATTGATTAAAAAATCAAAGAAAATGACTATTTGACAGTCATTGGAACTCCATGTAGAGGTCCCCAACATTATATGTAATGTTAATATTATGTCCTGATGAAGATCTAAGCGACCAAAACGTCAACCTAATAAAGAGCAACATTTTGGCAAGTGTCTGACAGTGTGAGGGACCTTTTCTTTGGTTTTTCAAAGATACATAATTATACTCTATATTGCCCTACACACCTGTCACTATAGCCTTCTGAGGTGTGCATCGGCATTTTGCTAAAAAAATAAAAGTTTGTTCTCATTTAAATTCTAGGTATTGAGCTAAAGAGGCTGATGCCACCTTGGCTGCCAAGCGATTGACAACAAACAGGTGAACGCATGGCAACAAGGGTACGGTAATCAAAAAAGTAAACCAAAGAACAAGATTTCTGGGCAGGATTTCCTTGTTTGTCAACGATAGTGCTCACAAGACTCAGGGGTGCCGTACAGTTATATTTTTTAAACCATACCAGTTCCATTTCTTCCCCTCCTCCCCTCTCTTCCTCAAGTGCGCAGGTACAATTTTAAACAATACTGGTTTTTTTGGTGGGTAGATCTTGTTGAAAGTAGCTCGCAAGTCAAAAAAGTGTGGGCACCCTGGCTCTAGCGGGAGCCCTAATTGAGCCCTACTTTGACTATGCTTGCACCTCTTGGTTCTCAAACATCCCTATGACACTAAAGACCAAGCTAACAAACTATTTTGACTACTCCTCGATCTTGGACCTATGACCGGTCTTTTTGCCATCCATTTTGATAGTCTAGGGTGGCTCCGGGTAGAAAACGGAATTAAGCAATTGAAATTGGAACTGACATTTAAAATTGTAAATGCAGCTTTGCCCTCTATGCCCTCTGTACCCACATACCTGACAAACTACCTCAAAAAAGTGAGTGACTCCCACAGCCACTGAGCCACAATACAAGAGGAAGCGAGAACAAACGACCTGGTACCACCCACTTTCAAAACAAACATGCGGGCAAATTATCCTTCTACAGCACTGCCACCCAAGTGTGGAATGTCCCGACTCCCTCCCTCAAAAAAATGCAAATCCCTGGCTTCCTTTAAAACAGGCCTGAAAAGCCACCTTTCAGCATGCCAAAGGGAGAGGAAATGATTACCCTTACATTTCTGTTTGACTGTACCCTGTACAGACAGAGACAGACAGACAGACAGACAGACAGACAGACAGACAGACAGACAGACAGACAGACAGACAGACAGACAGACAGACAGACAGACAGACAGACAGACAGACAGACAGACAGACAGACTGCAGCGCTCAAAACCGTATACACTTTGCAGGTTTCCATGGTGTTCTTCGAAGCAGTTTGTACTAGAATGTCACTCTGAATAGCTCCATTCCTCTGTCTTCCTCACGCTCTGTACCTCACTGTCCTCTACCTCACTCACCCACTTTACTCTGCGTCACTTTGACGACCTTGTACCCTTTTCTACGTTTCTCTCGCGTTCTCTGCTCTTAATGCGCGCGACTCTGCTGCGTGCCCTTCCCTGCAGTTAGTGAATGCCAGTGTTAATTTCCCACCGACTGAAACTTAAATAAAAACTAAGCTATGTTGACTAGAACTTGTGTGTGTGTTGGAGCACAGACTCATCAATGGTGCAACGAAGGTATAGAGTCACTTTAATTAGGCCTGATTTACACTGGCAGCCAAATCTAGCCTGAATCAGATCTGTGTCACTTCAAGATAGAAATCCGATTTGCTTAAATAAGTCAAAATGCAGACAGGTCACATGGAGGTCAAAGGTGGTTTTAAATCTGATTTAAATCCGATCTGAGGAGATCTGGCTCAGTCTGAATGCAACGACCACATGAAGTGACCCAAGTCACACATCAAACTGTCCAAACGTCACTTGCAGCGCGACACGAGCGCTACTGACGTGACGTCATTACAGAGCGCGAGGACAGACAAGAGAGAAAACAATAGTGTTTTATAGGAATAATGTCACTTCATTGTGTCAGCATTACAGCGTTACACTTGCAGACTCCTGTAGTTAGACACAGGTGGAACTTTAGAGAGTGTGTGCTCACCTTGCTCTGCCGACCTGCTATCTGTGAGAGCTGCTGTCCGCACAGATAATTGGACCCAGCAGCTGGCTGCTGTGGAGGACTTTGACTCAGGTTCCGCCTCGCATTGTCCAAACGATTACTGAAACGGTGCAGGTGTTTCTCTCTCACACACACCCACACACACACCCACACACACACACACACACACACACACACACACACACACACACACACACACACACACACAGAGACAGTAAGCTAACCAACTAACAGTTCAGTCAGAACGTTCACAAATAGATTGGGGGCAGATGTATATTTTGATCTTCAGGCTCTGCTACACATCATTCCCTGTGAAGCACAATTCTGCTCTTACATTCCATTTAAGAGTAGGGAGACGTTGTTTGGATCACAAACCTCCCCAGGGGGGAACCCCCCCCCCCCCCACACACACACACACACACACACACACACACACACACACACACACACACACACACACACAGACAACCCAGGGGAAAACAGAACCCCTCAGAGGAAGACAAGAGCCTAGATAGAAGAAGCAACTTGTCACCATTTTAATATGCATGCACCCCTTCCAACCAATCCCTCTCCAAAGTGGGGAGCATATTAAAAGATCATACCGGTGGGGAAGCTATGGTGCGCTGTCGCCTCACCGCTAGAAGGTCCTGGGTTCGATTCCTGCTGGGGACGCTGTGGGTACTGTACATTAGGTGGGGGGGTTGCCCAGGTTGGCAGAGGGGGTGTAGTGCCCAGGATTACATTAGATAATTGACACTGCGTGGAATAAAAAACACGGGTGGAATAATTACCCCCTTGTGAAGTGAACGGCACTCTTGTCATCTCATTCTGGCCAGTCACAATTTGCATCCTCACTTTTGTCTTCAATGTTTGTGTTTGCGCACTTTTTTCTTCAATGTTTGCGTTAGGACAATGTTTGTGTTTACACAAAACCTCAAAGCTGGACATAGGAAAATATTTTTAGTGCCCACTGTGACTGCCACATGACGTCACTGCTTAAAGCAAACAACATATAGGCTCCAATGTAACCTGTGTGTGTGCGTTCCCTCTGCATGTGTCATCTGTTGACATGAAACTAACACCATCCCTAAACGGCTTCACCGTAAGGATGCCAAAACCAGAGGCCCTGTTCAAACTGAATTCCACATTTAATTGGCTCTCAGCTCTCTATACCCAATCAGCCGAGGACAGCTGCATCCAGAACAGGGCCCGGTTTCGCTGTGTGGCTGTTTACCAAACCCATTATTTCTGACAGAGCCTTTAATTTGGCAATTTAAAAGGCCCGCTCTAAGAAAAACAACAATATAAATACATCTAAATAAAACTAATTTGACAAAGTAACAGACTAAATGCGGACTCGACATGTTAACAAAACTTCTTACTCTGGAACACTGTGCATGTTGACTTAATTTGAACGTGCACATACTGTATTTCGGACCACAGCATGCTACTGGTTGGTTCTGTGTGTAACACAGTTTGAGAGGGAGACTAGGACACACATGAGGCCAAAATTGACTGAGGGACTACCATTGGATTTTTTTTATATATATTTTTCAGACATGCTCTAGTATGTGAAGAGTCTTTCTGTACTATCAACTCATTTTGGATCATAAAATATAAATAAATTCAGTTTTTCTCCTCTGGTGAAAAGCTGGAGGTTGCACGACAGCAGGCTCTCAGTCAAATCTGGTCACATATCAGCGAGTCCACAGCCTTCCCATATGACATACACAGTAGAAAAGTATTGTGGCATTTTTATCATGAACATATGAATGTAGGTTGAAAAGTGGTCATTTTGACCTATTTTGAGATTTCTAAGTTGATTATCTTTGCCCATGAAGCTTTCAGAAGGTTCCCCTTCCATGACCACCATCATCTCAGAACGTTTTGAGACAAGTGTTTGTTTCATAAAAATCCACTGTATACATGTTATGAGCTACTTTGTCATGTCCTTGCAGGTGATTATTTTTCTAAGTGCTGGAGTGTGGAAGTGTGTAGGCCTACCACCTGTTTTGAATTAGCAGATAATGTAAGAGGCAGCAGGACATTGCTTTACTGAAAAAGAGTGCTTCCAAACTCTGATGGAAACATGGCCGCGGTCTGCAAATGGTCTGAGCTGCCGCTCATTATCTCTTACGTGAAATAAATGATTATTATGCGTGTGTTTTCATACCAGTAGTTGTTCTCAGTTTGTTGTTCTCAGCAGCCAACACAAAACGACCTGGAAGGAAGTGACAATTACAGAACAGGAAGCAGTTCCTGAATATATAGAGTGGATTGCGCCCTCGATTGGGAACAACATGCAACTGCACCTGTAAATCACATGACTATAGTAGCCATGAGTCATGACAATATAGAGCTTTACCTTGTCCTTAAACTTAGCTATAGCTCCAGAACTACCTTAAACCAAAAATATTACTTATGTGCAGGACATTGCTGAAGCAACCAAATGGACCCTTACAGGTCTCTGGTCTGTAACTCTTGAGAGTGTAAAATGCATGAATGCACATGGAACCAAATGGACCCTTACAGGTCTGTAACTTTGAGTGTGCACAATTGTCACTCGTTGAGAATAAAAGCAGTAAAGACGTTTTTTTTTATAGCACAGCCACAAAGCCAGTCTTTACGAGTATACCAATCCGTTTGAAAAGAACGAGTCGTTTCCCGTCTGTTCCTGACTCCCGTCGTTTGAAGCAAACCTCGTAGTTCTGGCTTCGGTCTCCCAATATTTATGAGTTCTTGCTTTGACTGAAAGTCCAGCTTTGAAAAATGTATTTTTGGGCCACCACAATGCTTTTCCAATGGGAGTCACATGGTTTGACCAAACATTTGTGTTTGATGAGGGGGGAGGGGCAGAACACAATCAGCAATCAAACACAAAAAAAACTCATTGGCTGCAAGTAAATATTACTTTACTATTGCCCGTTGCGACTTAAAAGGATCCCTGGCTAATAAGACAAATATGCCTTAAAACCCTATACTTGCCCTCTATAATTAAAAGGAAAAAAGAACACCTTCAATATTTTATTTCTTTCATAAATAAAGAATCTTTCACTCAATAGGAACTGTATTTTAGTTATAGAGGGCAAGTATAATGTTTTAAGGCATATTTGTCTCATTAGCCAGGGATTAGTGATGCACCGAATATTCGGCCACAGAAAATATTCACCGGAAAATGGGCTAAAAATGCATTTTCGGCCTATTCGGTTTCGGCCCGAATAGGCAGAAAATATATCACAGAATACCGTATGCAACTAATGCATTCAAAAGAGCTGAATAAATGTTTTATGGACCCATAATAGTGATTATTATTTAAGTTAGGTTTTGCCATAACCATTAATTTTGCCATAAATCAGGTAGCTTAAGGTACGGCCATGACAGCAATGGTAGGAAAAAGAATTATATATATTAATCATATTCGGCTATTCGGTATTCGCACCAATTAATCTCCTTGCAACAAAACTGTCGACAGGATGTCACAGTCACACCAATGCAACTCCTTGCAACTACCATTGGGGATAATAGAGCGCCAAAGTCCTGACGTCACTCGCTCGCTCATCCACTCGATTCCCCTGGTTCACGGAAGTCATTTCTCTATGGAGAATAGCATGGGCTCATCTTAAAATCGTTTCATATAAGCGTTGTGGTCCAAAAATAAACAGGCTGTCTCAGCGTTATTGTCAGGGAGGTCTCGTTTGTGACAGTCAGTCACTCATATATGATGTCTGTTTCTAGTGAAAATGTAACTAATTCAGTAGCAGTAACAATAACATTTTCTCTCAGTCAGTTGATTCTTCATATCCATATGAGTGAAGCGGCCTGGATGATGTTTATTTTTTCAAACACAGTTATTATATGAGGCGATCTAAAATCCCCCTATGGGGATTACAATGCAAATAAAAAGTACATGAACCCATGGATTTGCGCCCACTAACGATATTGACGTCAGACTTTGGTGCAAGGAGAATGAATCATTGGTGCAGTTCGGGCCTAAAGTCTGAATCATCTGTCTGTGTTTCTGATTCAATAAATAATTATCAGCGTGTTTTCAGATTCAGTGCAATATAACAGTCCTACCTTTTCTGCATTATGTGCCAGTGCTGGTGAAGAGTCAAAGACCGAGTTCACAAGAGTGTTTTGAACAAAAGACGTTGTTTATTAATATAAGCAACATTATCACGCACTAGAAAAAAAACATACCTGACTATTTTTCACTTTGGATCCTGCATTCACGAAGTGTCTCTGTGTGGGAGAGCGCTGCTCCAGAAATCTATGCTGGACCTTGAATCACCAGTGCACCCGTTAACCCATAAACCATAAGCAAAGAATTCAGCACAAATAGCCAAAAAAAAGCTGACAACGGGCTGCGATACGAGTTTTGAGCACGTAGATCTGCCATTTTTTGGCGACGAGATTTGGCATAGAGAGAAGACAAGGAGAAGGGGAACGAAAGTACGGACCCTAAGTGGTTAAAGGGATAGTTCTGTCTATATATATATTTGGCTTTGATATCAAACATCCCAAGTGCAGAATGAAATGATATCGACCATGACACTGACACGACACCGACATGATTCTGACCATGATGCTGACCTGACCATGACACAGACATGATATTGTCCATGATACTGACAAGATACTGTCACTTACATACCCTGGTGGTGGTGGGGGGGTATAGACTAACAAAGTAAATTGGGTTTAAGTGGTTTAGGTAGTGAGCCCTGTCTTGCTCCACCCCTTACCCCAAAACTTATTTGCCTTATTTTGTTTACTTTTTGAAAAGAATAGTTCAACGAGCTGATCTACATCACCACGCTGTAAGCTTGTAGATTGGCTGGGGGAAAAAAAGGCAAATATGTTTAGGTATAAGCGCTAAGGGGTGGCAAGATGTAGCCCAAACTGTTTTTAAGAGAGCCGTGGATATCTCACAGGGAGTCATTTACACACCTCCTACACTCCTTCATCCTTGATCTGGGGTCAGAACTCAAGCCCCCTCCTTAAGTGTTGGTGTTATACTGGGGCCACACCACACCTGATCCCGGGTCAGCGCTCCCATGGTGGAGATACTGGATGAATGCAGGCTCCCAGTCAGCTGAGAACACACAGGTGAGGTGAGCTCCACAAAGATGTATAGAAAGTTGTGTGTATTTATTTTATTTTAATTGAAATATATCTTAACGCACTAGCACACTTATAAAGTGTAGTAGAAATATCAGCATAGAGAAGTTAGGATGGGTTTAACTCCAGCGGTCTGTTCATGTTTTTGATGGTTTGTTTGCAGGCAAATCCCATTTGTTCCCCAACAGCCACCTTTTAAAGCCCAAACCACCGGTAGGGACACCTTAGGACAAAACCGTTTTAAGGTCAAAACAGTCCCTATACAGCTTAAGGACTGACTGTCCATACTGTTATTTGCAGTATATGTTGGATATCGTTGGATATCGTTGCCGTTGGGCAGAAACCTTGTTATTTAATGTTTATGTTTGTGCTTGTTTCTTTACAATGTCACACAAAATAAGCAGAAAAAATAGGTCAGTCTACAAGTTCGCAATGAGTCGTTTGTATATCTGCTATTTTTGGAAATAGAATATAAGTTAATTGAAGTTACACAATATCCATATTGTCCATTATGTCCATATTTGGGCAGAGCTGCAGTGGGAACTCCTTATGGTCATTGGTTATGGATTTTTTTGTGTCAAACTAGGGGGTTTTCTGAATCATCAAACATGAATTTTGCACGAAAAACACTCCTTCGGCTAAATTTGGCCAAAGGCACTTTCTCAAATGTGTTGACCTCATTCTGTAATGATGGCTATGGCCGTTTGGTACTCCGGCTTAGTATGCTATGGAAAGTGCCCAACATATGCAAGTTAGCATCCGGCAGTTTCTAAATGCTGGGGACCCATACTCGACATTTCTAACAGAACTTTAGGGTACTCAAAATGTCCGGGTTCACAATGGGGCTCTATGGGCTGGCAAGTAGACTCCATTTCTTTTTGGATTTTGTCACATTCCTAAGCCAATCATTCAGACCTGCATGAATTAAAGGCTTCATGGGGTGTGTAATTGATATAAAATAAGGGAGAAAATCCCTTTGAGCCAATTTTTATATAATATTCGTAGTAACAAGATAAATGTTTTTCTTTTGTCTGTTTTTGCTCTACAGATTGGATCAACCAACACCAATGGGTCTATTGGAACACAAGTTACTTTCCATTGTCTGAGAAGTAACAGTTATGGATATGCAAGGTTTCCACCAAACAGCGACTATACTGTACGTGTATTAGTATTATCTGTTTTAGTTGCCGTGTTTACGACGTTAACGACATAGGCTGCGAGACAGTAATGCTTTTATATTCTGTCTGGTGGTGCTGCTCGCCGAAAAATATCCGGTCTACAAACTCACAACGTATCGCGCCACCAATGCGTTGTGAACTTCCAGACGCCAGGTCCTTGGGGGGAGGGCAAATACAGTACATGTTGTATAGATCAACACGGTTGTATAGATCAGCTTCGGGAAGCAACACCGTCATATGTCAAAGAATAACTCCATATCCATTGATATAGGACCTTCAGAAAGGCGCCAGCCTGAACACAGCCTTTGAGTTCAGCCAGGTTCATAACGGACCAACCCGACAAATTCAACCTTTAACAACACAGATACCATCAACAGAGGGATAGATCAATGTACAGTATAGAGATATACTGATGTTTTCAGCCTCTACACAGCAATTAAAGATTCAGTCAAGGCGACAAGATGACATCATGTACGGCTTGATTTATACTTGGTTGTGTGCTGGCGTGGCGTGCCTGAAAATGGTCGATTTGCAACACGTCCCAGGGTGACACATTGGGAGCTTGTGTTAACGCCTGGACAAAGTTAATGTGGGCTAGACTGTTTCATACCTCGGTCCAGAATACAACCGGGGTATGAAACAGGCTAGCTCACTTTTACCCCATGTCGTAGCCACAAACATCTTATCCACTAGCCTTATATCCTGCATTGGCTGGTGGAGATATTATGCTTCTGGTCATCAGCAGTGGCGGAAAAAAGTACTACTTTTTTGTTCGTTAAGTAAAAGCATCGGTACTGCAATGTCGAAATAATCTGTTACAAGTAAAAGTCTGGGATTCAAAATGTACTTCGGCAAAAGAAAATAGCAGATCCACAAGCTCAGCTTGTACAGTAGATCGTCCATTTTCAAATGGCCGAAATGAAGTGGTTAATGTATGTTTTGCAATAATACCTAGTAACTAAAGTTTTCAAACAAATGTAGTAAAAGTACAGTATTTGGATCCGAGATGTAGCGGAGTAGGAAATTGGAAATACAGTACTCTAGCAAATGTACTCGGTTACAGTCCACCAAGGGACAGAAGTTCCGAGCCGAGCGTGCTCTATACGGTCAACTGATTAAGACTCTCAGTGAGCATGAGTCTATAGTCTGCACTTTTACCATGAATTTTCTTTTTCGATTTTCTTTTTATTTACTGCATGCAGCAGCGTGGGTCTCTGAGGCTCCCGAGCCACTCTGCTCTGCACTTGTAGATTGGCTATTTTCGTTTGCGCAACACCGGCACACGACAAAAAGTAATGCCAGGTTCTTTGCAGCGAGCGAGTAAACAACACACTCGCAAGCCGGAGAAGACCCCCCCCCCCCCCCCGCCCAGTCTTTCTCAAGCCTCTCAAGCCTCGCACCCCGAGGCGTAATTTGCAAAGTACAAACCTTATGGACATGCGGGGGGGGGGCAGAAAATTGTCTCGAGGTCACATGAATATGCAGAAACCACGCCCCCCCCCCCCCAACCCTCCCCTATACTGCATGTATATATTAATTAATCTATGCCCCCCTCACCCGCCGGACCGACTCAACCGGAAAAATATAAAACATAATAAATAAAAACGACGGAGAGAGGGACTCTCCGCCGGGCCCTCGCTAATGGCCTAACATACATTCCAATAATAACCAGTATGAAAATAGAAACATTAATTAGGTACAACTTACATAAAAGCTTTTTTCTGTGTGCGCATATACAAATACGGGAGGGAGAGGCAGGGGGGGGGGGGGGGGTAGGGGGATTCTGATGGTTCATGGTTCTACAAAGCCAAACAACTGCAGGAAAACACCATAGAACATAAAAAAAAGAGGAAATAAATAAATAAATAACAAGCTTCCCCGTGTCTTACAAGCTTCTGTGTTTTTTCCCCCTTCTTCTCGCCCCCACGCTGGTCTGTGTCGCTCCTGCTCCCGTACGGCATCAATATTACAGTCCATGAGCCACTCCTCCATCAACAACCATCACACTTCATCCATCTTTTATCAAAGTGCTCCGACAGTGTGTGTGTGTTCGAATGTGTGTGCTCGTGTGTGTGTGTGTGTGTGTGCGTGCGTCCGTGTGCGCCGCTCGTGTGTGTGTGTCGTGAAATCACAATATATAGAAATCCATTTGACAGCACCTGTTAGTCACACTCGCAGGAGATGGACATGAGTGGAAATGCCTCCGCTCGCCGCGGTTAAAACCGCAGGACATTGCGTACCCCGTTCATTTTTCATAAGGGGGGAAAAGTACATTTTAAAAGTATTAAAAAGGGTCTACTGACGCGAGATGACTTTAATGGAAAAGTAAAATAGGCTATGTACTGTACTGTACTGTACTGGACACATGGATGGATGGACGGACGGACGGACGGACTGACAAAAGGGATACGGTGAAAATGTTATGTGGTATAAAATCTTGGTTGGGAGGCAAACGGAGTAAAGTGGCTACCAGACAGGCCATTGACTTACTGCTATAGGGCTTGTGGTCTAGATTCACATACTGTAGCACACACTTTGCCGTAGGGAGGAGGTTGCTACAGCGTGGAGTGTATGTACGCATGCATGTATGGACGCATGCGAGCGTGTGAACGCGTGTATGTGCACAGAATGTATGCATGTGTTTACTGTATAAATGTGTCTCGCGGGTAAGATCCATTCGTCCAATAGATCCTTCCCAGGTCAAATTGGCTTCTAGTCCTCCTTGCGCGCCGAGACAGACAAGATAATCGAAAATAAGAGTTCTTAACAAAATGACCGACTGCCGGTTTACGTAACTCTTTAACGATTAACAAACAGGCTCTCGCCGTGAAAATTACAATACTTCCTAATTACTACCATTAGAAAAAGGGAAGTTACACTAGCAGTGCAACTAAATCTAAATGGGCTAGAGAATGAACAAGAGTGGTACGTCTAAAAGAATCCCCCGTCGGCTGAAGAATGTCGTCCGTTTGCCACGATGAAAGAATAAACAACATGCGTGATGATTGAGGCATAATAAAGCAGAGGGATCGGGATCTCAAAAAGCTGCGTCTCTCAGATCGGCGCATATTTTTTCTTATTTTTCTTATTTTCCTTTTTTCTGAGAAGGCACTGTGGACGCGCTCGCCGTCCCGTATAAGCGGCGGGGGGGAGGAAAACGTCTGGGATTGCAGCAGCAGCGGGCGGGCGGCGGCTCGTCCCGCGAAGATGTCGACACTTCCCAAAAGGTTGAGATTATACGGCCGAGCGTGTCCCGTCTTCGCTTGGCTTGACCCCCGTTTATCCCTCAAAAGGTTCTCCCGCATGACCCCCCCCCCCTCCCCTCCCCTCCCCACCCAAACCAACCACAAAGACTCAAGAGACGAGTCCCGGGATCTCAGAAAGCGCCGCTGTCGTCGTCGTCCGCCTCGGAACCGCGGCGGCAGCAATACCGCCGTTCGCTACCGCCTATAAAAAGCGACTTCACCTGTCCCCCAACATCCCTCTCCTCCTCCACCTGCGGAACACGATCTCCTCTCCCACTGGCGGCGCTCCCGCGGGTGTCCCCTCCCCCCCCCCCTGCTAGAGGTAGAGGTAGCTGACCCAGTAGACGATGTTGAAGAGCAGGAAGGACGTGGGGAAGAAGACGCGCGCGTAGGCGTCCAGCTCGTTGATCTGGACGTGGACGCGGCCCTTCCGCCAGCCGCCGTCCTTGCACTCCTCGTGGCAGCAGAAGAAGCTCTTGCAGTCCTTGCCGTCCAGGCACTCGTACAGGCAGCCGTCGTCGCCGCCGTAGACGCTGTCGCTGCGGCGGTGGTGGTGGTGCCAGAAGAGGGAGTTGTTTCCCGCCGCCAGCGGCGGCAATGGCGAGCGGTGGTGGTAGCCGCCGCCGCCGCCGCCCGCGCCTCCGCGGTGGTGACCCCCCGCGTGGAGGGCGGAGTAGGCCTGCGTTGAGACACACACACACACACACACACACACACACACACACACACACACACACACACACACACACACACAGGGAGGGAGTTAACCCGTTTAGGCCTTAGACGTCGACATTTAAAAACATTCTTCTAAATTCTGACAGTTTTCTGAAATACCTCATGTTTCTGTATCAGTGGTGCTCAATATTTCATGTCAAGGACCCCAAAAATGATATGTAATTGGCCACCGACCCCCCCATCTGAATATATGTTGTTCCAGGAACCCCTCAGAAGCAAAGATTTGAGTTAAAAACGTTTCCAATAGCTAAAAGTATAACAATGCTTAAAGAGCCGATGAGAGGCCTGGGCCGTGGCTCAGCGGTCCAGATGAGAGGCCTGGGCCGTGGCTCAGCGGTCCAGATGAGAGGCCTGGGCCGTGGCTCAGCGGTCCAGATGACAGGCACCTTGGCTGATAAGCCAGCTTTACAGCGCGTTGCGCGTTCTGGTCCCGATCCTGACGAACTCCCCCCCCCCCCCCGGCGTGCAACCAATAATAAATCGGGCATAAGGGAGGAGTGTGGGTGTGACGAAGCAGAGAGAGAGAGAGAGAGGGAGAGAGAGAGAGAGAGAGAGAGATGTGTCATGAAGGAAGATAACTGACTGAGGGGGCGGCACAGTGGGTGGGAAGGCGCCGAGGGGGTTGGGGCGGTGGTGGTGGTGCAGGAAAACAGGTGCGGGGGAGAAAACACGAGGCTTCGACAGACAGACAGACAGACAGACAGACAGACAGACAGAATTTCAGTATACAGTATATTTCATGCTGTGGTGTCAAAGGAGGGAGGGAGCATTAACCATGGGGGGGACAAATCCACCACTATCTATTCATCACTGCCTAGCAATTTTCAGGGAGAGAAACATCATATTACAAAAACTTCTCTCTCACACACACACACTTGCGCACGCACACACACACACACACACACACACACACACACACACACACACACACACACACACACACACACACACACACACACACACACACACACACACACACACACACACACACACACACACACACACACAGTATATATACAGACCTTGTTCAGGCATGAAGCAATTACTGAATTTGACAGAATATAAAGGATCACACCCATGGCAAACATGTCTGTCAGTGACAAAACCCATGGGAGTTGTAGTACTATAATTATGTCTACTACAAAAACCAAACGACACAACTGTGGACACAAAAGTGTCCACTGAGGCGGGAAATAACACCCAAAAAACAATAGAATAGAAATAGGATTTTTTTGGATCAGCAGTGTCTGTGCCACACGCACGCATGCCCGCACACACACGTGCACACACACACACACACACACACACACACACACACACACACACACACACACACACACACACACACACACACACACACACACACACACACACACACACACACACACACACGGTTCCCACTCGACAGTGGCGATAATAATGAAGGTGAGTCTAATGCGGAGAAGGGGCGAGAGGCAGGGGTGGAAAAAGTACTCAATTATTTTTACTTACCGCAAGTCTAAGTATCAATACAGGAATTGTAACTACTCCATTACAAGTAAAAGTCTGGAATTCTAAATGTACCTGAGTGAAAGTACTAAAGTATTGGCATCAAAGTATCAAAAGTAAGAAAGTACTCACTAGGCAGAATGTCCCATTTCAAGTCAAAATATTTTCAAATGGCCGAAATGTGTATAGAGCTGAAATGTTACATTTTTTAAGTTTTGTAATACTAATCAAAGTAAGCCAGTTTTCAAATAAGTGTAGTGGAGTACAAGAGTACAAGATTTGCCTCTGAGATAGTGGAGTAGAAGTAAAAGTACTGGAAATTGGAAATACTCTAGTACTTTACAGCCATTCAGTTGCAAAAAAGAAAGAAAGAAAAGATTTTCTCTTTTATTTTTTACCCCCCAAAATTATTTGGCGACCCATGGGTTGAGAACCCCTGCTTTACACCACTGGGGAGAGGCACTGACAGCTGGTGACTCAGTCTGAGTGGCAATGTAGCGCGGCTGCACATTAAAGTGGTTCTGGTTCTCTCTCCCTCTCCCTCTCGGCAGGTGGAATGCCAGGATACTGCCCCCCCCCCCCCCCCCCCCACACACACACACACACCATTAGGCATCTTCTGTAGAGCAGGGATTGTTAGCTAGAGATCAACGGCTGTCGTCAATGGTGGAGTGTTCTCTCTCGGCAGGAGCGCAGCGGAAGGAAGGGTGGGTGAGGATTCGCATGCATGGGTCCACATGCATCGCGCTGTTGGCACTCGTTGGAAATGTGCCGTGCATTTGTGCGTGCGTACGGGAAAAACGCGGGGGCGTCATCATGCCACGCATGCACAGAGGCGTCATCATGCCACGCATGCACAGAGGCGTCATCATGCCACGCATGCACAGAGGCGTCATCATGCCACGCATGCACAGAGGCGTCATCATGCCACGCATGCACAGAGGCGTCATCATGCCACGCATGCACAGAGGCGTCATCATGCCACGCATGCACAGAGGCGGCATCATGCCACGCATGCACAGAGGCGTCATCATGCCACGCATGCACAGAGGCGTCATCATGCCACGCATGCACAGAGGCGTCATCATGCCATCATTTTTTTTGTTTTAAGTAAATGTATGTCCTACTTCATTGTTTTAAGGGTTGAACAAAATGTAGCAAAAAGCCGACTTGTGATCTCGCAGATCAGCTATTTTCGGGAACATTTTGAAAGTGGAAAGTCTGTGGGTTTTATAATACTGAACGAATGATAAAAAATATAAACCTTCAACATAATCGAACTGTGTTAATATGAAGAAAAAAAACGAAAATCACACAAAAACGAAAATAGAGTTTTCTGCCTTTTCATTCTAGGTGAGTTGAGGACCATTCTGCCAGCACCAGTCACATACAGTATATGAACAAGAGCTTGTGACTAAATCATTTCTAAAACTTCACTGGATTAATTTGAAACTCTTTTTCCCCCCCTGAACAATAACAGTGTTGTTATTTGTCGGTGTAACAACACTGATATGATATATGATATGATATAGTATTTGTCTTGGCTGCTGTGTCGCAGTGTGAACTGACAATAGAGTACTATATCATATCATATATAATATCAGTGTTGTTACATTTTTCATCCGGCCGACAAGTGGCGATACAATAACAACAATACTCACGGCCATTCTCTGTCTCTTGGGAGGCGGGGCTTTCTGTGCACTGTAGGCACAGTAGTTGATCATGGCGTACTGGATCATGGCGGCGAACACGAACAGGAAGCAGACGGTGATGAACAGGTCCATGGCCGTCACGTAAGACACTCTGGGCAAGGAGTTCCTGGCCACCGTGCTCAGGGTGGTCATGGTCAGCACCGTAGTGATACCTGGGGGGAAGAGAGGAGAGGAGGTGGGGGAGCAACGCCATGTCCATCACATCATATAGATTCATGTGGTTGTAGTTCACTATGAAACAGATATATCAAAGTCGTACGATTTGTCACACGTTACCGCAGTGAAATTTGTTCTCCTCATTTGACCCATCTCTTGGAGCCGTACAGCCAAGGAGCGGTGAGCTGCAGCCATGCCGCACTCGGGGATCATTTGATTAGTTGATTTGACCCCCCAATCCAAACCTTTGATGCTGAGTGCCAAGCAGGGAGGCATTTGGGTCCCATTTTTACAGTATTTGGTATAACCCCGGCCGGGGATCGAACCTCGACCTCCCCCGACCTCCCAGTTTCAGGGCGGACACTCTAACCACAAGGCCACTATATGCTAATTAAATTTGCATTATGTTGATTTGACAAGTCTCAGGGTTTCTCTCTCTCTCTCTCTCTCTCTCTCTCTCTCTCTCTCTCTCTCTCTCTCTCTCCTTAAATTGAGTCCAGTCACTCACTTTGTCAACCATCATCAGGGCTGGGTCATTATCATTTGATTATTATGATTTTTACCCTTCTAAAAAAAGCCTTTTGGGAGCAGCTAGACACATGGAAGTGTTGAAATCTCCCCCGCCTTGCAGGCAAAACGCCGCGATGGAGAACAGCTCCTTTTTTTTTTATGGTGTGCCTTATCGCCGTGTTATCAACGTCGCCGTTTGACACGCGGCCCTCCCGCAGTGTCTGAGAGAGACAATAATGTCTTCACTTTGTGAAATGAAATCAATTCTTTCAGAGGGAGATGAACTATGTGACACGAACGCTCGCCATGGGCTGTCACGCACACACGTATGGGCACACAAACACGCGCGCAACCGCACGCACGCAAACACACACACACACACACACACACACACACACTTTTGTATTATATGCTTGTGAGGACGATTACATGAATGCCATCTTTAGAATGTTTTGCCATCTTTAGAATGTTGCAAGCTTGTACTGACGCAAGCAAGCACGCACGTACAGTACGTACACATGCACACACGCACAACCAACTCACTTTCTTGCTCTTCATTTCATTTCTCTTCTCTCTCTCTCTGTGTCTCTCTTCCATCCTTTCATCCACATCTTCAACATTTTTTTTTATGTGTGCGTGAGTGCATGTGCGTGCATGCATGCTCCACACTCTTTGCCTAGTGGTTTCCATAGAGACGAGAGCCCCTGTCTATTTCGAGCTATACCTCCCCTGGTCCACAGAACACACGTCTAGACTGTCTGTCTGTCTGTCTGTCTGTCTGTCTGTGTATTGTGTCTCTGCCTCAGTCTCTCTCTCTCTCTGCCTGTTCCTCCCTCTCTTCATTACCAACACCAGGGGAAAAGCCAAACCCGCAATACTGGTGAAAAGCAAAAGGTCTTATACTTGCTGCTATAAAGCAGTACAATAAACTGTAGTTTTATTTTATTTTTTTCCTTCATTTTTGGAGTTTCTAAGTATCATCGGGCAAACACATAAAGCGTGTGCAAACATGTATTTGCCGCATCCCATCCAAGTGCCTTTCTCTGCAAGGCAGAATCAGCACACACAATAATCACATCATTAAAACTCACATCCAGGGAGAGCAAGAGAGAGAGAGCGAGAGAGTATTTATATAGTACTTGGCCGCCGACCCCCATCTCAAAATAGTTTTGTTCAATGGATCCCCGGAAGCAAAGATTTGTGTTGAAAATGGACTTTTTAGATTAAAAGGTATGGTAATTTTCTTTTGTTAAAATAAGAGTTAAATATAGCTCCATTCCGGATATTATTCGTTGTTAAATAGTGTGTCTGTTCAGTACAAGGAGTATCCATGTATCTCCTTTTTTCTTTTTTACTGGACAGAAAATATCAGACGAACTTCATTGTCAGGATACGGATAAAACAAGTGACTGGAAAATGGTAGGATTTAGAGAACAGCCTCAAAAATAGCAGGAGTAAATTTTAGTAGCCTGGATCATGTCTTTAAAAACCAGGTGCTTAAGAAAGTCCATTTGTACGGACAACTCTCATCCCCTCCTGCTTCCTTCTGGCCTTCGCCTAAACAAGGTTCCAGGGGCCAAATTATCCTTCGTGCCTGTGTCTATCCAGGCTATATTAAATGCTGATAGGAGGAGGTAGCTTTGTTATGAAACCCCATTGCTACACTGATACCTTGAACTGCCATCCTGTTTTTATTTTCTACGTGTACCATGCTCTTTTTTACTGTGTTTTATGTGATTCATGTTATCTGCCTGTTATGCTTTGCTGTACACCAAATCGCCCATTGGGGACAAACGAATAAATTAACCTGAACCTGAATGAGCAGACAAAGTTGGAACTGGAACACTATAAGATGAAGCTGATAAATAAATGGTCTGCTATTTTTGAAATCGTGAAATTGTGGCGCAAATCTTTGAATATATATTCTTTCAAATCTTTGCTCCTGTGGGGAGTCCCTGGACTTGAGAAAGCCTTGAGAAAGCCCGGAGGGGCGAAACGTATTAAGGTTGAAATAAAAACGGACGGGGAGCAGAATTATATCGTGTGCGGACATTCCACTTTTTCTTTTCAGGGAGTCCCTGGAACAACATATTTTCAGATGTGGCAGATGTGTACAGATAATTCTAGGGGTCCTTTATATGAAAGAGGTTGAGCACCGGTGTCAGGTCTAAATGGGCTAAAATGTTACTGCTTTGGCAATTATTTGGGGGCCTACTTGAGACGGACGCGCGGCCCACACGTTGAGAACCACTGATCTACTGGACGTTGGGTAACTGGTAGCCGTTACAACGCACAGTGGTGGAAAAAGTACAATTTTTTTACTTATCCCATTTAGGCCTGACGTCGAAATTAAAAAAATGTCTTCTAAATTCTGACAGTTTTGTTTCTGTATCAGTGGTGCTCAATATTTCATGTCATGGACCCCAAATATTATATGTAATTGGCCACCGACCCCCATCTGAAAATATGTAGTTCCGGGGACCTACCAGAAGCAAAGGTTTGAGTTAAAAACGTTCGCTCTGAAAGAATACATTCAAACATTTGGGCCACATTTTCACGATTTAAAATAAATAGCAGACCTACGAGCTTGTAGACACGTGGTTAAGTAAAAGTATCAATACTGCAAATGTAGAACTACTCTGTTACAAGCATAAGGTCCGGTAATCAAAATTTACTTGAGTAAAAGTACTGGTGTAGCATTGAGTATGGAGTATTGGTGTCAAAATGTATTTAAAGTACCAAAAGTACTCGTTATGCAGAAGGTCCCATTTCAAGTTGTCGAATGTAGAAAAAATCTTTAGTCTTTAATAGCAGATGTACAAGCTCGCAGTGTGTGGCATTGGAGTAGAAGTAAAATAATAGAAAATTACAAAAGTACAAATACCTCAAAAGTGTTACAAAAGTACACACACACGCACGTGCGCACATACACACACTCTAACACAGATTTGACAGTTAACATAATGGAGTTCCGAGCATGTCCCTGGCACTGACAGCCACTCACGGATAATGCGTTTGGCTGGAAATCCGCAGGTAATATATTTTGTTTCGCTGCACAATGTGAGGTGTTCCAAGAACGACTCGTTCCCCGTGGCAACCGGGTCTAACAGAGCTGCATGGGCTCTCTCGCCATGTATACAACCCTCCTCCCCTCCCCAAAAAAGGCCTCTACACATAGTTCTGCCCCCTTTTTGAAACCAGCTCCTCGCCACTCGCCCTACACACTTGCCCTCGATATGCGCGTTCACGCGAGGCTGCGCCATATTAAGCGTTGTCTGAAACCAAGCAGCCTTGAGTGGAAGTGGCTTATAAAGCCCTCAAGAGCGAGTCTGTGCCGATCTAGACTCGATTGCCTTGTGCAGCCCTGCTTTCTGTCCGCATGGAAACCGCCACCTACAAATGGAAGTACCACTACAAATAAATGATAAATAAACTCCTCCTAAACAATCTTCATCTGATGCAGAATAGACAACGCTCCAACTGATGTTCACAAGGGCTCTTTATTTACCCCACCGTGAAAAACTCTAAATGAAACCACACAAACAAAACAACTTTTAACAATGATTTGACCATGGATGTATATGACATGTCATTTTTGACAGTCACGCTGTATTTCCTTTTTCCATATTAATGAAATCCACATGTCACACAAACATACACGATGCAATGCAATATAACTGTACAAACAAAATAACAGGTAACACAATTGCATGATGGTAACCATGGCAACGAATAGTGTTTCCTGTTTCTTCACAAGGAGGGCGAGTGTATCTCCAAACAGTTTTTTAAACCCAGCACCCTAATCAAGGGAACTTGATTCAGCTGGAGGGGCACTTCCTGACGAGGGAACCTCCCGAGAGCACTTCAAGTCAAGGGACTGGTTTCAGAAAGGGCCCTGGTGTCCCAAAACTTCCCTTTCTAATTCTACGCGGGTTACACAGTTCTACTGCAGTTCTACTGCAGTTCTACTGCAGTTCTACTGCAGTTCTACTGCGTAACCCGCGTTCCACGCTATTTAATCCATGTGTCGGTGCTGCGTAATAAGTTTGTTTGGACTACAACATGCTGTGGAGGCTGTGTTCGTCTCGCATCGTAATGGCGGCATGTTTTTCTCTTCAACAACAAACCATGGGACTATTTTCCGCCGGACTTTCGCCGATCAAAGCTGCAAATACTTTGGCTTATGCTCCAAAGGTAAGAAGACAATCTAGGCAGCCTAGGTAGGATATGGTAGGATGAATTTAAAGCCCCGAAAGTGAATAATAATTATACTTGTTTAAACCCCAGTGTCCGTAATGTAGGGAAAGCTATATTGGCTGAAAATAGCCGATTGATGAGCTCACAGTGTGTTGCGTCGCAGTCAAACCGATATAGTACAAGATACCCATATGCATACTGCACCAGTATAGGATTCTAACTAGTCTACTGTGCGCACACCAAAGGAAAACCTTGAGTGGGTGGACCAGCATGATATAGGCTACCGTATGGGAAAGTGGTACAGTATATAGAATACTGTACAGTGTTAAGTTGCCTTAGGGGATTTTATGGAGGGAAGGGAATTCCAAATGGGCAACAGTGCCCAAGGCATTCATGTATAGTCCATGGAACCCTTTGAACAGGTTTTCCAGAACGACAAGTAAAAGTACTCATTATACATACTGCAAGTCTAGGGCTGAAGTGGTTACAGTATGGAGATGTTTTGTAATAATAATCCAAATCTACAAAGTAGAAAGTAAGTTTTCAAATGGAGTAGAAGTAGTAAAGTATTTGTACTTTACTACTTACTACTACATTTCCAATGGGAGTCACATGGTTTGACACAACATTTGTGTTGTATGAGGGGGAAAGCCATACAACAGCTTGTAGTCCAAAATGTTGTATCAAACCATGTGACTTCCATTGGAAATGCATTGGTGCGGCCATGACACTTACATCTTGCTTACATCTAGCATGCATCACTGGCTGCGGTTTTCATTCAGAATGAAAACTTCCGAATTAATTAATTCAGAAGTACGTTTTTTGCTGCGTGTTTACATGGGAAATGGTCATTCCGAATGAGTGTTTACATGGACAATACTTTTAAATCCCATTATTTAATTCCACATCAGTGGACTGTGTGACTGTACATTAGTGTTGCATGCTGTTCTTATTTTATTATTTGTACAAACATGAATTATAAAAGGCCACAAAGATGGTGCATGGGTTTTAACAGGGCTGGACTGGGACAAGAATTCCACTTTTACAGAACAACATAAATTATACAAACCAACAGACTACACAACCCTTTGTAGAGGGTTTATTTGTCACTCACTGATACAGGTACAGTGACATTATCATGATGGCACTGGCAGAATGGCCTGCCGCCTATAGAGCGTCGCAGTCCCGCCCCCTTTCAGAACGACGAGTGGCCCAGGAAATGATTATCCATTAATTTTCTCCATAGGCTTTTCAAAAAGTATTTATATAAAGACGGTTGCGCTGCGGACAAAGCCAACTCGGATCGTGACAAATCATGACAATAATTACAATGTTTTGGGCAGATCAAATAATTAGTAAGAAGAAAAACAAAACAAATAGTGTTGTCTCCTGCCTTTATTTTCTTCTTTCAAAGTATTTGATCGGCACAAAATATTGTGTTTGTCGTCATGATTTGTCACGATCCGAGTTGGCTTTGTCCGCAGCGTAACCGTCCTTATATAAATACTTTTTGAAAAGCCTATGGAGAAAATGAATGGAGAATCATTTCCTGGGCCACTCGTCGTTCTGAAAGGGGGCGGGACTGTGACGCTCTATAGACGAGACAAGCTTGCTCCCATGGCTGTCTCCTGTCCCCCATGGAACAAGGTTGTCTCGTCAAACCACGTGACTCCCATTGGAAATGCGTTGCGAGCCGTGCGACACGCAGAAGAGACAGGAGACACCGAGGCGACGGTTGTCTCTCAGGTGTAATATAAGTAACTACAGTATTAGCAAATGCAGTGGAGTAAAAACACAATATTTGCCTCTGAGATGAAATGGAAATTGGAAACACCCGAGTAAAGTACAAATACCTCAAAATTGTGCTTAAGTGCAGTACTAGAGTCCACTTTCCTCCGCTAGTGGCATCGGCCTACAGCCCGAGCACAAAAAAAAGGGGGAAAAAGCAATAGGATGTGGATATGGAGCGCTCTCAGGAGCAGTGCCTGCAACTCCCCATGTGACTACTTCCATCAGTCACATTCAAGCAGCTCTTGCTCCTCGAGATTGATGGCTTTTGGGGGTAAAAGCTGACATATTGTTTTTCTTTTTTCATTCTTCCCCTCACCGGAGCCCTGTCACTTATAGGGTTGTCGTCGCAGTAACTACGACATTGCAATGCTGTGCTATTGACAAGCCAACCATGGGGAATATGGCAAACACCCGCCACAACCACTATTGGTGTTGTGTCTTACTCTTCTTGTTGTTCATGACGCTATAGGCCCATATTGTGTAACACTTCGATGCATTGTGTATTGCATGCCATGGTTTCTGTCAAATAACAATACATACAATTTAGACATTTCAGTCCTCAGTCGCTTTACAAAAATACTTTATTGGGAAAAGGTTGATTGATTAAAATGGATTAAAAGGTTAGAAACTATAGAGGGTATGTGCATGCACAAAGTGAATGGCAGATCAAGTGGCTAATCTAGTGACAAAGTGAGTTTAATGTTGATTAAAGTCATTTAATTGAATGACTTCTGTATGGATTTATGGGATATCAAGGCCAGAAAGTAGTTTTTTGCTCGGTAGGCATTTCCGCATAACTTCCTGGTATGATGATGATGTCACACGCATACCCTCTATACAAGTAATAAAGGTAGGTTGTCAGAGTACCCATTGTACCCATCTGTCTGCGTTCCTTTTATGCCCATATATGGAGGTCACTGATGTCATTTGTATACGGTACGCCCATACCCTTTTTTTCTACTGTTCCTACTAACACATTGCGGGTTCTCAGCAAAGCCATGCAGCTTCTGCAGGAACTGCCTTTCTAGTTTAGGTCTGCGAAGAAAGAAGTGAGTGGTTGAAGTCACTTATAATTAATTCTGATTAGTCCTGATGATGAATTGAACACATGGTGGGACCATGCATTGGCACAGGCGCTGTTGTTTCTCCAACGCATTGCGCAGTCCAAAGTTCTCCGCTTTTAGCTGGTATATCTCGTTCTCCATGTTTGCCTTCTCCGAGTACGTGAGGGCGCCGCCGGCCTCCTTGGAATTCCTGGAACGGGCCTCCGAGCCCCGCTTCTCCATATCCTCCCGGATGGAGTCTATCCGGTCGTTCAACTTGGCGGCGGTGGTGGCGATCAGTCTGGATAGGTCTGCGGGCATCTCGGTCTGGGTGGTCGCCGCGGGGCCAGGGGCTTCGGAGGTTTCGTTAAAGGTCTGGTCGCTGTCGCTATCGCTCCGTTCATCCGTGTCAGTGTGTCTGGTTGTCACAGGGCTGGTTATCACGGGGCCCGTCGGTCGGCATGGGGCTGCCGAGGAGACCATTCTTCCCTTCCTCAGCCGTTGGCAGTGGGTGTCGTTGTGGCCCAGGGACTGATCGATATCCCCGTTCTTCAGCATTGCGATGTAGACGCGGTCGTGGCTCCTCTTCAGGTGTTTAATGAGGTAGAGCTGGGAATTGAAGGCGTACGAACACCAGTCACAGTGAAAGGCTTGAGTCTGGGGAAGTCTGGACGTCATTTTCTTCCACTGACCGGTGTCTCCCGTATATCCTGTTCTGTTTAGTATCTCTCTATATTCCCTTACTGCGAAGGTAAAAAAAAGAAAAACTGTCTGTCCCTTTTATGCCCACTTGCTGACATCCCTGATGTCATAAATATGACATCATAGTCCTGATGTCATCAGATATGCACACCCACACTCTCCATGGAGATCCACTGCTGCACGGAGGCTCTGGGAAACCACCGATCCAACCCACTCGGCCGGGGGCCCCACAGGGCTCTGTGATTGGTCCCCTTTGCAGTAGTCCATAGCAAATCTCTCCTGCCGAAAATGACCCAATCCACAAGCTCAGAATGTTTGCCTATTACGACATGGCCGGAATAGAGACAGACAATATAGAGCACCGAAGTCTGACGTCACTTTCAGTAGAGGGCGCCAGTACACAGGTTCATGTATTTTTTTAGTTGCATTGAAATCCCTATAGGGGGATTTTAGATCGCTTCATATAAGAACTGTGTTTGAAAAATAAACTGATCATCTCTGCCATTCTGTCAGGGGGGTGGCTGTGCATCGTCCATTCATATTTGATACAGCCAGTTTCTGGAGAAAATGGAATTATCGTGGCCGCAAAAGTCTTGAAACTACATACAGTATGAAGGCAATGTCGCTGCTAATATACGCCCAGCTGTCAACACATTGCGTTCCTGAGATTCCTCGTTGACGTAAGCTCAGCTGGTGCTGACTCGACTCGTACTAACCACGAAACATTAAAGGCCGACGGGCACATACAGATCTAGTCCTACTTCTCTGTGTGTGTGTGTCCCTACTATCCCCACAGGGAGTTGGTCGGACCCACGCCGGTTCTCCAGAACCACCACAAAAGGCTCTGCCAGTGGGCCTAATCAGCCTAAATCCCCTCACCTGTGCAATTTCCAGACTCTGCCTCAGCCAATTGATTGCCATGGCAATACCCCACACCTGACAATTGATCACTTAACCTTTTCACAGTCAGTTTGGACTCTTCAGGCACAGGCAGACAGACACAGATCTCCAAATACAGTATGGGCACAAAAGGGACCCAGACAGATAGTTAAAACTGGTGCTATGACAAGTTGTATTAGCCTATTAGGTTCTCAAGTAGGCCGGTGGCCGACAGGCACGTACAGGTCTAGTGTTAGCAATACATAAGATTAGCATTACTTTCAAAAGGAGAGGTATTCATTGTGTTGACTAGATGCAGATCCGCCAGGGTTGGCTAAAATTCTCCTCAGAATAGGGATGCTAGATTTCGAGTCGTTAATCACAATACTACTTACACCCCCCCCCCCCCCACATTGAAGACCCCTGCTTCATAAGGTATTAACACTAGTATCACATTCATATCCATTTTCTTGGTTGCGCTATTATTGCTGTCAAGAACGATGGCAGCAGGTGCACTGATTGCACTCAGGCGGTGATCGTTATCAACGACCGTTGACGTGAGGACACTCTTATCAGATCAAATGTCTTCTTTGTTTGCCGAGTGGGATTAAATTCCTTTATTTAAAAAGGACCACTTCAGCCATTTTCAGCTTATCTTCATTATAATGTGGCACCATTGTCTGTCTACTCTCATCTCGTGTCTGAAGAGGGCGGCTGTGGACAGTTCCCAAAAGCCGCCTAGCAGTGACATCAACGGTAGGCTGGTCTGGAAATTTCTACAAAACAATTTCAACTGTATTAATTGAGTGTATTGTATTAATGCAATAACAAAAGCTCTATTCCAGCATGCTAACTTTTCACTAAGAGAAAGGCTGTAGTTTCTATTAGACATTGGTAGGCAGGTTTGGCATGAAGTCAGATGGGCCGTTTGCATTTTCAGAGCTTATAGTTTATTTTCGATCAATCGATCGATTCGGTTCTGTCCTGGATCAATGGAACCCACGTAGTTCCATTTATTTGATTGGCTGAGCACAGAATGTGATGTATGATTATCCCCTACTATATTCAGCTAGATTTTCGTCTTACACAAACATTAAATTCCCATCGACAATGAATGGAGAATTGACATCACGTTTGTCTGAGCAAATACACATGTTACACCATGATGATGTATGTCAATGATAAGAGTGCCCCTCACTTCACACGGGTGTGATTTGTTAATGTTATACCATCATTACAATGTTTGTGAGACTGAACAGGAGCAACTGCACTGTCATAACTCCACGGCTCCGCCTGCAGTCCCTCCTCTGACCAATAGGGCCGAGTGCTTCAACGTTGGAGAGCCTCACTGGGGGCTTGACTGCCCACCGGTTGAGAATCACTAATAAAACGTCTAGGTCTCCTTCCGAGGCTATATAGAGAATCACCGACGTAGTCTATTTTTGCCTTAAAGTCGCGTTTCTCATCTCAACCGCAGTGCGGGGGTATACTTAAACGAGTACAGCATGGTTTTCATTCTAGCCAAAGTAGCCATATACTATTGTCCAACCTGCAGCTGTACCAGAGACTTCTGGTCCCATATATCCCCGGTTCGTGTGGGGAGTTCTATGGGCTTTATGGGCCATGCGCTCACATCTAATCTTGTGCTGTAGGTTGTTGAGTGCTAGCAGGACATGTCATCAATCTGGCGAGGCAGCTAGCCTTAGGGGGATTGTTGGGGGGGGGGGGGCGTTCTGTCCTCACCTGACTTCTCCTTAGAACTAGTGTCTCGCTAGTGCTAGTGCTAGTGTTAGTGTCTTGTAACCTCCTTTTTCTTCTTCTTTTTCTTTTATATTGCTTACCCCCCCCTCAAGCAATATTCTCCCCCTCATGCTGGAAGTGATGCTTCCAGCATGTGCCGGAACCTTTCCTTTAGTGCCAATTACCTAAGGACACTCCCCCACCCCTCGTCATTTATTTGATCAGAATTGAAAACACGGGTGCTGGGAGCTGTGTGGTGTGTGCTGCGCACTATTCATGAAATGAAACTTATGAGAAAATAATAAAACGATAGGCATTTGCTTCAACATCTGAACATGTATTGAAAAGGTGCCGTCATGCTTTTTTGGTATAGTCTCGTCCTCCGAGGATTTAATCAAAATAAAACGTATGATACCCCCATCCACACGCGCACACACGGAAATTAAACAATATCAACCCACATTATTTATATATATATATATATATATATATATATATATTCAAAGATTTGCCAAATCTCTGTCATGCGTCAATTGGTGGTTTAAATAAATAATTTAACTGAGAATGAGCAAGTGAATATTAATAAGTTGAAATGTCAAGATATCACGGATGTGTCTCACTTTATAAATACCGGCACTTTCATTTTTGCTTCAGCAGTAAATGCCCAACGTGTCATTTAAATGTAAATGACACGTTGCTACCCTCGATCAACATGATCGTGTCCTTGATCATGATTTGGAGCAACCAAACAGGTGAATGAAATCAAGATTAACTAATAGGGGATTCACACTATGGTCCCGGGTGCGCACTCGGGACCATTTGGCAGATGTTGTGGTAGTGTGAATGATGCGTACCGTTCCCGGGAGCGGATCGCCCAACCGTCCCCGGGACCGCATGGGGGGAGGGTCTCTGGACCGTTGAAGTGTATTCAGATACGGATCGTTCCAATGTGAATGCATGCGTACCTAAAGAAGGAAGTGGACTGTTTTTTTTAAAGAACGTGACATAATCTCTAGTCGACGAGCCAAGCGTCAACAAAAAAAAACACCGCCGCTGCACGATGCGTAACACCAGCGCATTTCTCAACGCCGCCCTTCTCCTGTTGAATCTGCTTATACGCGCAGCACCGCGCTGATCTTATTCTGCGGACTACACGTGGCTCTTGGGCTTTGCTTGGCACAGTTTCCAAAGTAAAACAAAATAATAATAATGCTAAAGTAGAATCCATAGCAAACTAATACACTGGAGCACAGAACTGACTGACACAGTGAATAGCAGGCAGGCTGACAGTGAAGTAGTATAACGGCAAAAAGCCAAAGAGGCAATGCAATTCAGTGTGTCTGGATTTATTTGAGACAATGTCGCACAGTTGATGGTCAGTGTCCGTGCGCGCCAGCCATCAAGCACACTGTCATCAGGAGGATGAAAGTGTGTTATGCAAGTGTACCCGGGTGCGCTGTTGAATCTCGGGTAATGTGAATCATGGCCATCGGGGACCAGGCAACCGTATTCGGAAACGGTTCCAATGAAACGGATTTAGTCCGTCTCAGTGTGAATCCCCTATAAGTCATCACACAGTATGTTTTTTGTTTGACAGGACATAATATTAAGATTGGCTTTGTAGGGACTTCTGATGTATACAAATAGACCACAGATATGCTCCAAAAACATATTTTCGTCTTTAAAGAGAATGGGAGAAAACAACCCGAATATAGAGCAGGTGTGCTTCCTCTGATCGTGTCCTTGACGGTGGGTGCCCGCAGCTGCAATCAAAGCTTAAAGAAAACGAAATAAAAGAGAGGCTCAATAACACATTTCTTTATTAACTCTGCCGAGCTGGAGGAAATAAAGAAATATGTGCACTTGAGTCTAGTCATGCACCTTAATTTTCGGAGGGCCGCTATTTCCACTTCTTCCACTGGTGTTCTTTTGGATGGGAACCCCTTTTGGTGTTTTAAGCATTATGTTGTACTTGAGCTGTTGAAAAATAGCTGATCTACAAGCTCATAGCGTAACACGCTATGAGTGCCGCGCTACGAGCTTGTAGGTCTGCTATTTTTGAAAAAACCTGAAATTGTGGCCCAATTTTTTTAATATATTCTTTCAGAGCAAAGGTTTTTAACTGCTTCTGGGGGGTCCCTGGAACAACATATTTTCAGATGGGGCTCGGCGGGCAATTACATATATTTTTGGGGGTCCTTGACATTAAAAAGTTTGAGAACGACTGACATAGAAACATAGGGTTTTTTTTTTAAGAATCGTCCTCGGGTATAAATGGGTTAACTTAAAACAACCACATTTCCACCTATATCGCAGAATGTTGCACTATACAGTATATAATTATAGCCTACAGACATGACATCTGACCTCATCGCATACTCTTCTTTAACAGAAAAGTATTGTCAATTACACTCCCTTTGTCTGTGCCTGATGGCACCTCTCTGTCTGTATCTGTAATGTGCTGTCTAACGAGCACAATTGTACACAATTGAAGTACACACCACTGAACCTATAATCATCACCTAACAAGGGCCCTTTATCTGACTCTCTCTCTGGGCTACAGTTTGATATTCTATTATCCCTCCATCTCTTTTTTTTGTGGCATGTGCTCTCTTTCCGTCTCGAGTCCCCACGCATCCTCCGTCACTCTTTTTCTTTGTATCCGGTCCCAGGGTCGGGGAGGAGAGGGCTAAAAGTGGAGGGTGAAGAACAGGGTGAAGAGAGAGGCTAAATGACTTCCATTGTCGGGGCAGAGGATGTTTATCTCGGGCTGTGGCAGCCTGCTTGTCTTCCCCTACCTGTTGTCTGCCAGGGTGAGGGGAGGGAGAGGGGGGGATTACACCGTATGTCTTAGATAAGAGACACACACAAATACACACTTAAGCCCAGGCCGCCTTTTGGTCATTCCGTACCGAGACAGCCAAAGGACGGCTAGTTGACACACAGGTCTGCTGCGCTGCCTTTGATCATGTTATCGAGAAAGAAAGATCTGACCAAAAACTACTACTACTTCATTGCACGGTGGAGTTGTGTGCCAAAAGTAGCAGACCTCACAACAAGCTAAAAACAATGCATCGTATCTAAGGCAGACAAACATCCTATCAAATCAGTCCTTCCTGTGGGTCACTGTGTCCTAGACACAGACTCCATACCAACCATATGGAAGTCCTCCATCATCTGCCCAGTCCCTAAGAAAACCAACCCCACCTGCAATAATGACTATACCGCCCTATAGCTTTAAACATCTCTGGTGATGAAGAGCTTTGAGAGGCTCATTCTACCCCAGCTACAGAGGGAGGTTAGTGGGCTCACAGACCCACTCCTGAGTTTGCATACAAGCAGCAGAGAGGTACGGATGATGCAGTGATAACCCTGCTGCATCACACCTACGCACAGCTGGAGAGGCCCAAGTCCTTTGTCAGGATCGTATTTGTGGACTTCTCGAGTGCATTTAACACGGTGCAGCCTCACCTGATGGGACAGAAACTCCTCCGGATGAATGTCAACCCCCACCTCATACTGCTCATTCTGTCTTTCCTCACAGACAAGACACCAGGCCGTCAGATGGATCAGACGGATTTGCTGAGTGGTGCAATAACAACTTCCTGGACCTAAACCCCAGCAAAACTAAGGAGCTGCTGGTGGACTTTAGGCAGGACCCGCCCACTCCACCTCCGGCCCTAGAGATAAATGGCCAGGCAATAGAACACGTCGAAGAGTACAATTACCTCGGCACCACCATCGACCATAAGCTCACATTCAACGCGGAGAACATTCACTCCAAGTGTCAAAAAGGCTGTTCTTCCTGATGAGGAAGCTTCAGAACAGACAATAAAGAAGGCCTCTCAAATAGTTGAGGACAACACACACACGCTCCGTAACCACTACGAACTAATGCCCTCAGGCCAGCGATACAGAGCATCAAAACTCACTAAAAGGGGCTCGGCTAGCTTTGTGCCCACCTCCATCAGACTCTTGAACGCCTAGGCTGACCCCCCCCCCCCCCCCCCCCCGCCCCATTGGAATCTCTAACAAACAACCCCCTCCTTTCCACCTGATGGACTATAGTGAACACATGGGTTGCATACAGTATATATTTAGATTTTAAATTTTTAGTAGTACTTTTTTTGATATATTATGCTTTTAAGTAGTCTCACTTAAAAAGTCATTTTTATGGTCTTTTATATAGTAACTGTGTTTGTGTGTAGGCTACTGTGATTTCTTGTTGTCTTTACCACTGCACAAAATAAGTTTCCGAAAGGAAAAATAAAGTTCTTTGAAGTTGATGCAACTAATCTAGTAAAATCTGTAGTGCCCTTGGTACTGGATAGATGCTAAATGATAGTCTCTCTCTCTCTCTCTCTCTGTCATTTGCCAGCCATCAGAAGGATGACTCAGGGGGGCAGTCAGCCAGATATTTCGTGAAGCCTCATTTGAAATCGGTAGTTCATATAATGGCCTGTTGTGGCGCTGGACCGGACCCAAAAAGCCCCATAGCTCCATAGAGGCCCATGTATTTTGGCCCAACTTCACCTAGACTGTATTACCTTAATAAACATGGTCATGAATACTTTCTTCTTCCAGTCACTAGTTTAAAGTCTCATTTCTAATGTCATAATATTCTTTTTGGAAAATTATGGTCCCATTAATTAAAAAAATGACCATAAAGAAAAAAAAACATCGCGTATGTTCTGAGGGGCGTGGCTACCATTACAGTCTATGATCGGGATTCCCCTCCCACTCGAGTCAAAATAAAAACCAACGGAGAAGAAGGGGGGAAGTCCCGCCTCGTTGTCTGGGCAGCCAATGACCAGCTGGTATACAAAACGGAGCCAGCCAATGGCCAGCTGGTACCAAAGATGGCGACTTACATCAGGAATTAGCATATTATTACAGGCTTCATTTTACGTTCATGTTAGACCCGGGGAACGCTTTGTCCATATTTTTTACAGTCTATGGGATGACTGCAGAAGCTTGCAGTGAACAGTAGACTTGGAATGAGCAGTTGTTTAGTTTTGGAAAAACAAAAAGTTTGAAAAAACATACACAGCCACAGTACCTTTTGAGGGCCCTATTTCAAAGACGAAACTTTGTGCCATGGCGCATCGTCTTAACACTTGTGATGCTAAAGACGTCTACAGACGTCTTATCAAATAAAACCGTAGGAGGTAAGGTGTTTTATATTGATTCATGTAGGCCCCGACCCTAAGCTACATTTGGCTAGCTCTGGAATGCTAGCGTGACGTGCCATGACCCGAAGATCAAAATGGCCGCGGCCGTTTGACTCCTTGTAGGTTCCACGGCGTATTAGGCAACACACTTCATATTTGGGCATGCCCGACACAGAACTCCATATAGGAATAAAAGGACACGGAGACACAGATACAGAAATCTCCATGTATGGGCATGAAAGGGACAGACAGATGGGTGGAACAGGTACTCTGAAGGCTCATTCATAGTCTGGATTTTGGTGGTGAGGTGACTACCGAACTACAACATGACCGCACGAGCCGCAGTGAAGAGCAAACCACCGCCACCACTCCAGCCCTTCTCTCTGTTTCCACCGCTCAACGCTCTTTCAGCTCCGGTGGTCACCTCACCACCGGAGCGGTGGTCACCTCACCACCGGAGCGGTGGTCACCTCACCACCGGAGCGGTGGTCACCTCACCACCGAAAATCCAGACTATGAATGAGCCTTGACACGGGTACAACGGGTATTGCATAGCCAGTTGGGGCATGGATCTCCAACTTCCGTCCTTACCGACTCTGTGCTCTACAGCCGGGCACCGATCTAGTAAAAATAACAACAATAATAATATAGCGCTTTTCTACGTATGTACAGAGTGCTTACTCAAAGCGCTTTACAATGGTCCATTCATTCATACGAGGTTTCTGCACGACAACAATGATATCATACTACAGTACCACTGAAGCTTCACAACCATATTCGCTTCGACGTACCATTACAGTGCGTTAGTGTTACAGAAATGCGCGGAACAACAAGTTGCACGCGTCCTGTTAAGTTAATCTCACGCTGACAGCAAAAAGCATGCAGTCCGCTCCGTGCCTGTTGGTTTGATGAGTAAACCCAACACAGTTAAACAGTCATTGTCTGTGGGGGAAACGTGACACGATATGAGGAGACATGATTATTACCCTCGGTAGCCGACGCTATCCGTGTTGTAGTCACGGGGGTAAATATTCCAGTGTAGAGTGGTTCTCTACTGTCTGCTCGTCATGTTTCAGTGCTGAATACTTGTGCAGCGTGAACTAGATACCATAATTATAATTATTCTCAATGTCAACTCGCAATTCATATACCAATTGATCAACTCCAAAGCAAAGCTAGCGAAACAAAATGTTGTGTGTTTTGTTTTGTTGCGGGTGCGGGATGCATTGCAGAGGCTCCAGTTAATGGTGACAAGTTAGCTTGCCAAATTCTGTGAGTGAAACAAGCGACCAGGTCTATGAAAACAAGCCCAAAAGAAGCAACCAGTTTCACCACTTGAGCCCTATATTACATCCGCTATTTTCAAAAAAGAATCATGAAAGTAAGCCCAAATAAGCAACTACACTTCAGAAATAAGACCAAACCAAAGCAACGGGCAACTATGAATATTAAGCTATGTTACAGGAAAACTAGCCCAAAGTCGCTTATAATAAGCAGAACTGGCAACACTGGCAACACAACAAACGTTGCAAACTGCGAGAAAAATAATGTTTTAAGTTGTCTTTGGCTAGTCTGAACAAGTTTGCTTGTGTGGAATTACCTTAACAACAAAGACTATAGTAGTCTAGTAGTCACAATCACATAGGCGTGAAAGATATACCCATTACCCATGAATGAAAACAAAGAAATGCAACCCCCGCTATGCATGATGTGTAAATACTGTCTCTGAATGAGAGAGTGTTTTAACTTGACTTCAGTTCCATTAGCTGTAGGTTCAAAACTATTCACTCAATCTAATTAACCAATACATAATTATTTTTGCTATGATTCCCTGCTTTCATAGGACATGAAAAAACCAAAAATAAAAAACCCACAATGACAAGTAGTCATATATTTTTGCCTTTGAATAATTGAAAGGAAACAGACTAGACTAGAGTGACATTACATTTCTCACATCGACAACAGTGAAGGCCTATAGAGCACCGAAGTCTGACGTCACTTTCAGTAGAGGGCGTCAGTCCCCAGGTTCATGTATTTTTTTAGTTGCATTGAAATCACCATAGGAGGATTTTTAGATTGCTTCATATAAGAACTGTGTTTGAAAAATGAACATGTCATCCCGGCCGCTTCACTCATATGGATATGAAGAATCAACTGACTGAGAGAAAACGCTAATGTTACTGCTGCTGAATTAGTTACATTTTCGCTAGAAGCAGACTGTATCATATATGAGTGACTGACTGTTGCAAACGATACAGAGACACCTCCGTGACAATAACGCCGAGACAGCTTGTTTATTTTTGGACCACAACGCTTATAGTAGACGATATTAAGATCACCCCATGTTATTCTCCATAGAGAAATTACTTCCGTGAACCAGGGGAATCGAAGGGATGAGCGAGTTACGTCAGGACTTCGGTGCTCTATACATGTACTGCTATGTGTCTGAATGGAAAAACCTTATTTATTTTTGCAACCCACTGCGTGCATTCCGTGCAACAAAGTACTGTAATAGTACTAGAGGTTGTGAAAGTTTTCCATCGCCTGCAGTTGGAAGCAGCGTCAGGCGGCCGCCGGCCGGGGCTCCAGTCGGATGGGGGCGGGATATGGGGAAGTGAGAGATATGTACTCTTTCACTCCCTCAACGCTCCTCTGCTACTGTTGACATGCCCTTAAGCAAGGCATTGCTCTACTAACTGTTCCGCTGAATGCCAGGCACTCCTTGGATTCATGGATGGATTATTTATACAGCTCCTTTAACTAAAGTGCTTTATACATTGTTCATTACATTTACGCACGCACACACTTCTTGCTCAAGGACACTTTGACACTAACCCAAGAGGAGCCGGGGGATCGAACCGGAAACCTTCCCATTTCCAAGCGGCCACTGCCGCCCACTTTCTATTCCTAGGATGTTAGATCTCGACCGTCGGGTGGAAACCGCATGTCCACGACTCTCACTTTTCAGGATTCAAATTAACCAACAGCAAAGGTAGCAGATCGACAAGATTGAAAGCTTGCAGATGTGCTGCTGCTTTTGATGTTTTTATGTGTGGCGCTGTATGATTATGAAGTAAAAAATATTAAAAAAAAAAAACAGCAAAAAGCTATAATACGAAGATGAGAGGTTTCTGCCCGACAGCAACGACAGCCCCTCGGTTTGGCATTCTGCTCCTCCAAAAGTATATAATTATGTCCCGAGGCCACATAGTGACCCTGATGCCCCTCAACTGTCTCTATCCTTAATTAACACGTTTTAAAACACCATTCATTGTCTTTAACTCCCCAAGAAAGACTACCCACTTCAGACCAGTCCAGTGGGTCTGATTAGTCCAGAGCTTAGCATATGTACGAACCTTTGGCCAATACATGATTCTGTGAAATAAATAGCTTTTTAGCCTATTTATTTATATAATTGGTAGTTATAATATATTGTGTCCGGGTAGCTCAGTCGGTAGAGCTCTCGCCTTTGGACCACAAGGTCATGGGTTAGATCCCGGGCACCGCCAACTCAGCGTATGATTAGCACGGCTTGGGTGCGTCAAGTCGTGCGGTAAGTACTGGGAGTTGATGGTAGGTGTGGCGCTCCACCTCAGCATCATCTCCCAGAGGTCTAGCGCATTTTAATGGGGACAGACTCCCACGCGTGTTACCGGCTGATACCGACCCACTTCCTTACTTACTTATGATGCTATTCTGTGGACTTAAAATACTTTGTTTTATCTTTGTTCCTTCCTGCCCTGGTACACCAAAGGTCAGGGTTCCTCGAACCCTAACATGATGAAATTCCAGGCCTGGCTATTAGTTTTGACCACAGGTCGCATTTACTATGATAACGGGCATTTCCCGTCAGTCAGGCCAGGCCGTCTGTCACCCCCAGCTTTCATTATGGGCATGCCTCGTGACATCACATGACATCATCATGGATGGAGATCCCTGATGTCTTCAATATTGGCCAGCAACTATACATCTGACCTCAAACATCAAACCCTTAGATATCCAGATATAGAGCTGACCTGTTCTGACATTCCATATGTTGATCCTTCCCCGACCGTCCTTCCTGTTCGATGTCTCCCTTTTGACTGATACCTGTCCATTCAAACTCTAGACGGGCCCACCCCAAAGTTATTAGTGCAGCCGTGCCCAGCAGCAGGCGAAAAATAGAGTTCTCAACAGGCCAGAGAATTAAGTCTCTGTCTCTCACAGTCTGTAGTCTCTCACTACTACATCAAACCCTGTACACTCAAGACACTGCCCCCGCTGCCACCCTTAGATCTCCATATATGGAGCTGACTTGTGTTCAGACATTCCTATTATGTTGATCTGACCTCCTCAAACCCTGTACACTCAAGACACGCTCCATATTCCTCCTCTGCGTCATCAGTGCCCATACCCGAGGCGGGGTTGGCGAAAGGGCTTTTCTGTGTGGAGTTTGCATGTTCTCCCTGTAGGTACCCTCACAAAAAACATGCAGTAATCCTGGTCACTAAACTGCCTCCCCCTGGCTAGCCGGGGCGCCTGATGGAGGGGAAAGGAACTGGTTGGAATAACGTGTTCCTTCCATGCGCTACGTCCAACCAGGGAAACTCCCCCCCTGTCAGGAGCAACTTGGACACTCATGCTTCAGGCATGAAGGAAGCATGAGTTCAAGTCCGTTGCTCTCCCCAGGTTGGCGGAGGGTGTTTAGAGCCCAGGATTAGATAATTGTACAGGGTTGAAAAATGGGTTACAAAATCGTGGGATAAAAATTATAAAAATATTGCCGAGCAGTCTGCCCTCACCCAGGCGGATGCGTGCAACTAAAGGGCGCCCTAAAGGGCGAGGTCGCTTCTCGCCCTCGGGGAGTCTTACCGGCATGAATAAAATATGCCTCCCTAAAGGTAGGTTAAGTGATTTTAGGACGAGGTTGCTTCTCGCCCTCATGGGAGTCTTACCGGTATGAATAAAATATGCCTCCCTAAAGTTAGGTTAAGAGCAACGTCCCTTTATCGTTCACTAAACTCACCCCACACACACACGTCAGTTTCTTCCCCCAACAGCAAGAAGCATGGATAGTGGTGCTGGCTGATGATGACGCATTAGCAACGTAACAGGTGACGTTATGAAATGCAAGTCTGCTGCCTGCTGGCCAGACTTGACAAAACAAATCCATGGAGCGCAACGAATCAGGCTGGAACCCAGGCTAAGGTTAGAAGAAACCTAAAAAAGAATTTGGAAATGAATGCCCTACTTTATCATACAAGAGTGTCGCACACAAGTAGCCGATCTACAAGCTCACAACGCAAGGCTTTGTCCAAGCTTGTCAAGGCACCTATCGCAGTGCTTCAAGCTTGTTGAATCTGCTGATTTTTATGCTTTTGTGTGACGGTTTCTTCCCAACAGACAACATTGACTCTGTACAGTACAGTACAGTCCACCGCACAGTTTATAGGTGAACTTTTCACAGACTTACCTCCAAGCAAGCGTTCGAAACGGGGAACGCTCAGAAGCGTGTGCACAAGCATATCATCCGGCAGGACGCCACATGAACTGACCGCAGGCAGGCATGCAGTGAGGATGAAAAAAACAAAACAATACAACAACAAACAAACAAACAAACAACTGATGCTCAAATAAGAAGAGGGTGCAGCACTATCATCACACACGACAGGACAACTTTGAACATGAATGTCAAATAGGATGCATGGGGAATAAACAATTAAATAAACTTGACACATACCTGTACATGCATAATAGAAGATTCCCAACCTATGGGCCATGAGGATAATTGCAAGTGCCCCCCCCCCCCCCCCCCCCAAATAATACTGTATGGCAAAAAAACTGTACGATTTTAATGATAATATAACATTAATATAAATAAATAAAAGTGAAACATTTAAGACCTTAAAAATAATGCATTTTCAAGCCGGAAAACAAGTGGTCAAATGAAGATGGTTTGTAACCCCTGTCAAGATCTTCAAATAGGCCCCGATCCTGAAAAGGTCAGTGACCTCTGAAGTATAACATGCATGCTCAAATGTGCAAACAAGCATGCTTTGATTTAGAATCCAGCATGCAAGCACACAGAAAAACTTCATCTTACTTCTATTGTCTCTCCCACCCCCCCCACCCCCTCTCTCTCTCTGTCTCTCGCCCTGTTGGCAGCCTCCGTCCGTTTCCAGTGGTATAGATTGGCCCACCCCTCTATGCTCAGAAAAGCATATAGGTCTCTTTCAGGCTATAGACGTGTTTCTCCGCCTTTTTCAGGCCGCAAACCCCCCCCCAAAATTAAATAATCATGTTTATTGAGAATCCGAGTGGCCGCCCCCACTACAGTACATACCTAGGGCGGTCCTGGCGGGTGTGGCGTCGCTCTTGATCCAGAAGGACACCCAGGAGAGCACCACGGTGAGGATGCAGGGGATGTACGTCTGGATGGTGAAGTAGCCCATCCGCCTTCTCAGGTCAAAGTACACCGTCATCAGTATGTAGTCGCCTGCGGGGAGAGAGAGAGAGAGAGAGAGAGAGAGAGGAGAGGTTTATGTCTGCATAATGTCGTCTCTGTCGGATGGAGGTACCTCATATCAACACTGTTATTGCTGATCTACAGCGGTGCTCAATATTTCATGTCAAGGACCCTAAACATTATATGTAATTGGCCGCCGACCCGCATCTGAAAATAATGTCGTTTCAGGAACCCCTCGGAAAAACGAAATGGTGATGTTCTTTTTTGCGGGGATGGAGGCGTGAAAAGTGAATAAAGAAGAAGGCCGTCCTCTCCAGCTTGGTTCACGCAGTACGGAGTGGACTAGGATGAGGGCGAGATAGGGACGAGAGGGCGAGAAAGAGAGTTGAAGCTTCATATCAATTGATTAGGGAGACAGGGACATGGAGGGGAATAAAGCAGCAATCCGGAACTTATTGTGACCGTAGGTCTCAGATTTTATATGAAAACCGGCAATCAGTCAGTCCGTCCGTCCGTCCGTCCGATTGTCCGTCACGCCTCGTGACACACTCCATATATGAACATATCCAGATATGAAGATCACGACACTGACCTCGTCAAACCCTGCATAGCCATACATGGAGAAGACTGGATCATCACCTATAGATCTAAGCCGGCCAGCAACTCTACATCTGACCTCCAACCCTTAGATCCAACCCTTAGATCTCCATATATGGAGCTGATCTGTTCTGACATTCCATATGTTGATCCCCCACCCGTCCTTCGATGACTCCCTTTTGACTGATACCTGTCCATTCAAACTCTAGACAACCCCAAACCTACCCAACCTGGGCCCTTACTGGGCCCAAACTGGGCTGGCCCGAGGCCCTGCCTTTAATTAGCACACATTTTACCCCTACTCTGCCCGAAAACGCCATTTATTTGTAATCAAATCTAATAACAAGTCCATATATGGGACCTTCCCAGACCTGTTGTTTCAGCGCAACCTCAGAGCATCTTACTGGTTTTAGTTTATAAAATGATTTGAACCAATCCGTACAGTGGAGTATGTTAATACAACACAACTCACACACCATCAACATTACAAAAAAGGATGTCCACTTTTGTTTGGCTTACGCACCATGACCAGAACAGATGTTTTGGGACAATTCAACAAGAGCGCAAACCTTTCTCTCATCTGTGTCAATGCAGTATAACTAACACATCTGCAGTGGTTGGAGGTATGGTCTCTCACTGCTTACCTCAAATGTTGACCCTGTCGTCGAACACCATGGGCAAGACCTACGCTGTAGAGGCTATCATTTGTTTGGGCGGAAGTTGCGGGATTTTAGCGGAAGTATCGCCCAAGGAAATTATGTTGATGCTTTACAAATCAGTTTACATTCCCCGCAAATGAAACATGTGTTGTGATTGGTCGGGGAAATATCGTATCTGGGGGAAATACATTTGACGGATGTTCCGGAGGATACATCCGCCGATAGCTTCTCTCCCTTAGCTTGTGACCAGGCTTTTCTGGGGACAGCCTGGGACAGAGGCTGTAGTCGTCGGGTCACGGTACGGAACGCAATGCACAGCCCGTAAATTGAGAGTTATATATATATATATGAATATATGAGAGAGAGAGATAGAGAGAGAGAGAGAAAGCTTATCATCAATAGATGGAGTTATAAAGCTGAAATCTGGAATTTCCCTGAAATTGCCTGACCCCTCAACGTTTGACACTTTGTGTGACACGTTTAAACATGGAGATCCAAATATTATGAAGGCAAAAGATAAACACACGTAATTTTAAAACGATAAAACCCTACACAGCCTGAAGGCGTATTTTGTAGTGTGTGTTTGTGGTGTATAGGGTGGGTACGGGTGATGAATTCTTTCTCCCCGAGTTGCAATTATTGATTCTTAGTCATCATGGCATTTGACCAAGGTGCAGTTGAGTGAAAGATTGAACGCTGTCTCAAGGGAGCCCGCTAATGCCATATTTAATTATTTCTTTCTTATCAAAGGTACTCGCAGCGCTGCAGGATGCGAGGGAGTACACAGGGGTTAAGAAGAAAAAAGGTTGATTTGCAGACACTGGCTGGTGCAACAGTTGGCCCCACATAATGACATCCCCGAGGAGGCGGTTAGGTAATAGCTAGTATCATCTAAAAGGTATTGATGTTAAAGAACGGCTTGAATCGAAGGAAATATTACATGTGCATTTGCATTAATGGGACAATTTGAATTGGAAAACTTGAATATGACCTAGATAGACAAACTGACATTTTAATAAAAGGTTGTTAAGTACAGTACTTGAGTTAATGTACTCACTTTCCACCAGGGACAAAGAATCCCAGATGAGTCTAATACATAGACTGTAAAGAATATGGACAAAGCGTTCCCCGGGTCTAACATGGACGTAAAATGAAGCCTGTTATTCCTGCACTGTAAGTCGCCATCTTTCTAGATCCGTTTGGGCCCAGCTGGCCATTGGCTGGCTCCGTTTGGGCCCAGCTGGCCATTGGCTGCCCAGACAACGAGGCGGGACTTCCCCCCTTCTTCTCCGTTGGTTTTTATTTTTACTCGAGTGGGTGGGGACTCCCGATCATAGACTGTAACGGTAGCCACGCCCCTCAGAACATACGCGACTTTATGGTCATTTATTTTATAAATGGGACCATAATTTTCCAAAAAGAATATTATGACATTAGAAATGAGACTTTAAACTAGTGACTGGAAGCAGAAAATATTCATGACCATGTTTATTAAGGTAATACAGTCTAGGTGAAGTTGGGTTGAAATACATGGACTTCTATGGGGCTATGGTTTTTTTTGGGTCCAGTGACAGCGCCACAACAGGCCATTATAAGAACTTTCAGTTTCAGGCTTCACAAAATATCTGTCTGACTGCCCCCCTGGTCTAATAGGGCTCTATTACTACTCCTATCCAGTTATTATAAATACTCTGGCAACCTTCCAGAGGCTTATAATTAAAGTCTTGGCTGGTCCAGAGGTATAGCAGTAAAAAATATCTGCATGACGTTGATTGTTCAAGTTTCAAGGTTGTCTTTATGTCTTAGTTTTTATATATTAGCCTTTATTGGTCGCGTTATTAGACGTTCCCGTTCTCCCTTTGAGCTCCTTCGGTAGTGGGTTCTGTATTTATGAATGTTACATGTCTGTCCTGTTATTCTCTTGTATTTATCGTTACTGGCAGAGCTGTGTCACTTATTTCGCCCTCTTCTCTTGGCCAGTTCACACTTGTAAAAGAGACTTCAGTATCAATGTGGTTTTTACTGGTTAAATAAAATAAAAAATAGAAACATATAATAGCCGCGCACACACACGTGCACGCACACACACTCGCACACACACACCCTCTTTCCTCCTGTTCTGTCTGACAGCTCCATTGTGCAGTGAACTTTGATGCTTGTCAGGGGAGGTGTTCTGTTATACAACAGGAGGCTCCTATTATTTGATGCCCCCAGGCATTCAGAGGATTATGTTCCCTCAGGTATAGCTCCGCTGTGGTCATTTATACTGAACAGTGACCACCATTAACCTTCTTTAACAGCACCAAGCCAAAGGATGAGTGTGTCCCCTTTTTTTCTGTACAAGCCAATATGTCCTAGAAATTAAACGCATAAAAGGAAGCTTAACGTGCTTGCTGATGCGCCAAGTCGTGTTCCAGTGTGAGAATGACATTGCTGTTGTGTATCAAACTTCCCTTTCTCTTTAATAGATGTGTCTCCCAATACTCCCAAAACACTGAACCACAATACTAACAAAGAAACAGCGGTAAACAGCTCTGTTGTCTAAAACAAAATGAAAAAAGCAAATAAGTACTTCATACCAGAGGCGTATCTACAATAAGGCAAGGACAGGCCCAAAATCCCACATCCATTTCTGGCCTGGCCAAAATCCATACAATGAGAAAAAAGAGAGGACAAAAACAAAACCTGAGAACTATTAGTGGACAGCTGATTGGCCGTTGCGGTAGAGCGTGACCCTCAATCACCCATTGGAACGTAAATGCATGCCTTCAGCCTTAGTATCCTACTGTCTGTCAGGTATATCTCTTTGAAAACCTTTAGTGCTATGATTGTGCGCGGGGAGACGACAATTAACACGTTGCCTCCAACTGTGTTGGTCTTTATCTCAACGAGACGAAAACTGAATACGTAAACATATGCAAATCCAACAATAACCACATTATAAAAACACTTAACACTCCTTTGAAACGGGTTGATAACTACAAGTATTTGGGTTCATATATATCTTATTGTCCATTGTCCAATGTCCAAATGATAATAAATCACAGTTTTACTTCAGGTGTGGTTCCGACTTATTTTAAACAGGCGGTGGTGGAACCCCTGATTAAAAAAACAAACCTTGACTCCTCTGTATTGTCAAATTTTAGGCCCATCTCTAAACTTCCGTTTATCTCCAAAATTTTAGAAAAAGCTGTACTTTTGCTGTACTTTTGCAACTTTTACAACTGTACTTTTGCTTGTAGATCGGCTATTTTCAGCAAGTGTAATCAGTCATTACGACGCCATTGAAGCCCGCCAAAACACATTTTAATCGGCTAAATCACCTGTAGATTTAGTCGACTAAAATCTTATGATATTTTGTCGACTAAAACTAGACCAACACAAAAACATTCCAGGTGACTAAAATGTGACTAGAACTAAATGAAATCTATTCAAAAGACTGAAACAAATCTGACAAAAACAACACTGCTGGAGAACAAAACAACGAGCCCTTGCTGTCATGCCTGCCTGTGGAAGGTGTATCCTCACTTGACACATCACGTTCACGTGTGCCGTGTGTGTAGCTGCTGTCACTGGGGGTGACACTGGCACCGCAACATGGTGCCAACGGGGGGGGGGGGGGGGGGGACCTTAGTTTGTCGCTGTGCGGCAGAAATCTTCTCATCTTTTTACAGTTTTATCTTTTTCCATAAGCGAATGCCCCATTTTATCATAGTATAGTCCTTACCCGTTAGAATATATGCACACCATATTATGTACAGTGTGGGTAATGTGATTTAATAGATCATATTATTCATGTATGTCTTTTGAGGTTTAATTAGTGTGCTCTCAGAGGCTCTTGCCCGTCGGGCGAGTAGTACAGGAACGGTGGGGAAATTGCAAAGTGCGGTTGCCAAGATCGCACAGACGCCTTCAGAAATATAGGCCCCTCCCACTGATTTTTTGTGGAATTTGCCTTGATTTGATATTTTTTAAAAGGGTGTTTTTGCAGCGCCCCCTATGGATGAAAACTGCTAATTGCTTTTGGCTCTCTCTGTTGATGAAACCACCCTCGACATGCGATTAACATTTGAGGTGGATTGGACATTCCGTTAGTGATTTGTGGCTAGCTCAGCAAATATGGAACTATTCCTTGACATTTTAAAAGGTTGAGAAACTGCAGTATCGAGGCTGTATCTCACCGTTCAAATCAATAGACAGCCTATCACAGTGTGTTCCAGCAGCACATCAAGCTCTGTGTTAGCTCTCAGACACAGCAGGTAACCAAGGAGACCATGCTGCTGGCTGCACTATAAACCCCGGCCAACCGAGAAGAATCATTGAAGCTAGATAAGACATGCTGGCCGATCGTATACTGCGGCTCGAGCCAAACCTGACCCTGCCAGATGGTGGCAGTAGTGAGTTCCTCCCTCCTGCTTCCATCTGGTCTCTCTCGGGCAGAGACGATATATGCGGCCGCTAGAGGCGGGATCAACGCGAGAGACTCGAGCTGGGCCTAAAACATGAACGCGCAATATCGTACTCGACAGCGGCGGTGCTCATTCATGACTCGCACGCACGCACGACTCGCGGTGCTCGTTCATGCCTTCGACCCCGGGACGTTCATGAATGCAATTATGTTACATAGACTTTTTAGGCCGAAAATGGGTGCGCTGGCTGGGTGAGCAACTCCATGTGCAGTGGATGTGAGGGGAATTCCGGTGCCGCCTATATAACTCCATGGCTGCACTGTACTGTAAACGTTTCTTACAAGGGGCTCCGGCACGAATAATAAACCTCAAAAACAAAAAGCCAAGAAGGCGGATGGGTGCTTCTGGGACAGGACTATATGATAAAAAAGGCCAGAGGCACTGCAGCAACACCTTCACAATGGCACCGTGTGATGAATAAGCACGGTAGGTATAGGGGGAAAGAGGCTCGGGCTGAACCTACTGCGAATTGAAACGTCAGGGATTCTTGGCAACAGAGTCAGGGGAAGGACGAAAGTTTCTGGAGCGTTTCTTTGGGCCGAATTCCAGCACTTTGATGGGGAACAGGATACCAAATTTAGAAACGATTGCCGGGCTCATGGGCAGATTCCCCACAGCAGTGCAGCAGTGGCGTAGGGGAATGTCCGCAATGTCCTCATTAAAATGCACCAATACCTGTTCTCTGTTTTTCATTATGGAATAACAGCGGAGGGGGGGGGGGGGGGGGGGGGGGGGATGGTTGTAGGGAGAGATTGAGAGAGTGTGAATGTGAGTTTTTATTCCAAAGATGTAAATTAATGATAGGTATTTTTTGCCGACTTAATCATCGCGCATGCGAGAATGCGGCACCAGCGAGTGAAGCGGGCGAGGAGGAGAAAAAAGCGCCAAAATAAATGGGAAAATGTCTAATTTCCTCTAACAGCACGAGGCCTCAGATGTATACGTTTGCCTTTTAGACATCTCAGCAGAAAATGTCTGTCGCGGGCCGTGTTTGGAGGGCACAGTGGAAGCCTCTGGAGAGTAATCATTCACAAGGTGTAACTATAGAGTGCTAACTTACTGTACAATACACATACTTATTCTGTACAGCACACAGCAAACTGAGGCACTTCTGTTTATTCTGTACAGCACACAGCAAACGGAGGCACTTCTGTTGTTTTTCTTGTTTTTTTGTTTACTTTTCTTTTTTGCACACAGGTCCCTTGAGAATCTAATTAAAGCTCAGCCTCAATAATAATGCAGTATGCGTACGCCAGGATTGGCCTTCAGAAGCAAGAGGGGGAATGGCCTTTTTGAGACTCATCTAATTTGGCCTTTTAACCACTTTTTTTGTCATTAAAAAAAAGGGGGGCTTTAACAAAGTGGCGGTCGGAGGTGGCTTAAGGTCATACGCTCTGTAAAAAAAATAATAATAATTGGGACCAAGATATGAAAGTTTGAAAATAATAATGTACTATATCGTTTGACTAATGACTTGCTCCCGGTCTGTGAATGGACAATCATGGGGGACTTTAACTCTGCAGGTATTAAAAAGAGGGCATTCAAAAGTCATTAAAAAGGAGGAGAGGGGGGGGGGGGGGGGGGTTGGGGCTGGGGGGTGAAGGGGGTGGGGGTTTGGGGACGTAGGATCCTTTGTCCCAGCATGCACCTGTACTACCTCAGCGGTTCCCAACCTTTTCTGAAAAATTACGTCATATAGCAGCCAAGTCTATGGACTTTTAATGTTTGATTCAGTGATTTGGGTGATTTGGAAAACCCCCCCCGGTCCGCCCCGGTAACAAGATGTGCACATGCACGCACTGCAGTGGGGGGGAGACGCAACAGGCCAACAGCATGGCCCGTCAAGGCCCGCCCCCGCTCGATCATGATTGGTGGTCACGTGACAAGTGTCCATGGCACTTTCATGGACACTTTCATGGGAGCCAAACTACCCGGAAGTTTGGCAGAATGCACTGGAGTCAATGAGAGCTCAGTGACCAGCTCAGGTTTTTTGACCCCAGGGGTTAAAGGGTGGGAAGCAGGGAAATTGACTTAAAAAAATAATGATGCATAGTCCAAAGTAAGTCCAAAGTATAGTTAGCCAGTAGATGGTGCCATTTCACCATGTCGATGACGTAAGAAATAGTGCCTTTGCTATGGACAATGTTCAAGTCAAGATTGATTGACATTTTTATTCACACAAACTACTCTGAGCGGTAAAAACCAGTAAAAGCACTAAGGGTTCTCCATTTTCATTTTTGTATGAATTATTCTGCTCGGAATTATCTAATTCTGAGCCTACTATAACCAATCCATCCATCCATACAAACACACGTCTGCTTCTGCATCGGAAGTGTATCAACTATCAAGCTTGTTTAGGCATATAAATTGATACATAATGCTTTGCAAATGTTTTGTTTCTAGGCTATAATAGCTGTGGCTGCATAGTAGAATAAATAAAGCCTAAAACAGGGGGAGGCACGATCGTTTTCTTTTTTTTTCATCGTTCTTTTTCCCCTTTTTTATTCCATGCAGCTGTATGACTAATGACAGAATCACTGTCAGAACATATCACTCCATTCGCGACTCTATACACTGCATAAAAACTAAACAGTATTCACACAAAACAGAGCATGTCTTTGACTTTCATTCTTGACCAGTTGACCCACACCCTCTTCTGCCTCTTCCACAATGATCAATTTACTTTGGCTGCGCTGATGATCAGCGTTCGTTCAACACACAACCGGCCGGCCGGCGGGGTGAAAGTAGCCCACTTCACACCATCCTCCCCGTTTGGATCATGATGTCACGTCAATAAAACAGTAACAGTCTGCGATACCATTCTGTATTTTATTCTGCTTTTTGTCGAGCAGCAGACAGAAAACAAAAGTCAAATGTCATTGATCACCATCATCCTTGTGCCCCGCTGCCCGACCGTCGCGAATCAGGCTGCGTGCTGCACGGCGTAAAGTTTTTCTTGCGCTAACTCTCATTCCATTAAAAACATATATATAGGCTAATAGTCTACTCTACGCCTTTACCACAATTAATCGAATATAGTGTCACTGTTGTTCCAGCCACACACAAACACAAAAATAGAGAAGTCAGATGCGGAGAAAAAATACCTCCATAAGACACCGAGTCATTTCACTAGTTACACCCAGAGAACAGCACTCATCGTGGGCGAGCTGATCCCCCGTGAGTCTGATGGCTGGAACAGCCTGGTTGCGATGGCCACGCCCCCAATCCAGTACAAGCTCTGTTTCCGTATCGATACGACGAAAATGGCCGGCACATTATTTACAAAAAATCTCGAGTGTATAGCAGACATGTCATTGGTCATGGTAATCAAAAAGGTTATTGATTTATTTCATTATGAAGACACTAAAATAGTGCAATCCCAAGGGGCTTTTAACATGGGATCTAATGGAATGACGTACAGTAGGGGAGATACTATCGATGATACGCTGTTTTGGCTCGGCCCTCTCCGACACGTAGGAGGGATTTTTCATAGCAGTGGCCACTAGCCCGCCCGACTTCACACAGCATTGAACAGGCTGTATAGAGCCTTATAGTTGCATTTTCGAATAGTATCACAACTTTGTCATAATTAAACTCAGGCAAAGTGGATGCCAGCGTGAAACATTGACGACGAGACGTCATGTGGCTGTATATATACTGTAAATACAGTGGGCGGCCCTCACTTCACACAAGATTATATTAATCTTAGTGTTTTGCCAATTATTTGGCATTTATTACTTTCTGCAAAAAACAACACTGGGCCCACTTGTAATATCCTGCCGGCCCTCCCACCCCCTCCTACTGAGATACTACAGTACCTTATAGTAAGACAGCCCCCTCCCACCCCCTCCTACTGAGATACTACAGTATCTTATAGTAAGACACCCCCCTCCCACCCCCTCCTACTGAGATACTACATTACCTTATAGTAAGACAGCCCCCTCCCACCCCCTCCTACTGAGATACTACAGTATCTTATAGTAAGACAGCCCCCTCCCACCCCCTCCTACTGAGATACTACAGTACCTTATAGTAAGACACCCCCCTCCCACCCCCTCCTACTGAGATACTACAGTACCTTATAGTAAGACACCCCCCTCCCACCCCCTCCTACTGAGATACTACAGTACCTTATAGTAAGACACCCCCCTCCCACCCCCTCCTACTGAGATACTACAGTACCTTATAGTAAGACACCCCCCTCCCACCCCCTCCTACTGAGATACTACAGTATCTTATAGTAAGACACCCCCCTCCCACCCCCTCCTACTGAGATACTACAGTACCTTATAGTAAGACACCCCCCTCCCACTGAGATACTACAGTATCTTATAGTAAGACACCCCCCCCACCCCCTCCTACTGAGATACTACAGTACCTTATAGTAAGACACCCCCCCCCACCCCCTCCTACTGAGATACTACAGTACCTTATAGTAAGACACCCCCCTCCCACCCCCTCCTACTGAGATACTACAGTACCTTATAGTAAGACACGCCCCTCCTACTGAGATACTACAGTACCTTATAGTAAGACACCCCCCTCCCACCCCCTCCTACTGAGATACTACAGTATCTTATAGTAAGACACCCCCCTCCCACCCCCTCCTACTGAGATACTACAGTATCTTATAGTAAGACACCCCCCTCCCACCCCCTCCTACTGAGATACTACAGTGCCTTATAGTAAGACACCCCCCTCCCACCCCCTCCTACTGAGATACTACAGTATCTTATAGTAAGACACCCCCCCCACCCCCTCCTACTGAGATACTACAGTATCTTATAGTAAGACACCCCCCTCCCACCCCCTCCTACTGAGATACTACAGTATCTTATAGTAAGACACCCCCCTCCCACCCCCTCCTACTGAGATACTACAGTACCTTATAGTAAGACACCCCCCTCCCACCCCCTCCTACTGAGATACTACAGTATCTTATAGTAAGACACCCCCCTCCCACCCCCTCCTACTGAGATACTACAGTACCTTATAGTAAGACACCCCCCTCCCACCCCCTCCTACTGAGATACTACAGTATCTTATAGTAAGACACCCCCTCCCACTGAGATACTACAGTACCTTATAGTAAGACACCCCCCTCCCACCCCCTCCTACTGAGATACTACAGTATCTTATAGTAAGACACCCCCCTCCCACCCCCTCCTACTGAGATACTACAGTACCTTATAGTAAGACACCCCCCTCCCACCCCCTCCTACTGAGATACTACAGTATCTTATAGTAAGACACCCCCTCCCACTGAGATACTACAGTACCTTATAGTAAGACACCCCCCTCCCACCCCCTCCTACTGAGATACTACAGTACCTTATAGTAAGACACCCCCCTCCCACCCCCTCCTACTGAGATACTACAGTATCTTATAGTAAGACACCCCCCCCCACCCCCTCTTACTGAGATACTACAGTATCTTATAGTAAGACACCCCCCTCCCACCCCCTCCTACTGAGATACTACAGTACCTTATAGTAAGACACCCCCCTCCCACCCCCTCCTACTGAGATACTACAGTATCTTATAGTAAGACACCCCCCTCCCACCCCCTCCTACTGAGATACTACAGTATCTTATAGTAAGACACCCCCCTCCCACCCCCTCCCACTGAGATACTACAGTACCTTATAGTAAGACACCCCCCTCCCACCCCCTCCTACTGAGATACTACAGTATCTTATAGTAAGACACCCCCCTCCCACCCCCTCCTACTGAGATACTACAGTACCTTATAGTAAGACACCCCCCTCCCACCCCCTCCTACTGAGATACTACAGTACCTTATAGTAAGACACCCCCCTCCCACCCCCTCCTACTGAGATACTACAGTACCTTATAGTAAGACACCCCCCTCCCACCCCCTCCTACTGAGATACTACAGTATCTTATAGTAAGACACCCCCCTCCCACCCCCTCCTACTGAGATACTACAGTACCTTATAGTAAGACACCCCCCTCCCACCCCCTCCTACTGAGATACTACAGTACCTTATAGTAAGACACCCCCCTCCCACCCCCTCCTACTGAGATACTACAGTATCTTATAGTAAGACACCCCCCCCCACCCCCTCTTACTGAGATACTACAGTATCTTATAGTAAGACACCCCCCTCCCACCCCCTCCTACTGAGATACTACAGTACCTTATAGTAAGACACCCCCCTCCCACCCCCTCCTACTGAGATACTACAGTATCTTATAGTAAGACACCCCCCTCCCACCCCCTCCTACTGAGATACTACAGTACCTTATAGTAAGACACCCCCCTCCCACCCCCTCCTACTGAGATACTACAGTATCTTATAGTAAGACACCCCCCTCCCACCCCCTCCTACTGAGATACTACAGTATCTTATAGTAAGACACCCCCCTCCCACCCCCTCCTACTGAGATACTACAGTATCTTATAGTAAGACACCCCCCTCCCACCCCCTCCTACTGAGATACTACAGTGCCTTATAGTAAGACACCCCCCTCCCACCCCCTCCTACTGAGATACTACAGTATCTTATAGTAAGACACCCCCCCCACCCCCTCCTACTGAGATACTACAGTATCTTATAGTAAGACACCCCCCTCCCACCCCCTCCTACTGAGATACTACAGTATCTTATAGTAAGACACCCCCCTCCCACCCCCTCCTACTGAGATACTACAGTATCTTATAGTAAGACACCCCCCTCCCACCCCCTCCTACTGAGATACTACAGTACCTTATAGTAAGACACCCCCCTCCCACCCCCTCCCACTGAGATACTACAGTACCTTATAGTAAGACACCCCCCTCCCACCCCCTCCTACTGAGATACTACAGTATCTTATAGTAAGACACCCCCTCCCACTGAGATACTACAGTACCTTATAGTAAGACACCCCCCTCCCACCCCCTCCTACTGAGATACTACAGTACCTTATAGTAAGACACCCCCCTCCCACCCCCTCCCACTGAGATACTACAGTATGTTATAGTAAGACAGCCCCCTCCCACCCCCTCCTACTGAGATACTACAGTATCTTATAGTAAGACACCCCCCCCCACCCCCTCTTACTGAGATACTACAGTATCTTATAGTAAGACACCCCCCTCCCACCCCCTCCTACTGAGATACTACAGTACCTTATAGTAAGACACCCCCCTCCCACCCCCTCCTACTGAGATACTACAGTATCTTATAGTAAGACACCCCCCTCCCACCCCCTCCTACTGAGATACTACAGTATCTTATAGTAAGACACCCCCCTCCCACCCCCTCCCACTGAGATACTACAGTACCTTATAGTAAGACACCCCCCTCCCACCCCCTCCCACTGAGATACTACAGTACCTTATAGTAAGACACCCCCCTCCCACCCCCTCCTACTGAGATACTACAGTACCTTATAGTAAGACACCCCCCTCCCACCCCCTCCTACTGAGATACTACAGTACCTTATAGTAAGACACCCCCCTCCCACTGAGATACTACAGTACCTTATAGTAAGACACCCCCCTCCCACCCCGATACTACAGTGCCTTCCTTCATCCCTATATTCCAATCACGCCGAGCACAATATTCATGCACTCGTCGGCCTCTCTGGAAACGGTGAATCACGTCGTATTATGCAAACCTCGGCTCCTGACGATAATATTCCCCCCAGAACAGACGTAACGACCATATGGCCCCACAGCATCGCACGCGCTCAGTGGTGGAAAAAAGTACTCCATTGTTTTACTTAAGTAAAAGTACCAATAATGCCATTTATAAAAGTACGAAATTGAAAATGTACTTTAAGTACTAAAAGTAAACATACTCATATTGCAGAATGTGCCATTTCACAAGTTCAAAATGTGTTCAAAGTCTATTGAAAATAGCAGATCTACAAGCTCACAATGCAGCACAACGCGACACATTGTGAGCTTGTAGATTGGCTATTTTCAAATGGCCGAAATGTATAGGGTTGAAGTGGTTAATGTATGTTTTCTACATCGGTTTTCTAAATCTCCAAAGTAACTAGTAACTAAAGTTTTCAAATAATTGTAGTGAAGTAAAAGTACAAATATTGGCTCCGAGATGTAGCGGAGTCGAAGTAAAAGTATTGGAAATTGGAAATACTCAAGTAGAGTACAAATACCTCAAAATTGTACTTAAGTACAGTACTTAAGTAAAATTACTTAGTTACTTTCCACCACTGCACGCGGTACACACCGTGTGCAGTGGTGCAGCAAAACAAGGTTAACAGGGGTTAATAATGGCTGCCCCATGTCGGCGTACTTATTATGCCGTTATCACCTGCATTCATCTCTGCGGGTGACAGGCAGGCATTAAACATGTATTAGGAGTCAGGACCCTTCTCTACACGCGTTACTTCAATGTGACGCTCCTGTTGACCGACGTCATGGGAGAGAGAACAGAAAGGGAAGAAAAACAAGAACATTGAAATTACGCATTGAGCTTCATTAACCCATTCTGACCTGAGATCAGATTCAGAAGGGGTTTCCACTGGACACACACTGGTCTGATTGACCCATTCTGACCTGAGATCAGATTATAAAAATGTCAGTCGTTCTTCGATTTTCAAAAATAGCAGACCTACAAGCTCGTAGCGTGCCACTCGGTGGCGCGCTATGAGCTTGTAGATTTTTGCGTTGGCTATTCAAAAATAGCGGAAGGCGAAAGGGCCTTTCTGTGTGGAGTTTGCATGTTTTCCCTGTGTCGCCTAGGGTAGGTATACCCTCACATGTTCTCCCCGTGTCCCCTAGGGTAAAGGTACCCTCACAAAAAAACATGCAGTAATCCTGGTCTCTAAACTACCTCCCCCTGGCCAGCCGGGGCGCCTGATGGCGGGCGCCAAACATACCGGTCTGTTCAACATCACAACTATAAACCTTGATGGCTGCCCAATAACTCACAAACCAACAGTCAGAAATGTAGGAGTCATTTTTGACTCGTCCCTAACCCACATTAAAAGCATTACAAAATCTGCCTTCTTCCATCTGCGCAACCTAGCTAGAATCCGTCCAATACTATCACTACCCTGGTCCACGCTTTCATCACCTCAAGAAGAGATCACTGCAATGCTATCTTCTCCGGTCTACCGATCAACAATCAATCAAGGGGTGTAACGATACATTTTAACAGCGATACGTATCACCATACATGGTGGACGATACGATACATGGACGATATTGGTTTATTATGGCGATCCGATATGATTCAATGATTTGAAATCGATACAGTAACTATTTAACATACATTGACATTAACATACATTTACATTATTTTAAACTAAGTAATTAATCCCCTCTTTATCTTCTGAAAATTGCTAAATACCATGCACAAGATCTTATATAGTATTGATACCATCGATTATTTGCATAGCAAAACGATTCGATACCGATTATTTGCATTTGCAAAACAATACGATACATAATCAATGTTGCCGTTTTCATTTTGATATACTTCGATTCATGAAATGAAAAGCGATTTTTCGATGCAGTTACTATATGGTTACACCCCTACTGGTTACTCATACAGGACCACATCACAGCCACACTCATAGCACTACACTGGTTACCCATTCATGCCAGAGCAGACTTCCTCTCCTGACCTTTAAATCTCTAAATGGACTAGCTCCACCATACATGTCCAGCTTAATAAAAGCATACATCCCCCCACGACCTCTACGCTCCAAAGACACTGGAAAATCTGTTGATGATTCATATAGCTGTGTCCTATCGCATGGTACTTGTTTCAGCCATGTGTGTTGGCACATTTTATTATGCTTTACTGTGTTTCCTTGCTATTGTGTTATTGTGCTATTGTGTTTTTTTGCTGTGTATTGTTGTGAAGTGCACAGAGAGAGCATTGGGTGATATAAATAAAAAATAAACTGAAAGGAACTGGTCGGAATAACGTGTTCCTTCCGCACGCTATACGTCCGGCCGGGGAAACTCCCCCCTGTCAGGTGAAAAGTGAAAAAATGGGTTGCAAAATCGTGGGATAAAAATGTAAGAAAAGAAAAAAATAGCAGATACAAGCTCACATGACGTCGCGTCATTTTTGTGAGAACGACTGATTTTAGAAGGCATTCGTAGGAATCGGCCTCAGGTCTTAATAGGTTAAACCTCCTCTTTAATCTTTAAGCCCAGTGATTTATGTCAGTGGGAAAACCTACGTTGCCGTTACAAACCTGAGAGGAATACTTATGAGCCCGGGAGCTCCTGGTTGTGCAATTTCATTTGAGGGTTCATGGTGTCAGGAGTTCAGGACTGGTTAGCACCCAGCGCATTCTCCCCACGCTGACATCTTGTCTCCCTGAATGGAGTCACTTATCACTTTCATTGAGACCTGGGTGTCACCTCCACTCGTGACCCTAGTCACGAGGGGAGGTATTTCTTCCCCCCCTCGGCCTGATAAGAGTCAGACGAAGCCCTATCTTGCGAATCTCTGAACGTGAAAAACGCTCACTTCTTTTTGTACAGATTCCAGTTAGCGATAGCTGGGTCAAACACCGTGTCTGTTTTAATGTTCCCCCTGCTTCGCAGGAAGGCGCTGCAGGGTACGTGTTTTTCAACCTTCATCTGAGTGCTGCGATCTTTTCAAGTGGTCGGTTTGGCTTGCAGGCGCTCCGGGTAGAGTCGCAGCCTTGTGTTAAGGTCAATCTAATTATGAGGTTATCTTTTGAGCGACTGTGGAAGGGAAACGAGTAAAACCTTAGAACATTTATTTTGCATAATATTTTGCAGAGGGCAATCTCATCTTATCTATATTTAAGCAGTCTTTTATATTTAGGTACAGTATGCATTTGTAGCCTAACAGCTTTGGATTCCCAGTGCCCACTCTTTTCTGAAAACAGGAACACCAATGTGACCACTTAACTTGCCCTAACCACTGTCGTGTTAAGAGGTCAAATGGGTGGGCCATGTTATGCCATGTGAATGATAATAATAGCTTCAATTTATATAGAGCCTTTCGTGAACCCAAGGACGCTTTACATAAAATCAATGAACAACCAACAAACAAAACAAGAAACAATGTGCCATGATAAGCCCGAGAGAGCAGTCTTTGAAAACCAGCCAGTCCAGTGTTGGAGCATGGCGAATCTCCATTGGGAGAGAGAGAACTCTGGCTTATATAACCACAAACCCAGCATGCAGTGTTGCCACCCCTGCTTCCCACAACACCAGAGGGAGTTCAACAAACCATGTGCAACCCAGATTCGGCAAAAAAAAACAAGGGACTAAATTAATTTCGCTCCTATATGCCACCAAAATGTTGAACGCCCTACCAACAGTCATTAAGACATGCAAATCCCTTGACTCCTTCAAAACCACTCTCAAAGCGCACCTACGGGCGGCTAGAATTCGAAACTGGCCCCCGTAAAATCTGAATCCCACACCCACCCCTTTTCCCCTCACTGTATACGTTTTCCCCCCTTTTTACCTCCTCTATGATGATTTCCTGTTTTTGGCTATATAGAAGTGTATTATTTGTATACGTCTCTAAATTAAATGAACATGGTGGACCCTATTGTAAACAAGTGTAATGCTTTATGGTGTCGTACACAATTAACAGTTTTGTATTGAGTTGTGCTTGAAATGTACTGTAATTCTCCAATCTGTTACCCCATTTAGACCTGAGGACGATTCTACAAATGCCTTCTAAATCATGACTGTAACGGTGGGCTCTCTTTGCTAGAGCTAAGCTGTCACTTGGGCACCTTCTAACTGCTTTCTCAGGGAGGACTGAATTCTCCTTCAGGAAAGGGCTAGAAATACCAGGGCTCGAACGTGTATTTCTCAAAGGGTGGGCAATTGGATCTGACTGAGGATTGTTCGCGCGTTTTCCATTGGCATTTCCCCAGGGCGTCGACCTTCAGTGAGTTTACCCAGGGTGTCGACCTTCGGTGCTGTGTTCCCTGGAAGGCATTGGAGAGCAGGCATGATTTCCTTGCGGAATTGGCGTCTGTGTTCCTCCAGGTGTTCCTGATCTCTTTCAGAGGCCGTGTTTTCCCATTCCTTCTACGAGTTGTTTGATGTCTTTCCTAATGTCTTCCATTGTTGGGATGGGTGTGCCTCAACTTGGAGTTGGGGCACACCATATGAGAATGACCATATGTAACGGTGGGCTCTCTTTGCTAGAGCGAAGCCGTCACTTGAGCAGCTTCTAAGCTTTCTCAGGGAGGACTGAATTCTCCTGCAGGAAAGGGCTAGAAATACAACAGGGCTCAAACGTGTATTTCTCAAAGGGTAGGCAATTAGATCTGACTGAGGCTTCTGGCTCCATACGTTTCTGGGCTCTGTCCTCTTCTGGGTCAGCTAACTTATATTCCACAAACAGAGCTCTGCTGCCTCACCCAAGCCCTTATATACATGTGCCCACTTTCCGCCCTGGCGACGTCCGTGTGGCATCACTATCCGCGCTGTCTGTTGTCGAGGTAACAATGACAGTTTTATCAAAATAAACTCAGTTTCTATGTCAGTGGTGCTCAACCTTTTTCATGTCAAGGACCCCCAGAATGATCTGAATTCGGCCACGGACCCCCATGTAAAAATGTGTTGTACCAGGGACTAGAGTTCTCATCGGGCCCGAAATTTGAAGCCCGGCCCGGCCCGGCCCGGCCCTAACTGGGTCAGCCCGAAGCCCGGCCCGGCCCTAAAAAATACCATAATGTTAGACCCGAAGCCCTATAAAGCCTGACAAAGAAAAAAAAGAACGCCACTTTAATGCATTGCCAGCGCAGCAGCATGCGCCGTCAGTGAACCACTGACGGCGCATGCTGCTGCGCTGGCCATGCATTAAAGTGGCATTCTTTTTTTTCTTTCAGAGTGGGTCTGTGTGAGAGTGAGAACGGAGTTCAATGGACTTATCGCAGAAATAAAGGATTTATGTAGCTCACGTTAGACTGTTAATGTACCATTTCCATATCATTCTAATGGATTCCATTTCCAGTGGTGGTGACTGGTGAGTAGCTCCCCATTTCCTCTGAAGTGAAGCTATGTCCAAGACCCCAAGTATCGTCCCCGTTCGGTGTCCAAAAGAACAAACATAGCCTACAAAGTTTACAAACCATCCACGCACCCGCTCATGGCGTGTCTCGACAGCTTAGAGATCTGTTATTTTAAATCTGGCACATATAACGAGGAGCGCCGCTGCCGCACTGAGGGACGGCGGTTATAATACTTATCATTTTGTAAATCAAATAGCCTGTAGCCTGCAGTGGACTGTAACATTATAATACTAATCATTTTGTAAATCAAATAGCCTGTAGCCTGCAGTGGACTGTAACATTGCATGGTCAGATCATACACTACAGAATTATATGGATCGGTTGGTGACTATATGACGTTGATTAGGCCTAATGATTAGGTTATTCATCGCAGCCAGCTAGCTGGGTTTAACGAGATAACTGCTTTTGTCATGTTGCAGTCTATCGTGTGATAATCCGATTGATTTATAAAACATTTAGCATTATGAACTGAAGCTCATTTGGTGCGCCGCAAAACAGAGGCCAGCCAGCGGTATAAACATTAAACAACCACCCCACCGTTCACTTCTCTCTGCCTGCGCAGTCAGTAATCCAGTCCAAGCCCCCCGCCTCCGTCTTCCTCCTGTCACAAGTGAATCGCCATAGCGCAGCCCTCTTCATAATAAATACATACTTGTAGGCTATATAGCCTACACATTACACAAATAACAGAATTGCTATTTTTATTATAACATTTTTTTTAAAAGAAGAAAAATTAAAAATCACGGAAAATCACAGAGCCCGAGGCCCTGGCCCGACTCGTAGCGTGGCACTCGCTGCCGCACTATGAGCTTGTAGATCTGCCATTTTGCACTAGCTAAAGTATAACATAATGCTTAAAACACCAAAAGGGGTTCCCGCCATGAATAGGTATATAAATACTTCAATCAATCAATCAATCAATCAATCAATGCTAAACATGCCCTAAAAATGGATGCACTACATACAGTACACCACAGGGCTTCACAGCAAGACCGGCAACAATCAAGCACAAGCTTTTTCAAAAGTGACCTAAAGTATTACATGTTGTATTACATATCTCTGCTGTCGGGAGGAAACCTCATAACTCCAATATGTTCATTTTTCAGGAAATTAAGAAAACCTTATATTTTTTTAAAACAAAGCAATACTGCCTCATCAAAGTTGGTGTTGTAACTTTATGTATTGTGCTCATTATTTTCTTTTTTAATATATATATATTTTTTATCCCACAATTTTGTAACCCATTTTTCACCTCTGTGTCAATCATCTAATGTGATCCTGGGCTCTACACACCCTCCACCAACCTAGTCCCCATATATGGGGTCTTGTCCCCATATATGGGGACAAGGGGAGAGCAAAGGACTTGAACTCATGCTTCCTTCATGCCTGAGTGTCCAAGTTGCTCCTTTACACCTGACGGGGGAGTTTCCCTGGTTGGACGTAGCGCGTGGAAGGAACACGTTATTCCAACCAGTTCCTTTCCCCTCCATCAGGCGCCCCGGCTGGCCAGGGGGAAGCAGTTTAGAGACCAGGATTACTGCATGTTTTTTGTGAGGGTACCTACCCTAGGGGACACGGGGAGAACATGCAAACTCCACACAGAAGTGCTCATTCTATCTCATTGGGATAGTTCCAGCGATAGGAGCAATGTTTGGAACTACAGGCACCCTGCAGCGAGATCAAAGCGTGTCGCTACTCTCCTACTCTACACTCTGGTTTGAACCATCCAGCATGTAGTTACAGTAGTTGATGTTCAGTAGTTGATGTTCAGTCCGTCAGTGGCCTCAGGTCTTGCTGGGTTAATAAACACAACATCCTGCCTCAAGTGATGCCAGATGTTTATTCAATTGGGCCATAACCCCTTTTCATCACAGCCCAATTTACAACACGGCTCCTAAAAACATCTGTAAATCAGACAGGTGACCTTGAGCATTTTGTCCTGCATTCACCACCGAGCTAGCCTTGGAAACCCAGACGTTTTTATTTAAAAGTCTTCAATTGGGCATACAGTAGCGCAAAAATCACTCCCTCTCTGCTGATTATTGATCGTCTGCACCTTTGTTAAATTTCTCTCTCTCTCTCTCTCTCTCTCTCTCTCTCTAATTAATTAGTCTCATGTCCACCAGCTGTGTCTAGTTTCTCCCGGCGGATCCTGCCGGGAGCTGCCTATGCCATAGAAAGCATAGGTGAGATCACTCAATCCTCCACCTCGCACACATACAGTTGCGAGTCTCTCACTGACGCCATGCCGGGCACGCCTCCACTATCCACTACTCTCTAGCAGATTTCCCACTGCCGTGCGAGGGTTTAGAATTCCCCCGAAAATAAACAAAACGACATAGCTATACTCACTGTAGCCTGACCTAAGCAGAGACATTTCTGGTCTAGAGGGGCGGGTCCCTGATTGGATCTCATCGATCTGTCCGTCACCCCCGGCCCCTCCTCTCCCCCCTAGTGCAGCGCTACGTCACATCATTTAGAGCGACGCCCACCCGGAAGGGTTGACTCCCACTTTTAGACTGGTTCAGCCCACGGCTTTTTCCAGGCTTTCATCTTTCGCGCAGACGAAATGAAAGCCTGGGTATCGAGGCTATACTCACTGAAACAAAGCCTGCTAGACCATGGTAAAAGTCTATTCTCAAAGCTGGTAAGTGTCTCAGTTCCCCAGCTTCTGTCTAAAATGCACTTTGTGCCATTTTAATAAAGCAATGTACCAGATAGAGATGTCCCGATACTTTATCGGTATCGGAGAAGTATCGGTATCGGCGAATATGCCAGTAACAGGGGTCAGGGGTTGACACTATGGCAGGTGAATAAAATGTTGGGGCATGTGGAGTTTGCTATAGAGTTGCCCAAACTCAGTGCACATAATATGAGTCTGCTAAACACAAAACAAGATATATAGCTAGATAGCTATAAACGCAACACGAGATCACAACACTGGTATCGGTATTCGGTATCGGCAAACACAGAAATTGTGGTATTGGGATTGGATCGGGAACGAAAACAATGTATCCCTAGTACCGGACAGAGTACTTCTTTCTACTAGTACATGTCCGGGTTGCGCCTGCGCCGATCCAGTGAGATGCATTTTATTTCAGGACAAAAATAGTGCATTTTGGAATTTTGGAATATGGAAATATGTCTTCCCTGTGTATTTTAGGTTTCTTCCTGAAAGCCTTTGAGTCAAAAGGCCCAAAATACGTGCACATTAGTGACATCACAATATCATTCCCTCTCCTAAACACTCCCCCTGTGCGTTACCGAGGACCCAAGGAGTGCAGTACTGAGTGTGATGCTGATTGCATGATGGGCCTCTTCTCAGTAACACCGAGTACAGACACTCTGTACTCAGCCGAGTACAGCCACTCTGGGGGCCGAGCATCCCCCCCCCCCCCGACAAAAAACAACAACTCAGAGCTGCTGTCCAGGCCATTAGTGGCAGCTGTGCCTGTTCAATTTGAGGGAGCTTTTTATTGGTGTGAGAAGACGTACGTTAGTGTCAAAGTGTCAGACTCAAAACGTAATGAAAGCAATAAGAAATGGAAATAATAGGGAAAGTATGAATTGTGTTAGACAGACTATGCAACGTTATAAACATGTTATATATACAGTAGGGGTGTAATGATATAGTAACTGCATCGAAAAATCGGTTTTAATTTCAAGAATAGTATATCGAAATGAAAACAGCATGTTTGTATCGTATCGTTTTGCAATGGAAATAATCGGTATCGAATCGTTTTGCTATGCAATTAATCGATTGTATCAATACTACCTTTTGGTGTGTGGTATTAAGCAATTTTTTTTGAAGAAAAATGGGTTTAATTACTTAATTAAAGAAAATGTCAATGTATTTTAAATAGTTACTGTATCGATTTCAAATCATTGAATCGTATCGCATCGCCATAATGAACCAATATCGTCCATGTATCGTATCGTCAACCACGTATCGTATCACTGTTAAAATGTATCGTTACACCCCTAATACACAGGGTATAAACTAAAGCCTTTTTGAGACAAAATAACAGCAATCTTTTTTCACTTTTGGGACAATTTAGCAGCATTTTCCCCCAAACCATAATACAAAACAATCACACCCGTGTGAACTGAGTCATACGGTTATAGTTGTTAGTGCTCAATGCGAATGGCCTTTTAGGCTGCTCAACAGTGTGACGCAAATGTGACCCCAATCAGCTGCAGGGGTCAAAGGGTCGTACTACAAATAGACGGACGCACAGAAACACTCGGTCACTCATTGGAGCGGTTTGGCACCTCATGTTTAACCCAATTCTGACCTGAGATCAGATTCATACGAGGTTTCCGCCGGACACACACTGGTCTGATGAACCCATTCTGACCTGAGATCAGATTCTAAAAAATGTCAGTCGCTCTTCGATTTTTCAAAAATAGCAGACCTACAAGCTCGTATCGCGCCACTCGGTGGCGCGATATGAGCTTGTAGATCTGCTATTTTTCAATAGCTAAAGCATAACATGATGCCAACACCAAAATGGGTGCCCGGTCAGAATGGGTTAAAGGTATAGGTCGGAGCTCTGTGCATACAGTGCAGGAAACACAATGGTTAGTAGTCCTCCACATTTTACACGATTGCACACCATAATATATCCCCAAATCTAACCGTTGGCATGCCATGGAACTGTAACAACGTGAGAGAGACCCCATGGTCTTTCCTCTAGAGTACAATGTGATCACAGTGGAAGTTTTGTGTTTGTCCTTTTAGCATAGTTTTTTTTTACTGTACTGGCGCATTATGTTTAAACTTGTTAATGAAGTGTTCAATCAATCAATCAATCAATTTCACCCACATGGCCAAAATGTCAGCACACAAGCTATCTGATAATCATAAGGCTCATACAGCAGCTAGTCCACTAAGTTGTTCTTGTGAATCACAACTCGCAACGCAAGGCCAGTTTACAGTAACAATATAGGCTCGTCTTTATGCAGACATAATGCAGCAAACTTTATAATCTTCACCAAAAGAACAAAACTACTTTGGTGAGATTTGCTGATGCATACTACTGTAGATTATAGATAACATAAACAACACCCTGCCTAATTTATATGACTGAGGAGCTCTTAAAGGATTTAGAAAACACTGATCATTTCCAATGAGATTAGCCTAATATTATGGAAGAGCGCATGCACGCACGCACACACGCACGCACGCACCTTCTCACCCTGTGTACAATGCAGAAGGCTCAGCTGTGTCTTCAACAACCATGCAGCATTCTGAGGTGCTATTTACATGAGGATAGTGTTCAGATAAAACGGCAAAGTCCCGTTGCGTTCTCATTTTTTTTACTCTTTACACGAGAACACACACGTTATGCTATAATGTGCTATTATGCTATAATGTCGCTAGGTGGCGATAACGGGCTGCCAAATAGACCAGTCACCCACGTACAAGAAGAAGAACCCGTTCAAGCAACACGGCTCCGTCTTTTTGGCAAATCTAGAACTTCCTGTTTGAGAGCTAGCAAATTTAAGACATTCGGTTGCTTTCAGAATAAAAGTGTTCTTAATTAAATAATTATTACATTACATTATTAGTATTAGTATTACATTACAGTTATTGTAAAGACACACATTATGTAAAAATAAGTAATTAAATAACACAGAAACATAATGTGTGTCTTATAGCATCATTTAAATGCTTAATATGTAGTTTTATTGTGCAAATAACTTTTTTTAAATACTCTAGAGGGTACTCTTATTTTGAAGAGATCATCTTAAATTAGCTGGCTTAGATTTGCCAAAGAAACAGTGCCGCGCAACACTGCTGACAGGCAGCCCAGAGCATGCAGGCAAAGCGCGCCACGGGATGGTTATATATTTTATAATACATTATGCTATGCTACATAAACGCTGCTGCCGCGGCTGCCGCCTATCACAAGGCTTTTTATTTACATCATGGTTTTACATTCACCATCGCTGATGAGCAGCACTTTGTAGGCGAGGAGGGAGGCTTGTTCAGGAACTCCATTATATCATATATGGCTCTGCATCAATGTAATAAACATATGCACTGTGAGCCAACGTGAGCCATGATGTCATAAGTTTTGCGGATTCACCGTTTTGCCTGTTTACACGGAGAAGGGATAAAACGGCGTTCTCAAAGATTTCCACTCTGGAAGGTGGTTTCACTTTGTTGCGTTTTCACCTCCTGAGAACACAGTTCTCGTCTAAATGACAGCAGCAAACGATGCTTTATTTTGCCGTTTTATATGAACACCATCCTCGTGTAAATAGCACCTGAGATTCAGGGTCAGGCTGTGGAACTATTCAGTATTTTAGCCGTGACGTGAGCGCCCCCTCCTGAGATACTTCCGGGTCCTACTTTTGTGTCCCCATAGTTATACTGTGTCCCTCCGTCGGACTAAATCTGAGACGAAAACAACCACTAAAGTCTCATTTTACCGCTTTCCTTGCAACAACAAAGCTACTGATCTCCCAAATCTGTCTGTCTGCCCCACACGGAATACTATCGCCATTTTATTTCATTGTGTCAACTAAATCCTCATTAATGGAAACTAGATTCAACATACTCAACGCTGCACATATTCTAAATATGGCCAGGGAGAGGCAGTTTAGAGACCAGGATTACTGCATGGGGAGAACATCCACACAGAAAGGCACTTTTGCCAACCCCACCTAGGGTAACTAACTATGGGTACTAGAGACAAGCGGGTGGCGGATTTAGCTGCGGTTGCCGCGGGTGAACTGCAGTTTAGGGTGGATTTGGGTCAATTCAATATAATTTATAACGTAATATTGGATAAACCGCGGGTGACATAATGCGGGAAATAAATTAATGGCATCTATCTATATGCTTATTATAGCTTTTAAAACGCACAAAATATCGTGTGCGTGCGTTAGTAGTATTTTTAATTACATAATTTTCCATGATCTGGCACAAATTAGCCGCCGATGAAGTTGGGTCCTGTTGCACAACAACAACAACAACAACAACACAGTGGTCTCCTACAGCCTACAGGCAGCTACGCTAAAGTTACAGGCAGCTAGTGAGTCTGAGAGAAACTTACAACTAAGTAAAACAGAAGGGAGGAATATACGTTTGGCGTGGGACTGGGAGTGATTAAGTTCTTTACCCTGCCGATGACCTGCTGGATAGGCTGTATGAAAATACGTTGCAATAATGTGAGAATGTGGACGGCGGGTTACCATGGAAATGGATAAATACAACCACTACGTAACATTGGTGAACTGTCCAGAGAGTGGTGAGGTGACATTGTTTATACAAGTAGTATAAATAGCTGATCTACAAGCTCACAGCGCGTCGCAGCGTTGTGAGCGTTGTGAGCTTGTAGATTGGCTATACTGTATACGCTGGGCGCTTCCCTGCGCAGCGGATTGCGGGTGGTGAGGATTAATAAATTGGATTAATTAGTAAATTGCGGGAGGGGAAAGGAACTGGTTGGAATAACGTGCTCCTTCCACGCGCTACGTCCAACCAGGGAAACCCGTTGCTCTCCCTAGGTTGGCGGAGGGTGTGTAGAGCCCAGGATCACATCACAGGATGATTGACACAGGGGTGAAAAATGGGTTACAAAATCGTGGGACAAAAAATATGAATTAAAAAAAAAATAATAATAATTGCGGTCGGATAACGGGCGGATTATAATTATGCACACGCGGATTTGGGTGACAAAAAAAGCTCGGATCTCTAATGGGCACCGTGATGACCAGGAGGAGAGAGCACGCCCACAGCAAATCGAACCCAGGACTGTCCGACCTGCGACACCGTGCCCCGGGTGGTAGTCATTTATTAATTTACCTGCGGTGGTTGTGAGGAGGCCGGTGGTATTCCGAAGCCCCATGAAGTCAAACTGGTACAGTCTCCAGTACTTCTTGTCCGACGTCTCCACGGAGTTGCGCTTCCATTTGTATATTATCTCATCTCGCGGGTAGCCATCTAGAAACGGATGGTCAGCAAAATGAGAAGGAGAGAGGGGGGGGTGGGGGGCGGGGGGGGGAGAAAGTTAGTATTCCAGTGATCTGTAGTCTGTAGAGCCACCGAGGAACTCCCTACGAACCTCATCCCATCATTTTATATGTCGGAATACTTGAAATACTTTTCCCATAAGCAAGGCCAAAGCATGCAGAGCATCAGTGTTGTTTTTGGCACATTTTAGTCACCTGGAATGTTTTAGTGTTAGTCTAGTTTTAGTCCTGTGCGATTTTAGTCGACAAATCTACAGTTGATTTAGTCGACTAAAATGAATTTTGGTGGGCCTTGATGGCGTCGTAATGACATATTTTACACAAATAGCCGATTTACAAGGTCTCAACACGTCGCGCTGCAACGCGTTGTGAGCTTCTAGATCAGAATGCAACCAAGTGTAAAATTACTTATAGTGGATCTCTTGTCCACTAGTCGTTTCATTCTAGTCTCAGTTTTTGTCATCATAGCTTAGTTTTCATTTAGTTTCCATGTCGTTTTCGTCAGTGAAAAAAGGTAGTCGACGAACATTTTTCGTCTTGGTTTTAGTCGACGAAAACAACACTGCATGCTGCAAAGCTACTGTAGCGATGGAAGGTTATCACTCCTGTGCCTGTTCTGCAGTTAATGCAGGGCATGCACTTGTAAAGTTTTTGTTCCCAAGGCACACCGAAGTCACCAGTGCAGTGCAAAAATATATTAACTAATGCCAAATGAAAGACAGATATGCGTATCGAAGTTGTATTGCTGATGGTCAAACGGTTCATGAGCTACTGTATGCCTGTTCAAAGTTTGCATTTACAATTGAGTGCTATAGTGCAACCCTTTGTTTTGGCCAATGGTTTTGGGCTTCGCGTCCTCCAACTCTTTTGCGAAAACCGACTGCACGCTTCAGCCAGAACTGCTATTTTTGGCGGAAGGAGAAGGAGAAGACAGACAAAAACAATAAGGGGCCTTCAGGCTTTGTCCATTAAAGAAAGAAAACAAGAAAGAAAGAAAGAAAGAAAGAAAGAAAGAAAGAAAGAAAGAAAGAAAGAAAGAAAGAAAGAAAGAAAGAAAGAAAGAAAGAAAGAAAGAAAGAAAGAAAGAAAGAAAGAGAGAATAGAGAAATTACCAATACTAAGGAAATAAGCCATTTCATAATAAGGGGCTGCAGTCAGATATGGCTTTTTGGGGATCCTTGACATAGAAAAGTTTGGTAATAACCCTTCATTTACTGTTTGTTATTTGTACCCATCGGCTATAGCTGTAGTGACAAACGGTTATCTTTGCAACAAGTTGATCACAACCGAGGAAGGACATTCAGTGATACTCCAGTAATAAGGAACCAGCCAGCAGTCTGCCCTGTTTTGGCTCTGTGGTGGAAAGCTCAGCTAATTATGTAAATTATGTCGTTAGGAGGATAGCCATCTCTAATCAAAGTGAGCCATCGCCAAAGGCCTGCAGAGATGAGAGGTGCCAACATTTTTACCATAATTCAGACTATTTTAAAAGCCCCCCAAAGCATGCTTATAAACTACAGCTATCTGCGGCCTTGGCACTTTTATTTCCCCTGTCTATCCTAAGAGGAAGCGCAGACTGTTGTACACCTGTAAACAAAGTGTATAACGGCAATAGCCTTCTAGAAGCCTGTGTGTGTGTGTGTGCATGCGTACATCATTATCTATCGAGGATGGCTGAGTGAAATTAAATCATTTGTTCTCCTTGATGTGCTATGTCAGTACGCTTCAGCGGAACCAGGCCATTAATCAGTTTAATCTCCGTTTAGGATGGTACAACACGCAACTTGTTATCTCTGTTGCCATTAACAGACATTTATTTTCCGGCACGCTTTGTTTGTGCCTGTGATATTGTTTAGCTTTTAACAAAGTCGGCTTTCTTAGTGTGTTATTGTGTTATTTTAGATGGGAGAGTGGATAGGCAGGAAGCCAAGGGAAAGACAGACCACACACTCGCCATTCGGTGCCGTGTCATTAGTCAGAAGGTTAATTGTTCCGAAATTACTATCCCTATCTCTAACCCTAACCTAAACCTAACCGCAAGCACGGGAGCAAACCTAAACCTAACCGCAAGCACGGGAGAAAACCTAAACCTAACCGCAAGCACGGGAGAAAACCTAAACCTAACCGCAAGCACGGGAGAAAACCTAAACCTAACCGCAAGCACGGGAGCAGTGCATGTTCGGACTAACGGGACTTCGGATCTATGGGAAGGTCCATGGTTACACCCTCCCAAGGGGGGTTGGCTGGTAATTGGGAGACTGTAAACCATGTGTACTGTACATACTTTTCTGTCATGTACTTAAAGGGATATATAGTTCACCCCCAACATGATTTTTCCCCCCATATCAGTTCCTCACCCCATGGAGACTTGAACCAGCAGTGGTTCCCTATGGAGACACAAAGAGTCTCCTTTGTGTCCCAATAGGGAACCACTGCTGGTCATCAAATTATTGGCTGTGTGAAGTGAGCGGTGCAACTATACACTTATTGAGGGGCGCTAGCCTCTCCTATATACAGGTTTAATGTTTGTTTTTAGTTAAACAAACATTAAAAACGCCATTGACAATGAAGGGAAATTTAAGTAATCTTGTCCCTAACACAAACATTAAATGCCATTAACAATAAAGAGAGTTTAATGTTTGTTTTCATCATAGCAACATGAGTTAGACTTGTGTGATGTTTATTGTTATAGTTACTGTACTGTGGTCTGTATACTGTATTGGAGTGCACTGTGCTCTCTACTGTACTGCCACTTTACTCTGCTGTACTCTACTGGCAACTTTAGGTGGTGCAGCTTTCCGTGCTCGGACATACATACAGACACAGGGACAGACACACGGACACGCATAGCTCCGTAAAAAGAAGATGCGCATAGACATTATAATGAGCACAAGGACATTTGTCCTCTGGGCTTTCTGTCAGAAATTATAATTTGATTGCTTGCACCCAAATCCCAGAACCTATCGAGGACCACCTAAACCATGTTTAAGCTACCTAAACGAATGCCTAATGATAGCCCTACCAAAACCATGCCTAGCATTGACCAAACATGCCTGTCATTCAACACTATTTGAAAAATAGTTAATAAATTAAATTAAATACGTATTCAGGATTAGACTGAAACGAGTACGTGAAGGTATACTGTAGCACAACATTGTGTGGCTCTATAAAGTCCAAACCACACCAAAGGGTCGGGTTGGGACAAAACAGCTGTTTTAAGGTGAACCACACCAATACAACTCATTGAGTTGCAATGACTTCGTGGTCTACCTTAAAAACTGTTTTGTCCCAGCCCAACCCTTTGGTGTGGTTTGGGCTTAGGTCTCTGAATAGACAGATGTATGGTTCAATGTCCACACAGCAAGTGTCTCTTGAAAGCCAACGTCCAGAACAACACTTAGCACACCTCACTATTGTGCCACGAAACCTTCACACACACACTTGTCAGGTTTCTAATATACTCGTGCTTTGAAGTGTTCCTCTGTATGAACACCTTTGAAACATCCCTTGTTGAAGATTTAAGAGTGGATCTTAGCCGAGAACATGAGCAGAGCACTCACAGCATTGAATCAATTCATGGCGGAAGGCGTGGGAACAAGGCATATCCTTGTGCAGAGGACTATATATGCCACTAGTACTCCCATGTACAGTACGTTGACAGGTTTCATTTAGGTGTTACTGTGGCCAGCATGGAGCTCCTGTGCACTGCACATTAACCCAGTCTGACCTGAGATCAGATTCATACGAGGTTTCCACTGGACACACACTGGTCTGATTGACCCATTCTGACCTGAGATCAGATTCTATAAAAATGTCAGTCGTTCTTCGATTTTTCAAAAATAGCAGACCTACAAGCTCGTATCGCGCCACTCGGTGGCGCGATATGAGCTTGTAGATCTGCTATTTTTCAATAGCTAAAGCATAACATGATGCTGACACCAAAATGGGTGCCCGGTCAGAATGGGTTAACACATAAACGAAATGCACCCGCAATTAATGTTATCTCCAGCTGAGTTCACCCGGCAAAATGGTTGCAGCGAAGAGGGCCCATGGCCAGAAAGCCCTACTACTACTACTGCTGTATACACCCATGCTTGGTCTTTTCCCACTCCATTCCCCTCAAGTCAAGACATCACTCTATAAACCATATATGGCTTATAGAGTATCTCCAGAACTGGCGGGTCAAACTGTACAACCAACACAGGTATTGTCAATCTGTAGCTATGATTCCCTGCATTCATGTACAATTAAAAACACACATTCAAAACTGTGTGAGCCTGTAGATAGGCTATTGACGAATCTGACGATGAATGCATATTATTTTTGCGGAATATTCACCTATTACGGCATGCCAATTAAGAACCGGAATGCAAGGGTTCAGGTCGAAATGGAATGATTACTAGTAAAAAAAACCCTGATAAGAGTGGATAGGGTGTAAGAGAAGGATGGCATATCAGAAGCACAGGTACAGTATCAGGCCAGCTCATTAGCGGATGTCAGATTGATGTTCAATGACTTGAGGAGACAATACGGCTTCTCTCCTCTCCTTTCTTCTCCATCCCACAAGCCATCTGCCCGGGCGTATGTGACGCGTCTGCAGCCAACGCGCATTTCCCAAGCACTGGACCTGAAAGACGCTTCTGGCTGATCACTTAGTTAGCTCGCTATATAGCTCCTGCCTCCTGAAACCATTTATAGCTATCGGATATTTGATCAAAGAACGATGAGTCACTCTCAGGGACGTCAGACAGGGTACATGATAAATCTGATTTATATTTATCACTTCAATGGTTTTGCTGGGGCGGGGAGGGAGGGGCTGGGCTATTTGTATGACCCATCTCGAGAATCTGTATGCCGGAATATTCAGGGTGAGCGACAAAATAGCAGCCAGGAGAATGAGACTCACAGGACACTGCCAAAGACACCAAGAGCTCCAAGGCAGCAAACTGGTGCTGTGGGAACCAACACATGGGCACCGGTCACGAGGACGTCCCATACTAACATATGTGGATGTACTCAAGAAAGATGCAGGTGCGCAAAGCACCAACGAGCTGGCCGGATGTATGGAGAACCGGGATGACTGGAAGCGACGGTGGAGGGCTCGTCTGAGTATGACCTAGAGATCTCCATTCCTTTTGCAAAATCGAACGCGGTCTAAATGTTTGCCAACAGAAAAACAAAGTTGCTGTCTGTTGGCTCGCATTGCTCGATCGACTGCCAAGTGGTCAGATGGACACTTTCAAGGTTTTCAAGTGGGCTCTGATCCAGAAAAGGTTGAGAACAACTACGTCAACATAGTTTACGCAGGAGAAGAGTGACAGTTGCCCACCGCCATCTTTCGTGCTGTTGTTGCCTATGTGAGAAATCAAATGTGCTTGCGGTTTGTTCACCCATTGCAGCTCGTAAAAAAACAAATAGAGGGCATACAAAACAAGCTGTAACATAATAGAAAGCCATTTGTTGCCGACAGCTAAAGAACAAATGGGTTTCCATTATGTTACTGGGCCCTACTTCGAAATGGCATTAAATGTGCTTTACAACGTCTGAATGGGTACTGAACTAGATGTACCATCCTCTGCTCAGCATAACACAGTGGTGGAACCACTTTTTTATTTAACTCCATTTATTTCCCTAATGTCGAAATATTAGACCTGCCTGCATGTGACCCACAGAGGTCACATAAATGACCTCCCGTGTCCACATATAGCGTGAAACAGAGTGATGTGCAAATGTACGTACTGTACATGCCCTGGACAGCAGTGTTGTTTTTGGCAGCAAAATTCTATTTTAGTTTTATTCACATTTTAGTCACCTAGAATGTCATGCGATTTTAGCCGACTAAAATGTATTTTGGTGGGTGTTGATGCCATCGTAATGACTGTTTTTACACTCGCTGAAAACAGCCCAATTGTAAAATGACGTATAGTGGATCTCTTGTCCACTAGTCCCTTTTATTTGTTGACGAAATTGTCAGTATATTTAGTCTTAGTTTTAGTCACCATAGCATAGTATGTATAGTAGCAGATAGATATATAGTATAATATCATTATGTGACAGGCCTAAACATTCTCCCCTTCCTCCCCAACAGTTTTGACGTGGGTTTTGACGTAATCATTTTGGAAATATTCAAATTTGCCCCTTACGCACAAGATCGGCGGCATGATTGAGTAGGACGTTGACGTACGGGAAGAAAAAACTAAAAACAAAAAGTGAAAATATGTTTTATGAGATAAGGATGTTTCTGCCTGACAGCAACAATATCGTGGCTGGGTGTATGACGTTAGTGGTTCACTGGTTTGCACTCAGATGCTGGAACGTCAAGTTCTACACTTCGACTGAGATGGAATAATGAAAAGGACATTATGTCAATAATTATGTTGCATCGATGCATTCAATGTCGTACCTACAACCTGTGTCATTTTCAGCTCCCTGAGATGCACACAAAAGCTGTGTGTGGGTGTGTGTACGTGCGTGTTTGCGTGCATGTGCCAAAACTCACAGCTGGAGAAGACAAGGGGGCAGGAGTGTTCATCCATTGGGAAATTATGGAGCTGCAGCTGGCATTCTGCATTTATGGTCATCCTGGAAATACATGGAGAGAGAGAGAAGAGAGAGAGAGAGATACGTGATAAAAAGCAATCTCAGATGTGTTCAAAGGCGTCCCCAGAGTGTCAGAGGCCTTTGTCCCCCACGCTCTTTGGAACACAGAGAGAGAGAGAGAGAGAGAGAGAGAGAGAGATAGAGAGATCACATTTTTTTCTCTTATGCTTCTGTACTTTGTCGCTGCCGGCTGGAAAACACATACATACAGTATGTCCGAAACCGTTTATTTTTCCACTTTTTCCATTTAGACCCGAGGCCGATTCTACAAAATGTAAGTCTTCTAAATCCTGAAAGTTTTCAGAAAAACCTCTGTTTCTGTTTCTGTGTCAGTGGTGCTCAACCTTTTTCTTGTCAAGGACCCCCAGAATTATCTGTATTTGGCCACCGACCCCCATCTGAAAATATGTGTTCCCTCCCTCCTTAGAGTTAAAAACGTTCGCTGTGAAAGCATTATATTCAAAGATTTGCGCCAAATTTTCAAAAATAGCACACCTACTGTACAAGCTCGTAGCATGGCACTCAGTGCCACACTATGAGCTTGTAGATAGCTACAAGCTAAAGCAGGGGTTCCCGCCCAAAATGGGTTAATTCTTATTATTTCAAACATTTGAACACCTGATCGGCCGATTCTATACAAATGCCTTCTAAACCAGTAGTTCTCAAACATTGTCTTGTCAAGGACACCCTCCGTGAAGAATGGCCGCGGACCCCCATCTCAAAATGTTTTGTGCCAGCGACCCACAGAACACAAGATTGTTTGTGTCATTTAAAAACGACAGTACATCTGCTATTTTTGAATAGCCAACAACACTAAAATCTAAAAGGAAAGCTATTTTTGCTACTTTATTGTGACACTTGTAGCACATTAAAATATGTAATAATAATAATAATTCCCTCTCCAGAGCAACATTAGTGACTTCCTCCTGGGGGATCTCGAGACGTTCCAAGGCCAGTGAGTCGATGTAATCCCTCCATCTGCGCCTTGGTCTGCCCCGGGGTCTCCTCCCAGTGGGACGTGCCTCGAGGACCTCCCTAGGGAGACGCCCGAGAGACATCCTAACCAGATGCCAGAACCACCTAAGCTGGCTCCTTTCCAGGCGAAGGAGCAACGGCTCTACTCCGAATAATAATAAGTTCAAATGGGTTTTTCAACTGATTGTGAACCAGGGGCCACCACCCTGACTTCGAATCAACCTGGGGACCACTATTGTGTTGGGTGGGGAACTGGGGATATGGGCTAAGATTAGTGTAAGTTAACACTTGCTATGCGGTTTCTCAACCGTTGACTACTACTGGTAAAATGTCCTAATAATAATGACTCAACCAGACAATCCGGTGCAAAATACTGTGTTCAAGTTCAGGAGACTTGGGGAAAAAAAGCAATTCTCTTGAATGCTGCCTTCCGGGCATGGCATGGAAAGGAGTGGCATTTGCATTCTTTCTTGCCCCATAGTAAACGCTGCATTCGTGGTCTGGAGAGGGCAGTTGTTTTACAGACGGGTAAAAGGGCAGGAGCTGAAGCCCCCTTTGATGTCTATGTGTGCACGTCCCTGCATGTCAAGGCCCATTATTTAGTCAGCATTTAAGCCACTATTTGAGGAGATTTTGCCTAAAACTAGAGCATATTTTATTGTCATTGTATAAGATTTCGCCCACAATTATACATGCTGTATTGACGTGGTACCAAGATATAGGGGAGATTAGGAAATCATTGATCAAAAAGACAATTATTTTACATGCTCTAATTTTGTAGACTTCTTCTAAATTAAGTAGCCTAATGCAGTAACAAGTAACAGTAACAAGTAACAATAAATGAACTCTAGAGAGCGTAAAATGAAACAATTTAATTTTACACTCTCAAGAGTTATATCTATAATTTATAATTTTATAAAGGTTACCAACTCTCCATCATTTAGCTGGGGACCACCTGAAACTCCCTCAAGGACCACTGGTGGTCCCCAGACCACTGGTTGAAAACCCCTGCGCTACAGGATGCATGGAATAAGGACAGGGTACGTGTTCCTAGATGTTTCAATGCCAGGCACTATAGCCCCTAGGGGGCGCTATCCTCTGGCTGTGGCCCCCCTGTTGAGGAATGGTTTGAAAATAAAACGAAAGCGAGACTCTCGACCGATACCACACACTTGTCACATTAAGTGTGTTCAAAAATGGCAGAGCTGCAAGCTTGTTACATCTACTATCTGTTAACATGTTTTAAAGTGCACATTGTTTTTGCCACAAATCTCCCCTTCTTCCCTGTGGCACACTAAACCATTTTCAGATGGGCGTTCCGTGGCAGAATACACGTCAATTTGGGGGTCCTTGACACAAAATTGTTTTGAGAACTACTGATCTGGAAGGCCTTTTGTAGAATTGCCATCAGATGGATCATCTGTAGGGTCGCGAGGGGAGGCAACAGGTCCCAGGTCTCAATGAAAGTGAGAAGTGACTCCATCCAGGGAGAAAAGATGTCAGCGTGGGGAGAATGCACTGGGTGCTAACCAGCGTACCGATGATGATGGCCGGGTCCTGAGCTCCTGACACCATGAACCCTCAAATGAAATCACACAACCAGGAGCTCCCGGGCTCATAAGTATTCCTCTCAGGTTTGTAACAGCAACGTGGATTTTCCCACTGACATAAATCACTGGGCTTAAAGATTAAAGAGGAGGTTTAACCTATTAAGACCTGAGGCCGATTCCTACGAATGCCTTCTAAAATCAGTCGTTCTCACATTTTCAAGAGTTCAAAAATAGCAGACCTGCAAGCTCGCAGAGTGGCACCAACTTTTATATCTGCTATTTTAGCCATGCAGCCAGCACATCACTCAGGTCTGTGTGAGCTTTGTGTTTGGAGTGGCACCCTCCATGCATAATTCTGTCTGTCTCCAGCTAACCGCGACAACAATCCACAATGCACTCAGGTTTGCAGTCAATGTTAGTTATTGTCAGCAGGCAGCACACTTACAAAGGGCCGTATTAATTATGGCCTCTTCATCCTATTGATTGTTTTTGTTGAGTACTCCTTAAGCATACTTTAATTAAGCAATGACAAGCAGGGGCAAGTGCCAATGTGTGTGTTTGTGTGTGCGTTTTTTTTAACAATGACAGTTACCTAGTCTGAAAAACTATAGTTTTGCTGTACCGTTAAAAATAAAAATTAAACTAGAAAAAGTGCCCTTCTAGGCACAGGTCTCCACCAGGAGAATAGTAGTGTGTGTGTGATGTTTGGCAAAATGTTTAGGAGTAATAGAAACATGTGTTTTTTTCTTCATTTTGTTGAGGAAATCACTCATAGCATCTCTGAGGATAGAATTCTCAGAGATGTGCAGCATTTTGTACAAAACGGGCCACTTTGGAAGGCAAAGTCTTGATCACATGACTACAGAGATCATGTGTACCGATTTGTGTGAGATTTGGATGAAATCTGTGCGACTAACATAAACAATGTGTTTTGCAGAAATCGGCCTCATGGTGGCGCTATAACTGGCAGATGTGGAGGGATGCAGGGAAAATGTTTTTTCCATGGCCTCTAGGGAGTGCGTTGTATACAGATCGATGCAGTTATAGGTAAAACAGGAATTGCCCCGTTATAGCGCCACCGTGAGGCTGATTTGGAAAAAATAATAGTGGCATACCCTCCTCAAAATGTGTGTGTGTATAATTTCGCGGACATTGCACCTGTGTTTGTGATTTGTGGCATTTTGTTCAAAACGGGCCAATCATGTGAGCTTTGGAAGCCAATCTTATAGCCAATCAGGATGGAAGATGGGAAATTATGCAGATCCGACTATGGAGATAGTCTATACCGAATTGTGTGATGTATGGATAAAATGTGTATGAGTAATCTACAGAAATGTGTTTTGGCTAAATCGGCCTCATGGTGGCGCTATAACAGGCCGTTGAGGAATATTTGGGGTAGATGTTCATCGTTGGCATCCAGGGAGTGTGTGTTTGGCATTGATCGGGCCAACGGTGCCAGAGATTAGCTGGTAATGGACGGACGGAAGGACGGACGGACACACACGGACGGAGTGCAAAACATATTCTCTCATGCCTTCGGCCTGGTGGAGACAATGAGAAAATACAGACCTATCACACACACGCTCTCAAATGAATTCAATTTAATTAAAATATGCTTGGCAAGCATTCTCATATTCCCAAAGCATTAATGACTTGCTTCTGTATAGTTCTGCTGGCAATCGCTGTGATTTGGAGCAGTCACAGTCGCACCTGTGACTGGCACACATCGAGAGTAATTACCCACAGAAGCACATTGGGGGATTTGGCCAATTTCTTTGGGGGTTTAAGTGTGTTGCTCATTCCATGATTGCACGATCCTTACAGGTTATACCTACTGTAGTTGTAAAAGTGGTTAATCAACGATAAATAAATATTGGTTTTTATTGAAAGGGAGAAATAATCAACTGAAGTTAAGTTTCTGAAGTTTGTGAAAAGTTTAAATATACACACACACACACACCCCCCATATAGGACTAGTTTTTACCTCAGCGTATAGAGAATCTTCCCATTGTTCCAGATCCTGAGCAGTTGATTGGGCGTCGTTATCCAATGCGAGTCAGCGTTCTTGGAATTTCTGAAGATGGTGTCGGGAACCCAAATCAGTCCCACCATGTTGCTATTGGATGTTTACATACAGAGAGGGGGGGGGGGGGGGGGAGAGGATTCATATGACATATATGAATAATATTGTACAGTAGGATTACTCTACAGAATTCAGTCCAACTACTGTATGTCATTGAGAACACACATCCCCACCTGTTGAGGGTCAGAATGCGCATGCTACTGCTGTTGTACCGCAGTCGTGTGTCCACCCACGTCTGGGCGAAGATTATGTCGATCTGGTACTCCTGAGAGAGAGAGAGAGAGAGAGAGAGAGAGAGTGAGTCAGGAAGAGGACAGATGCTTATTTGAATAGATGCAGTTTATTTTAACAGTGATGCAGTTTATTTTTCAGTGAAAAAAGGGAGTCGACGAACATTCTTCGTCGACGAAATAAACACTGTTTTGTTAGGGCGTCAGGAAGGCTAGGGGCCATCACTGTGTATGCATATGCATGTGCACACACCTGAGCACACACACACACCTGCGTGACCTTTTCCAAAGAGGGTGAGGTGGGAGTTGTGACTTTCCTGACGTGAGCTCCCATTGTAACAGTGACCTTTAGAGTGGGTGAGAGAAACTGAAAAAACTGGGCTTCACACACACACACGGCGTGCGCACACGCGCACTTATGGATTTGAAATCAAATCAAATGTCTCACACACTGACCAACCACAATATTTAGGGCACATCGCCGATAATTGGAGAGGCCTCTCGTCAAGAGTGAGCGACAGACATTTGGCATTGCGATCAAAATAATTTCGGCAGCCAACACCCCATTTACCTCACAGCCATTCAAGCCTCCATGTGTGACACACACACACACACACACACACACACACACACACACAACGCCAGCAGAGTGTGGCGTTGTTACGTCTGCCAGAGATCAAGTATACTCTCGAATCCCCAAGAGGCATCTCTGTCTCCGTTGCTTCCTTCTGTGTCTTGTTTGGCGGATAAGCCTACAAGACAAGGCACTGAAGCAGCCCCCCCCATTATGCACGGCTATTATACGCGAAACAATGAAGCGTGGCGTCTGATATATCCGACTGAAATTAACTACCCCGCGTGCCGTGCGCGCGTAATTCCCTCGTGGATTCGGGAAAGCGGGAAGAAAGTTCAGCAAAAGTCAGTTTATTCAAGGCTATCGACGTGAAAACAAGGACCCCAAGAGACCCACGGTGAGATGATCTAGCTTGATATGCCATGCACATAATTATTACCTTGGTTGGGAGACTTTGAACCCAAGACCAAGAAGTCATAAACACAGCTTGGCGAGGTCGTTATCCCTTCTCTGGCACTCTCACCTCGCAATATATTTGATTTGATTCTTGGAGGCAAGGAGAAGAAAGTCTGTGTAGGTTATCTGGCAAACCGCTGGACCGCTCAGAATGCATGCTGATATTTAAACCGAGGCAATGCAACATTCTGCTCATGGTGATGCAAAAATAACTAAAAGTGTCTGTCAGTTCCAATTAGGCCTACATAACCAATACTTGTATACAATACAATAACAGGAGAAAGAATAACTATCATTCACTAGTATCAACTATAAGGAAACCTGTGTTACCATTACAACTTCATATTCTAATCACTATTCTATTCTTTCTATTTACTTGATCAACCCAACTTGTTTTCTGTCGAGAATTACAGTTTCAGGCCATCACTGCACACTGCTTGTTAAAGGATAATTCCATGCTAGAAGGCTTTCTTACCTTTATTTGTAGTTGTTACATCCCTACCAAAGAGGTCCAGGTGTTATTTTGTGCAAAAGCTCCTTATTGGCCATTTCCCCTACCATAAGCCCTAAATGAATTGCAATGAATTGAATGGATCTATGGGGTGTTGTGCTAGTTTGCTCATTTCCATCACTCAATATATATATTTTTTGTATATATCCTCTCTTCATAATGTAAATAATATCCCAAGCGGCACACTTTACTACTTATTTCGATGGAAATAAGCGAATTAGCACAACACCCCATAGCCCCATTCAATTCAATGCAATTCATTTAGGGCTTATGGTAGGGGAAATAGCCAATAAGGAGTTTTTGCACAAAAAAACACCTGGACCTCTTTGGTGGGGACATAACAACTTAAATTAAAGGTAAGAAAGCCTTCTAGCATGGGATTCTCCTTTAAGACTAAAAGTCCTTCTCTGCTCCTCTCAACTACAAAAACAATGTTTTGTAAGTTCTCTGAATACTAATGATATAACCAAATCTTGAGTTTAATTTGTCCTTACTTAATGAAACAAGTCTGTTTCCATGTTCCCCAGATGTACAGGTAGGCCTACATCCCCTGGACATGACGCTAGTATGTTGCAGGGACCCTTGATGCCGAGTGCCAAGCAGGACTGGGTCCCAGTTTTGCAGAGGACCGAACCCTGATCTCCTCAGGGCCGACACACTAACCACAAGGCCACTGAGCTGAGCTCTCCAATCTACTTGATGAATGCTTCGTCCTGCTCTTTGATGGAACATAAACTATGGCCTAAATTAACATTTACGACGGGACAAACTATATATAGTTGCAGCCTGTCACCCCCCGACAAAACAGACATTTATTTATAGTTGAGGCCCAAACATTTACTCTCCATAAAAGGAAAGTAAATGCCTGCAAATTAAATGCAACGGATGTCAAACAGCCGAGCCAAATCTGACTGTAATTAATTAGCTTGGCCCGGAGTGCAGAACAAATCACTTCTCACCTAATCCAGCCTCATCACTTTTGCATTGGGAGGGATGTGGGGGGTATGAACTGGTTCAATGACACTAATACTTCAATCATACTGGATACTTCCAGCCAATGAAGCGCGCACACACACACGCACACGCACACACACACACGAGAGAAAGAGAGAGAGTAACCCAATGTTGGGACTGCAGACATGTCTCGAGTTCATGATGCTCACTGACTGAGCCGCCTCGGCACACTGCTCTTATCCGCACATATCAATTATATGTGAACTCCAGAAGCCGAACACTGGCAAAGAAAGACAGGCAGGGAGGGAGGGAGGCAGGGAGGGAGGGGGTTGGTGAGGATTCGGAGAGGCAGAAAGCGCTCCAAATAAGCTATCTGTCATTCCTTGTTCACTTTCCAGACGTGCGGATGAGCACAGATGCAAATCAAATCCAAATGTGCCTGGAATGGTGGAGTGTATTTTTGTTATGAACAAAAAGAAAATAAATTGATCGGTTGGCTGGCTGGCTGGGTGGGTACATGCGTGGGTGCATAGATAAAGATGGAGATAGAGAGAGAGTCCATCTCTTTTTTTGTTCTCCTTTGTCTTTCTTTTTTGTTTTATTACATAATCCATTCAAACCGGGTAAGCATTTGTCGTCATTTTCTTTTTTTTTAATTATTTTTATCCCAAAATGTTTGACCTGTGTCAATTATATAATGTGATCCTGGGCTCTACACACCCTTCCCTGGTTGGACGTAGTGCGTGGAAGGAACACGTTATTCCAACCAGTTCCTTTCCCCTCCATCAGGCGCCCGGTTGGCCAGGGGGAGGCAGTTTAGACTCTAAACTCTAAAACATGCAGTGATCCTGTTCTCTAAACTTTAGAGAACAGGATCACTGCATGTTTTTTGTGAGGGTACCTACCCTAGGGGACACAGGGAGAACATGCAAACTCCACACAGAAAGGCCCTTTCACCAACCCCGACGCGGGTATGGGCACTGATGACGCAGAGGAGGAAACACACAGCGTCCCGAGCAGGAATCGAACCCAGGACCTTCTAGCTGTGAGGCGAGAGCACTACCAACTGTGCCACCGACGTGCCCCCTTTGTTGCCATTTTAGATGTTAGCGTTGGCTATTAAAAATAAATCTTTAAAGTGTGAGAACTGCTAATATACGTATACGGTATTTGTAGTATCGGCCTCAGGTCTTAACCCATACTGTACGAGTGTACGGGAACCCCTTATTAACTGGAGTATTTACAATGTACAATAATTTAATTACTATAATTTAGTTACTATAGTTACTTTGTATATTTTGATTATTATTACAAAACATAGGCCTACTACATTAGCCACTTCAGCTCAATTTAAACTTACAAGCTTGCGATGATTTGTGAGCTTGTACATATATAAATACATACTCTAAATATATATATTTTTATAGGCCTACATTTTATGATAACTTGTGAAAGGGGACATTATGCATAATGAGTACTTTTACTTTTGGTAATTTAAGTACATTTTGATGCCAATACTGTTTCACTCAAGTAAACTTTGGTTGCTTTAGTTGTGACAGAGTGTTTCTACATTGCAGTATTGATACTTTTACTTGATCCATTTAGACCTAAGTTCGATTCTACAAATGTCTTCTAATCCTGACAGTTTTCTGAAAAACACATGTTTCTACGTATGTGTCACAGTGAGCCAAGGGGGGTAGGACCCAAATGCAGGACAGAGAGCAGGAATTTTCTAATTAAATGATTTATTTAAGCATGTAGTAAAGCTAACAAACAAAGGAGTTGTAACTTGTAGCTGTACGCTCAGGAAACTCAGGAAAGCCAAAAACTCTACTGAGCACAAGGAAGTAAAACATAAAGTCCAAAAAGCAAACCTTTCACGAAGCATAAACCAAAGAACCAGGAACTTCAGGGTACAACACAGGGACAAAGAAAGTATGACCTGACAGTGTGTTTGTGGAATGAGTCCAGTCTTATAGGGACGGGTAATTGCAGGAGTGTTCACAGGTGTGGAATGGACATGGCACTGTGTAGGGCTGAAGAGGGGGTGGAAACAGGTGTGTGACAATGACTGAGAGAGGGAATGGAGAGTGGGAGTGGCTAAACAGGGAGACATGAGGTGAATCCCAATTGGGATTCACCTATGGTCTGCACCATGACAGTATGTCAGTCGTTCTCAAACACTTTCATGTCAAGGACCCACAAAAACATATGAAATTGACCGCCGACCTCCATATGAAAATATGTTGTTCCAGGGACCCCCCAGAAGCAAAGATTTGAGTTAAAAACGTTCGCTCAGAAAGAATATATTCAAAGATTTCTGCCACATTTTTACGATAAAAAAAAATTAGCAGACCTACAAGCTCATAGCGCGGCACTCGGTGCCGCTCTATGAGCTTGTAGATCTGTATAACAAGTATAACAACAAAAGTATAACATATTGTTTAAAACATCAAGAGTAAAAAGAGCACTTTTTTCTACCACTGGGAGATACGAGGTTCGTCAGCAACACTAGAGTGAGATAGTATACCGTCTGGGCGAGTGTTGCACTTTACTGCACTTGGCTTTGCTTTGAAGAGCATCCCAGGTTGGAGAGAACACTGGACCAGTGCTACTCGACCATCCCAGACGCATATCATGCAGTGGCTAGAGCTCCTCTCGTGAGTCCGACCACAACACCATTCTCCTAGTCCCTAAGTATCGCCAGAAACTAAAGGTGGCAAAACCAACTGTCAAACTATGTAGGAAATGGTCTCCACAAGCCATAGCGACATTACAGGACTGTTTGGAGTCCACAGAATGGACTAACCTCTGGATTGACGGTCAGGATATTGACACGTACACTGACACTGTTACATCTTACATTCACTTCTGTGAGAGTGTTTGTATTCCCACAAGGACCATTACGGTTTTTAACAACAGCAAGCCCTGGTTCAATAATGAAGTGAGATCGCTTTGTAGGGAGAAACATGCTGCTTATAAACGTGGAGATATGGGGAATTATAAGAGACTGAAATATGAATTTCAGCGTGCTGTCTCTAAGTCTAAGGCCTCCTACAAAGTGAAGCTTGAAAACAAACTGCAAGCAAATGACATCAAAGGTGTATGGCAGGGTTTGCAGGACATCACTGACTATAAAACCAAACACCATGTCCCAGACAGGGACCCCTCCCTTCCTGGGAGGCTTAATGATTTTTATTGTCGGTTCGATAGTGAAAACCATCAGTCCCCCTCTTTTCCAAGAGAGCAGGGTGATTCTCCACCCACCATAATATGAACCATGATGTCAGACTGTTGCTCCGTCAGCAAAACCCTAGAAAGGCGGCAGGGCCTGATGGCGTGTCGTCTGCCACACTAAAGCACTGTGCTGACCAACTTGCACGTATCCTCACTTCCATTTTCAACTGGTCACTTGAACTCTGTACTGTGCCTGCTTGCTTTAAATCTGCGGTTATCATTCCTGTCCCAAAGAAAAATAATATCACCTGTCTTAATGACTATAGGCCTGTTGCCCTAACATCTGTCATTATGAAAGTCTTTGAGCGACTGGTCTGTAAACACCTGTCCAGCATAGCACTAGACCCCCACCAATTTGCCTACAGAGCAAATAGGAGTGTAGATGATACAGTATCCCTCTGTCTGCACACTATTACCCAACACCTAGAATCCAGATCCACCTATGCTCGTGTACTTTTTGTTGACTTCAGCTCCGCATTTAATACAATAGTGCCTGGGAAGCTGATTTCAACCCTACAGGAGCTAGGCGTCAGCACACATCTATGTAAATGGATCTTTAATTTTCTATGTGGCAGGAAACAGGTGGTCAAAATAGGTGATCTCGTCTCGCTGTCGAGGCTCCTAAACACTGGGGCCCCCCAGGGGTGCGTCCTTTCTCCACTTCTCTACTCATTATACACTCATTTCTGTCAATCTCACTTTAGTACAGTTATGATGTATAAGTTTGCTGATGACACATCTTTAGTAGGTCTTATTACCAACGAGGTTGAAACCGACTACCGCAGAACAGCTGGTGAGATGGTGTGAGAGTTACAACTTGATTCTAAACATTTATTTATTATTATTTATTTTATTTTATTTTTTATTTGTATTTATTTATTGTATTTATTTATTCAGCACAGTATAAAAACAACACAGTGAACATATAAATATGAGAAGGGTAAGGTGCTAGGCTGAGGCAAAAAAGCCCAAGGGGCTTATACGAGGCCTCTACCTATATAGACAAGTAAGACGCGCAAACGCGGGAAGCGAACGCAGCTCGTAAATTGCAATAACAACAATTACTGTGTGTGTGTGTGTGTGTGTGTGTGTGTGCTACAGCTGCGCCCTCTGGTGGCGGGCGGGTGGTGTCACAGCGGGACAGACAGACAGACAGACAGACAGACAGACAGACAGACAGACAGACAGACAGACAGACAGACACACAGACATGATCTGCAGGGTCTCATAGTTAGTGCTCACTTCGTTCGAAATTAAAATGAAACATTGTCCATGAGATATAGAATATCCAGAAAACATGATTGCAGTATATAAAACATAAACAAAACAAAAACACAACAAGAACATGATTAGAATTTTTGGTTATTTACATGATTAGAGAAAAGAATAGATGATACAAAGAAATATAATTAGGTGATCTGGTCAATTAAGTGGGTCCTAAACGGCCCAGGCCGTAGCGTAACGGTCTGGGCACCGGACTGGTAATCCAGTCGCAGTGTGCCGCGGGTTCGACTCCCGGACCCGACACGGCCTTTACTGCATGTCATCCCCCCATCTCTCTCCCGTTTCCTGTCAGCCTACTGTCTGTCCCTTCAAAAATCAATAAAAGGCGTAAGCCGCAAAAAAAATATCTTAAAAAAAAAAAAAAAGTGGGTCCTAAACTTACAGTATGTTTGAAATGTTTTAATGAAGTAGAATTTGATGAGATTGCTGTATAGGTGTTCCATAGCTGGGCCCCCCTGTATCTGATGGAGAACTGACACAGACCAGTACAGAACTTTGGGAGATGTAAATGATTTGACTGTCTCGTATTGAAGTGGTGCACATCACTGTTGAACTGGAAAAAGTATTTACATGGCAAAGGAAATGAAACTGGTTGGAACAATACTTTGAAAATAAAGTTGCAGGTTTGGTATGTATTTAAAATTAAAGATTGGTAAAATATTGAGTTGTTTAAAAAGAGGGGCAGAATGAGCACACTGTATGTGGCAATCCCGCAGAATCTTTTTTGCAAAATGTGGAGTTTGTGAAGATGTGTATTATAAGTAGCTCCCCAAATTATATTGTATTGTATTCATCAATGGGGAAGAGGTAGAAAGTGTTCCCTCCTTCCGGTTCCTAGGGACCACCATCCATGAATCCTTATCATGGGATCTTAACACCAGTCTCATAATAGGTAAATCACACCAGCGTTTCTCAGGAAGCTTGCGGCAGCTTAAGAAGTTCAAAGTCAGCCAAGCAGCCATGACTCACTTCTATAGGGCCACTATTGAAAGTGTTCTAACCTTCTCCATGCTTGTCTGGTTTGGTCACACAACCTCTCAAGACAAATTAAAGCTGGAAAGAGTAGTACGTCGCGCATAAAGAACACTTACACTTTACTCACTCTATTCCACCAGAATAATTAGGAAGGCAAATAAAATCATTGCAGACAACTCCCATCCTGCACATCACCTCTTCAATCTCCTCCCATCAGGCAGGAGATATAGAAGTATCCAGAGCTCTACATGTCGCTTCAGGGATAGCACTTACCCTGTAGCCATTAGACATCTGAACTCATAGTATATGCATATAGCACTTATATGCAATATGCCTCATAGGCTCATAAGCTCAATGGGGACAACTACAGTGTGTAAATACTTTTACTATTGGTGAGTTTATTACTGTAGTTTGTTCAACAAGTTAGATTGGAGACGTGTCGTCGTGTCGTCCGGTACAGTAAAGTATAGCAGGAGTTCCTCCTCACTCAATATTATCCAGTTTGGTGACAGTCAAACTAAAGTAGCTCTTGCCGTGATTTCATGTTTCTTCATGCTTATCCAACAAAACTGCAGGCGTGCCGCGTGTGGCATTATTAAAAACAAACAGCTATGCCGCACGATCATAGTTATAATAGTCGCGATGGATTTAAGTAGTTGATCATCTGATTCATAGCCTGCAACTAGCCTGCTAGCTAGCAAACCTAGTATGTAATCATAACCTCCTCCTAGCTTGTAGCTCCTTCTAAAAACCAAAGGAACTGTGGTTGTAACTTGTTGTTGAACATTTAGGGTTGTATGAAAAACATCGCATCGTTGATTCCTCCTCCTCCCCGCTCCAGTCATTCTCCAACTGAAGAACAAACATTGTGAACAACGTAACATGCTATGCTGCTCCGTAGGAAGGTCTTGCGCATCAAAAATAGCAGATCTACAAGCTCACAACGCGTAAGAGAGTGGCGACACTCGCGTTGAAACCCACTGTAACAATGGAATGCAGAAGTGCTCATTCTATCTCAATGGGATAGTTCCAATGTTTGGAACTATAGCCCATAGGTACCCGCTTTGCGGTGAGATCAAAGTGTGTCGCCACTCTCTTACTATTCCACTCGGCCTGCATTCACCGAATCTGTTTTGCAGTTAATCCTTCACTCGCTGGCTGTTTCAGAACACAATGTTTTAATGCTTGATTGGATGGAAAAAATATCATATTTTACCGCCGACTAATCAACTATAAATCGATTTTGATGGTAGTCGAGTCGACTATCAAAAATCACGTTTGGTTAATGCCCTAATACAGAGCCATGTCTCTTGTGAAATTGTACATGTTTGGAGGAGGCAAAGCAAACAAGGATTACAGGGTGGCTGGTGGCAGCCATGCAGAGAATACAGAAACAGTGGCATAACAGGTGCGATATCGCTGTTATACAACAGCTCCATTGAGACAAACAGAGCGCTATCTCCGCCAGGCGATGGAGGTGATCGAGTTCATGTGCACGCGTGTGCGTGTGCGTGTGCGTGTGTGTGTGTGTGTGTGTGTGTGTGTGTGTGTGTGTGTGTGTGTGTGTGATCAGTCAATCAATCATTGGAATACGCTCAGACTCTCCTGCAGTCTCTTGAGCAGGCCTCCAACTGAGGTGGTCTTTATCTCAACGAGACGAAAACTGAATATGTAAATACGATATATGCAAATGGGGGCCGTGTGCAAAGACCCTGGTGCTAGGGGTGGCAGGGTTGCCTAGTAACCGCAGTTAGGCTACCAGTTAGTAGCCCAACTTCTTCATATATCGTGTAAAGGGGGAGGGGGGGTGGCTTACGGATATATCCATAGCTGGCATATAACGTCCCATAGGCGGGGGGTACGGATATGCACGGACTTGGCAAAATAAAATAAAAGTTAAGAGTCCCTCTACAGCAGGGGTCGCCAAAACCGGCCCCTCGGAAATTATTTCTGGCCTGTGAGATTATTTTGAGTTTGAGTTAGAATTATGTTGGGTTTTTTTGGACTAAGAGTACCACATATACACTATGGCCCTCATTTATCAACCGTGCGTACGCCAAAATATGGGTGCACGGCTGCATGCCGAAATGACCGACATTTTCGGCAGTTACCATTTCCGCCAAAGCTTGAAATTGAACTTGAGTAGGACAAAAAGTCACGGGAGCTGACGTACGCTGTCCGTCGTCAAATGTCCGTCGTCAAATGCCAAATGTGCCGTGCCGGTGTGCCAGCCAGCGCAAGTGCAGGGGAGTCGAGGGGACCGCACCCAACAGTGCCAGTGCCATGTACATGAAGCTGGTTTAGGTAGCACATTCATATAATTGACAGTTGACAGCCACTGCAGCGACTCGCGGGGCAATCTAAATAGATTATCGTAAACGTGCATTGTCACGGTGTAGAGACAGACAGGACAGGAGGGAGGAGATGCACCTAAAACAGCAGCGTGTGTGCGCGCCTATTTAATTGTTATTTAATTCATATGGTTCACATGGGTTCAGGTTTTCGTTCACTAATATATTTTGTTGTATATATTAAATTAATGAAGACTTTAATAATTTAGGCTACAACAGTAGCCTACAAATAACAACACACAGTAGGCGCGTAGCGTGGATCAAATGATTGACTGGGCAAATTAGCATGGCGGGGGGGGGCGCATCCCCAGACGTTAGGTGTGAAGTGTGGACAGTTTGGGGGACCATTTAAAACAAAGGCGGCTTGCATGCTGTGGTTTACTAACCAGAAAGGCAAGCGAGGTGAGAGGAGAAACAGACAGGGTAGGCCTTTATTTAATTCATGCAGGTGTTCGTTCTTTATATATTTAAGATACAATAACACACCAGCGTGTGCGTGCGTGCGCCTGTGTGTGTGTGTGTGTATATGAGGGGGGGGGTGGGGGGGGGGTGAGGCGGGCAGCAAGGGGAAACTTTTTTATTTGCTTTTTCCATTGTGTAACTATAGGTTACCATGCGTTGTTTGGTCGTATTGCAGTATTGCATGTCGCAAAAACGAGGGCGAGGCTTGATTTCATAGGGCGTGCCAGATAGATTTCAGCCGTCACATTTATTAATGTAGGAACGAAATTAAGGAAGGATCAGCTGTTTGCGATCACTTTATAAATGCCGTGGCGACGTGGGTGTACTAGGAAACCTGCACTCGAATCTGTGGCAGATTTTACACTCAATTGATAAATGAGGGCCTATGGCTATAATGTCTAAATAGAGAAAATTCACACCTGATCTGATGCTTATTAAACATAATTATATCCGAGGGAGCAGCAATATGCACACAGACAGGCCGGTTGCTTGCAGTGCATGGACCTCATCAAATTCTTGAGTGGAAACATTCTGAAGGTGCTGCTATCCATGCTTGAATGCTTCATCTTGCAATCTAAATTATATTGTTTGCAAGCAAGCAGCCAAAATGTCACGACAAAGCCTTTGTGTAACTTCAAAACGGCTTTGCATTGACGAAGAAGCTTTTCCTCTGAAAAAAAACATGTTTTCACTGATTGCAATTCCTCTTCTTTTACGCCCGCCAAAATACATTTTAGTCGACTAAATCAACTGTAGATTTAGTCGACTAAATGGTGACATTTAGTTGACTAAAATTAGACAAACGCTAAAACATTCCGGGTGACAAAAATGTGACTAAAACTAAATTAGTCAAATTTGCTGACAAAAACAACACTGGTACCAACCAACATCATCACCGCCCACGTCAATCACTATTCAAAGTAATGCAGAGAGAGAGCATAAGGAGGCCGACAGTGCAGGGAGAGCACCTGGCATGGGGGTGAAAATAGTCTTTAATGTTTAATTTAAATTGAGATATATTGTCGTAAAAAAAAGGCTAAAAATCCGTGCCCTTGGTAAAGCCGGAAAATGACTGCAACAGCACATGTTGACTGTAGAGGGGATATGAGTTACGATCCTGTCCCCATCTAGCCTGACACTCAGTCTGAATTTTCATTTATTTATTAGTTCATTATTCAGACTGAAAGCCTCCCCCACGGCAGCAGTTTACGGGATTGGCGTTGTCAAAGTGGCAGTCTTCGGTGATTGGTTCATATCAACCAATAAGAATAGTAGGGAAGCAGATGACGTCAATCATGAGGCTATGGCTAACCTGTTTGCTAACGAAACAAACAGCCAAAGAGCGCTACTAGCATGCAAACAAAAGCGGTAAAATGTCGGATAATGATGTTTATAAAACCTCCCATTTCTGTAAATTAACTATTCATCATACGTCGATTTAATAATAATTGATACGGTTGTGAGTCACCGCAGTGGGGGAAGCCATGTTTGTTGTCTGACGCTGTCGAGTGAGGGGGCTGATGGCCAATCAGAGCTGTTGTGAACAGATTTTCGACCAAGACTGACGCGGTCGTAGCCAGGGAGAGTCACCAGACCTGAATCGCCAGAACATATTTTCTTAATTAGCGTGGCTAGCGATTCAGGGCTGGAGCCAGGCTAGTCCCTATCGGGACATTAACTGGAACGGCAATACCAATAGTATGTTGCTGGCAGGCAGTGTGCGTAAGCCACTCATCTGTGATGTGAACAATAACAAAACCTTTCTTTTCACATGCTTCATTATATTTACAGTGTAACAAAAGATGTAACCTTGTGACCTTTTCACCATGGGTTATAAACTAAACAATAGAGGCTTTCTTTCACATATTGAGGGTGAGACACAAGGTACAATCGTCCTTGGTCAGGAACATCAATGTATGAATTTCACATGCCATAAATAATGCATTTTAGGAAGGAAGCCATATTGAATCTGTACCCTTTGCCACATTTGGCCCTCGGGACGGACTTTGTTCTCAGTCTGTCTTTCTCACACAAACACAAAGAGAGAGAGAGAGAGAGAGAGAGAGAGAGAGAAATAGACTCGCATATCGGACAGAAAACTCATTATTGCGAACGCAGTGAGCCACTTACTATGACAGCAAGGGCTGAATGTCTGTGTGTGTGTCTGTGTGTCTGTCTGTCCCGCTGTTACACCACCCGCCCGCCACCAGAGGGCGCAGCTGTAGCACACACACACACACACACAGGGCGCAGCTGTAGCACACACACACACACACACACACACACACACACACACACACACACACACACACACACACACACACACACACTCACAACCACACACACGAGCTGCGTTCGCTTCCCGCGTTTGCGCGTCTTACTTGTCTTACCTTGACCATACTACAGTGTCACACAAAATAAAAGCATCAAAAGTAGCAGCGGACTGACCTCTTGCCTCCTTCTATGCATGAGGAGTCCAAGCTGCTTCTTTTCACCTGACCCCCGGCCAGACGTAACACGTTATTCCGACCAGTTCCTTTCCCCTCAATCAGGCACCCCGGCTGGCCAGGGTGAGGTACCAAGATTACTGCATGTTTTTGTGAGGGTACCTACCCTAGGGGACACGGGGAGAACATGCAAACACCACACAGAAAGGCCCTTTCGCCAACCCCACCTCGGGTATGGGCACTGATGGGGGAAACTATTAAGTTTTATGCTGTTGCTATAGGACAGTGTCACTCCTTTGCACTACAAAGAAGGATCTTTAAGGCAGTCATAATACGAGGATTCCTTCAGGGTGAGGGTGAACTTACTGTACAGTGCTGTATATGCAATACTATAATAATAAAACTGTGCGGCACCTGCAGACATGAATGGCATTAAGCCATTGAATCATCACATGTGTCTGTATCCCTCTCTCTATATATGGTACTTATTACAATATGCTGCTGCATTGTGAGAGGAGCCGAACAAAAATAATTATACGTGTGTACACGTAACAATAAAAAACCTCTCTTAGTCCGTCAGTCTGTTTTGTCACTTACTTGGTGGCCCACATACCCTCCCCCAGCCCAGGACCAGCCCACGTGGCCGGCGCCACGTGGAAGGGTGTTCCCTTGCATTGTGACTCTGAACTGTCGCTGTTGGACGTGCCGTCGTTGCCGCTGTGGGTGTGTCAGCAAAATAGTCTGCAGAGACGCTGACGAAGGGGCTTTGGGCTGAAACGCCGTTTGTCTTCCGACTGCTGCTGTGCACTGTAATAAATCACTTAAACACCGGGCACGGCTGAAGGCTTGAGTTGAGACATGAGGTTTGAATTGAGCACATTGTTCCTATTATTCTGCCATATTCTATTCCCCTGACAATGTGCACGTTTAACTAATGACGGCCGTATCTAACTGGCAAACAATTACTTCCCGTCCAGATTTGGAGAACCACGTCAAGCGTAGACTGGATACGGGCCATACGTATATCATAGGCCATCAACGAGGGTCTCGGGCCACCTAGGGAAACATTTTAACCGTGGAACAGAATATTTGGAGATGGGGGTCGGAGGCCAAATACACATCATTTTGTGGGTCCTTGAGTTTGAACACCACTGGCAGACATTTGTGACCAGATTTGATTAAGAGCCTGCGCAAACTCCAGCTTTTCACCAGAGGAGAAAAACTTTTTTTTATCCAAAATGAGTTAATAGCACTAGAGCATGTCTGAAATAAGTGGCAGAGCTGAAAAATGTAAATATGAAATAAATGCTTAATTAAATATGTAGCTAGGTGTAATGTTTGAGACCACAGAAGTGAACCTTTCAAGCCTGTTTTCTCAACTCGCTGTTTTCTGCCAGACATTACTCTATAAGCTGCATCTCCTAAACTGGTGGGTCCAACAGAACAAACAATATGTCAATTTGAAGCTACGATTCCCTGCTTTCATATGACATGAACAAAAATTAAAACGCAATGGCCAGCCCCTGGCAGATGCCATTTAGCAATAATGGACTTTTAATTTGACCTTCCATGGCACACCCGCTGCCAAGACACACACATCCATCCAAGTCAGTAAGTGCTGTACAGGTGATGCCATCACAGCTCTGGGGAATTAACGTGCCGTGAATGAAACCATTGAGAGCATTCAGCCTTCACACGCTTGGCCATTAAATGAGTCGTATCTGGAAATGGCAGGTGTCGTAAAGGCTTTTTGCACGCTCGCACTGTGCACACACCCACACACACAGTGTTTACATACACTCATCCACTGCCAAGGGCTTATTTAACAGATTTTTCATGAAGTCCCTCACTGCCAAGGTCTTATTTAACTTCTTTTTAAAGGGGCATTAATTGATAACATTAAAATCATGACTTACCGCAAATCTTACAACTCTCGTTCTAAAAACATACAGTAGAACAAGTCTATGGTGGCAGGAGCTGAACCATCGCTCCATTTGGGAGTTAATTAAAAGGTGCCTTAAAGTGAGGCCTCTCATATTTCTGTGTTCCATTATGAACGCATGGCCTAGCGTTGCGTTTACGTGGAGTCATACAGTAGCAGTTAGAGTTAAATGATCAGCCACCGTTTGTTTGCATTTTGTTTTATAATTTATACAATATTTAAAGTATCCCATCAGTATGTACTATACATGTCGTAACGGGCAAAGAGCGTCTTCTTGCATGCCCCACAACCATCCATCATCCCCGCCTTGCAATACTGCGCCGTCACGTCGTCACAAGCAAACATCCTCTGCATTAAGCCAATAAGCATGAACCACGATCCACCTCTGTGCAGAAAATAAGTCCTCGTTGGATTCAGGAATGGAGAACATGGAATGCAGGGGTAAGGAGCGCCACCAGCATTTGCATGGCGGATTGCTTACAGATTCCAACGTGTCACAACTTTCCTGATCTTTTCCTGAAGGACTTTTGAAAATGCCATGTTTTCCCCTGCAGGATTTATTCACTGATTAAGCCTAATGCAAATTCTACTGTGTTGCTACACTGGAAAGAAGAGTCCAGCAGAGGAACTTGGCCTGACATCGAAATAAAACAAATGTCTAATAAATCATGTTTTCTGATATACCTGTTTCTAAATCAGTGGTGCTCAATATTTAATTTCAAGGACCTCATAAATGATATGCAATTGCCCACCGACCTCCATCTGAAAGTCCAGTGAACCCCCAGAAGCAAAGATTTGAGTTAAAAACGTTCGCTCTGAAAGAATATATAATTATTCAAAGATTTGCACCACATTTTCCCGATTTTTCAAAAATAGCAGACATACAAGCTCGTAGCGCAGCACTCGGTGCCGCGCGCTATGAGCTTGTAGATCTGCTATTTCTCAATAGCTAAAGTATAACATAATGCTTAAAACACCAACACTCCCCCCCCCCCCCCCCTTTCTCACTGACGATATGTTCCTACTGAATTGTCAATGGAAGGACATGTGAGGGGGCACGGTGGCACAGTCGATAGTGCTGTCGCCTCACAGCTAGAAGGTCCTGGGTTTGATTCCCGCTCTGGACGCTGTGGGTGCTGGCGGCGTGTTTCCTCCTCCACGTCATCAGTGCCCATACCCGAAGGCGGGGTTGGCGAAAGGGCCTTTCTGTGTTTCTCACAAAAAACATGCCGTAATCATGGTCTCTAAACTGCCTCCCCCTGGCCAGCCGGGGCGCCTGATGGAGGGGAAAGGAACTGGTTGGAATAACGGGTTCCTTCCACGCGCTACGTCCAACCAGGGAAACTCCCCCCTGTCAGGTGTAAAGGAGCAACTTGGACACTCATGCATGAAGGAAGCATGAGTTCAAGTCCGTTGCTCTCCCCAGGTTGGCGGAGGGTGTGTAGATGTAGAGCCCAGGATCACATTAGATAATTGACACAGGGGTGAAAAATGGGTTACAAAATCGTGGGATAAAAATGATAGGACAAAAAGGAGGACATGTGAAGTTCTCAAATGGCTTTTCTTTGTGACCACCGCGCTCTGACTCACGGTGCGTTACCCGTTCAAATCATGCGATAGAAAATAACGGTGGTGGGTCGCACACACCAAGAACTGCCTGGATAGCCGAAACGTTTGTCTATTATTCACACACCCGATTACAGTTTACCAAACCTCTCTCTCTCTCTCTCTCTCTCTCTGTCATGCCCAAGAATGTCAGGGGTTACCAGGGTTTGTTGTATATGTGTCAATATTTGAACGTGTGCTCACACCGTTTTCACATGTTGGCAGCACACACACATCGCTATCGATTGCCATGGCCTATAGCTTCTGGTCCTGCCTTTGGCCAGATTGTAACCAAACCACCCGTATACGCTAAGGGTGTGTGAGGGATATCACGTTCCTTCACCTCCATCTACTAATATTCAATACTATGTGGGCGAGGCGGATTATAAGCACATAACACTTTAAATATGCATGGACATTACCGACATTTGTGCAAATCGATAGTCAGGCAATGGTTGTATATGCAGAGAGATACAGAGACGGAAACACATACACACGCACACACACACAGACGAGAGAGCGGAGTAGAGAGAGATAACGAGGCAATAACCCCAGACAATGCTGGGTACAGAATGTGAATGCAATGTTATTCTTCATAATAATACTGCTTGACCTTTATTATATACACTGGTACCACAAATTCTTCACTGTGCTACAGTTTCTGCCAAATGTTACCTTGTAGATAGTAGTTCCACGGTCATCTTTTCAACACTCTATTGTAGACAGCGTTGGTATTTCCAAAGTCATCATTACACTATCACACCAAACTACTGTATGGCTGCAGAAAACAGTATCAATGCTGTAAATGTACTCAAGTAAAAGTATTGGTATCAAAAGGTAGCAAAAGTAGAGAGTATGGTCCCATTTCACAAGTTTTCAAATGTATAAAATGTCTAAAAACATTTAGAAGAAACGTTGCAGATCTACAAGCTAACAGTGCGTCGCATCACAACACATTATGAGCTTTTTTCAAAATGGCCGAAATGTATGTGGGTTTTTGAGTGGTGAAACCACTCCTATAGACCGATTCAGAAACGGGTCTCATGGTCGCAGGCAACGTATTTCCTGTAGGCGGAGACGACATATCTGCATTTTTTACATCTGCACCTCTTCTACTACAGTGAATGGAAAAGTGACTGATGTTAGTCTGCCTCAAACGTTACTCTTTTACCTGCTTTTTACTAACACTAACATTACAAAGATGCCCAGAACATCGGGATGAACCTGGGTAGTTAATGGCTGCTCCAACAGTAGTGGCAACATAAAAAAAAAAGAAGAACGAATGTCAAACTAGAAAAAGTGCCCTTCCGGGCACAGGTCTCCACCAGGTTATCCACAGATCCGTGCAGTTAGAGGTAAAACACTTTTTGGCCAGTTATAGCGCCACCTTGAGGCTGAGTTGAAATTGTTCATGTGGCATTTTGTCCTCGGCCTAGTGGGAATGTGGGTGCACAATTTCACGGAAATCACGCGATGTGTTCATGATTTGCAGCATTTTGTTTGAAACTGAGCACTCCTGTGAACTTTGGAAGCCAATCTTAACCAATCAGGATGGAGTGTGATAAATCTGAAAGACCCGTTTCGTTGAATGGCTCTAGAGAGACTGTGTACCAATTTGCGTGATGTTTGGACAAAATCTGTAGGTGTACTGTGCAAAAACTTGTTTTGCACAAAGCGGCCTCCTGGTGGCGCTATAACAGGCCGTTCTGGAAAGTTTGGGGCAGAGGTTCATGGTTGGCATCCAGGGAGTGTGTGTGCAAAATATGGCATCGACCGGGTTAACGGTGGCCGAGATTAGCTGTTCACGGACACACGGACGGACGGACGGACACGCGGACGGACACGCGGACGGACGGAGTGCAAAACATACTCTCCCCACATGCCTTCGGCCTGGTGGAGACAAATATCTACCGCGGTGGCTGAGACCAGAGCCATAGAGTAATGGTTGAGACAAAGCAGTGAAAGGTCCTGAAAGACACATAACGTCAGTCTTACCCAATACCCAATCTTTCTGTTTTATGAACACAAGGCTGCTGTACTTTATACCTCATACTGAGGTATAAAAGAGGAGGAAAAGCAGCAACTATAGTCTCAGCATTTTTTTTATCTGCTTCAAAACGTATTCTCTATACTTTGAGGCACCCTGGTGTGTTAGCCCCTTTCGGGACCCTACGTAAAACTTTTTTGATATTTTGTTGAGTTTTACGTTGGGTCCCTGCTCGCTACTGTATTTTCGTATGGAAATTCCTAAATGCAGATGTGGAGATTCTCTCTAAAATAGGCCCCGCGGCATGTGACGCCATTATTTTCCTTGAGTTATTCTGAATTCGGTAACTTTAAGTAGCTATACATCCCGGTGCGAATATCTCCTGTGGCGCGGAAGCCGTTAAGTATTTTTAATCTTTGTTTGACCGATTTGGTCGCTTTATTTCTTCTTGTTTGTTTACCGTTTATTGTACCGCCTCCCGGTGTGCGGTTGGCTTGTGAGGCTACGTCCCTGCCTCTGATCTGCTGTGTCATAGCTATAGCGCCACTAGCTAGCCAGATAGGCGGTACAATGAGGTGTCAATAAACAAGAAGAATCCAAGCTTCCAAATCGGGCAAACATATATTAAAAATACTTAACGGCTTCCGCGCCACAGGAGATATTCGCAAAGGTATGTATGTGTACTTATACTTTACATATTCAGAAAGCCTCATACTGAAGAATATCGTCAAAGAGCGCGGGGAGGCGTTTTAACATGTAAACATGAGCCAGTAAATGTTTTAATCAGGTGGCATGGACGACGAGGAACAGGACCCAATGCACTGGGTCGAACAAATGTCAGAAACTTCAGTAGCATTTGGGTTCTGCTTGGAGGGCTACTGGTGTGTGTGTGCGCGCAACACACATAAAGATGCGCAAGGGCAACAAATCGCTCCATTGCCAACAAAAAGCATGGCAAAATGCAAGCTGGATCTCTGTGTATTATACTTTCTACATTGCAGCATTGCAAGTAAAGAATGTAAGTACCCCCCCCCCCCCACCACTGGCTATAACTGGATTCTGGAATACAATAACAACGAAAAATGCCAGTATTGACTGTAGTCCAATGTTTGTACAATTGCAGCCAACTGTATCGCGGCGTAGATTCAGCTCCATTCTGCGAACAGCAGCCTCTGCTATTGTCAGGCACTGGCTCATTATGCGCTCCACTATTGTGGCACGTATTTCATCTGTGACAGCGCTATGCCTTTGTCCTCTTCCTCCATTGTGCCGCAACTACACAGTTCCTGGGGCGTCCCCAGCCAAATGTGATATAATGTTAGTTAAGATTTTTGAACTTAAAAATCTGTCTAGTAATTGATTTCCATTGAGAGGTGATAGTGTCCCTTCAGGTAGCAACAAGAGAGCAACAAATGGCCCTTGCCTTGACGCCATGGAATTGTCACATTTGTGACACACACACACACACACACACACACACACACACACACACACACACACACCCCCCCCGTGGGTCAATGCAGGTGATGTATCGCTCCCTGTGTGAAAGGGCCTTTACTCCTCTTCCTTTGTCCTGCAACAGGCCACTATTTATCTCAGTGGTCTCTAACGTTTGTGTGCCAAGGAGCCCGTTTTGTGCCAGCTGTGATTGATTGATTGATTGAAAATGCTATTGACAGTTTGTAGAACCGGGTACAGTTCAAAAGAAAGTGCGGGTCAATACAAAGACTGCTACTGTGAGGATATATCCAGGAAAAGCACTGGTCCTTCTTACACCAGGGAACCCCCAGAAGAGAAGATTTGCTTAGAAAGAAATATTAAAACAAAAATATAAAATGTTCAAGCTGGAGCCCTGTGGGCGATAAATCATTTGCAATTCAAATTGTGATAGTGAACAAGTGTCCAGTGATTTGGAGCTTTGCAGTACCGCCGCTGTCGGGCAGAAACCTTGTATCTCCATGTCAACATTTTATGTTTTTCCCTAAATGAATGCCCTAACTCATCATATAAGTAAGCCTTATATGTAAGGCCCTACAGAAACAGGAGCCTATCTCCTGTTTCTGTAGCATGAGGCTGCTTGAAGTACACCCCCTGGACATGATGTACAAGTGCACCCCTTGGACATTATTATGTCGCAGGGATTTACCCCAATCCAAGGACTATTAAAAGAGGACAGGAAGCGAAGACCGTACGGTGGACTCCATGTTGCTCCCTGGAAGGAAAGAAACATGCGCAATGCAGCCAACACTTCCGTGTTCAGCTTCCTTGGTCTCAATTGCGCATGTTTCTTTCCTTCTAGGGAGCAACATGGATTCAACCGTAAGGTCTTCGCTTCCTAACCTTATTTAATTAACCTTGCCCCGACCCTTGATGCGGAGTGCCAAGCAGGGAGGAACTGGGTCCCATTTTCCAGAGCCTTTCAGTGTGTTTTAACAGCGGGAGAACAACGGTGAGTGACACTTGAATTTCATTGGCTATCGCCCACTATCCCCGGACGATGTCGCCCAAAAGATGAATTATTTTCATTTTTTCGAGCAACGTTCCTCCGCCCACTTTTCGACTATCGCCTGTTATCGCCGCTGTTTGCCGGTAGTTGCCGGGTCCCATTGACAAATAATGCACTTCCGGAAAATTCGTCTGGCTGTCGCCCGCTGTTAAAATGCACCGTTTGGTATGACCCGGCCGGGGATCGACCCCCGACCTCACAGTCTCAGAACGGACTCTCTAACCACAAGGCCACTCAGTGGCCATAGAAGAGTGTCAAAAGTAGTGAGAACAGCTCAGTACTGTGAGCTTGTAGACTGGCTATATTAATTATCTCTCATGAGAATAAAAAATGAACGCTTGTGGACATGCATGGTTTTCATCCGAGACCAGCGATATGTTTGTTTATTTAAAATAATTCAATATCATTGAACAGGTGGCACTATCTGCCTCGTCTGCCTCGGTACTCACCATAAATCACCAATTCCATGGTGAGACAAACAAACAACTTTAACTTTTTCTTAAAACTCTCATAGCCACTCTCAAAAATAAATAAATAGGTAATGAGTTCCATGCCACCATTGCTCTGAAATGGACTGTTTAACATGTTGTTCCACATGAAGGGAGCCTCTGATGACTGCAGAGTAAAATAATGATGTGTAACACATTCAAAACACAATACCTAACAGGGCGAAGGAATAAATACGATAGAATACCACGCATACAATCCATAAAATGACTCGTTACTGCAGTGACTTGACCTGTGAACATAGCAATTAACATTCAATAAAGCGCCGGATATATCATCATTAATGAGCATTCGGCCAGTTGGACACATCATTGGCAGTTGCATGGGTTTAACAGCCTGGAGATAAAGACACTCTGAAGCCGTGCAGCCAGTACGTGTGCTGGCTCTCGTCTTTAAAAACAAAAAAAGAAGGTGACCTGGCTAAGCGTTGTCCTTAATTATACCCTGCGCCCTCTTCTCTTTGAGTAAACAACACGTCAACCTAAAAGAACCTCAGAATGGACACATTTGACTCAAATCAAAGCAGCGCTGTGGGGGAACCAACTGTTCCCTCTTTTTTATGTCTGAGCCTTGATGAGAGGCTTTGATGTCTGTCTGCTGCCTGCTGTTGCCTGTGCATGCATGTTGCGTGTGTGTGTGTGCATGCGTGCGTGTTCACTGCCATTGCACACGCGGTGTGCTTTCTTTGCCTGTGTGTATACATACCTGTTTGTTTTCATGCATAATGAATGAGAGTGGGCATGTTCGAGTGTTCATGAGATCACTGTGTGTGCATGTTGCACGTGTGTGTGTGTGTGTGTGTGTGTGTGTGTGTGTGTGTGTGTGTGTGTGTGCTTTCGGAGTGTCCCCAGGCATAAAAATAGCCCTCCTTCTCTCTCAGAAGAGAGGGTCAAGTCTTTCCTCAGTCCACCAAAGACTCAATTATTCAGCAACGCCATCCCTTGTCACCGTACTGCCCATGAGATGCACCACATTGTTGGAAGCAGGTGCAGTTAATGTGTGCCCACGCACACACGTGGCGCACGCACGTGGCGCACGGACGCCGACTAAAAACCAACCAAAACAAGCAATATAATTGGTTTAAGCCATTAAGAACTGAGGCCGATTCCACAACAATTAGCAGATGTTTTTTTTTGTAGCGTCCAGGATTACATTAGGTAATTGACACTGGGTGAAAAAAAAATGGGTTGCAAAATCGTTTTGAATAAAAAATATTCAAAATGAGCAGATAGGCCTGTACAAGCTCGCAACATGGCACATAGTGACAAATTATGTATCCGTGTCTAAACCCCATTTGAAAATGTTTTGTGCCAGGGAGGGAGCCATGCAGTCCCGTACCCGACTAGTCTTTTTAGAATAGTTCCAATTATCCTCCAAATATTCCACATTTAATTTCATCTACGAGCTCACAGCGTTGCGAGCTTGTAGATCGGCTATTGTCAAATAGCCGATGTATACAATAGGTTTAAAGAGTGGCCTATAGTCACACTGCCCCGGCGAGACCCGACTCCGGCTCAGCAGACGGAGATGAAGACGGATGGCCTCCTGGCAGCGTGCACAGGAAATGTGCCACTGATGGGTTACAGTGGTCTGAGAGATTACAGTCCTCGTCTTAATCAATTACCGGAATAATTAGAAGGGGAGAGGATAAAATGAGACTGTATTCATATATACAAATCAGGTAGTGAAAGCAAAGTCAATAGACGTGGGCTTTAAGCAGCGAGAAAGAGGATAGCGAGTCAGCAATTAAAGCTTTCAGTGCGGCATTCATCACGGCGGAGTCTTATCTTGGCAGTAGTTAATGTGGGCATTCAGGGGAAGTATGTGGAGACGGAAGCAGTGCAGTAAAAGCTGCCTTAACTCATGAGACATCGTGTTGGAGGTCATACGGTTAACCCTATAGGCCCGACGTCGACATTTTCTGAAATACCAGTTTTCAGTTTTCTGAAATACTTCATGTTTCTATATCAGTGGTGCTCTGAAAGAATATAATGATTTGCGCCACATTTTCACGATTTTTCAAAAATAGCAGACCTACAAGCTCGTAAAGAGCTCGTAGAGAGCTCGTAAAGAGCTCATAGTGCCACGCTATGAGCTTGTGGATCTGCTATTTTTCAGTGGTGCAACCACTCCAAGGAACAGCAATGTCTGTGTTAACCTATGTGACTATGAGTCAAAAGTGGCGCTGTTGTGCCAGAAACAGAGAGAGAGAGAGATAGTGCTGCACTGTTGCCTGCTAATGAGAGAGAGAGAGAGAGGGGGGGGGGGGAGAGGGGAGTTGCACCACTTAGTTCACACGGGTGTGATTTTCAATAGCTAAAGCATAACCTAATGCTTAAAACAACAAAAGGGGTTCTCGCCCAGAATGGATTAAGACAAGAGACGGAAAGGCATTTATGTTAATCAAATCATTCTTTACGTCTTCGTCTTTGCAGCAAGCCGACTTGGCTCCCTCCTCCCACTCACGGAGCTGGTGATAATTATTATCGGAGAGCAGTGTTTCTCTAAGAGGCTGGCTCCCCGATCTAACCTCTACGTTATAGCCGACGTCTCTGTACCACTCTGTAACCTTTCTTCCTCTCCCGTCTCCACTATCCCGTCTGAACCTATACCGTATAGCCTCAAACTGTCACCACTAACATGGAACCCGAGAGGTCTCTGAAAGCATGTACGGTTGGAGGTTATTATAGGTGTTCAAGTGGGAGAGTGGAGCGATATTACCAGCCACCGTGAGTAGCGGGCAGAAATGTCAGCTCCTTATCCCCAGGCACAACCCCACGCAGAGAGACAGACAGACACAAACCCTTCCTCCTTCTCGCCATCTGCAGTATCCTCTCTTTTCTTCCCTCCCCTGATTGCTCTGCATCTCTCTGGTCTTTAGAATCACTGTCATCATTTGTCACACTAATAATTGCGATTAACGATCTAATTGTGTTTTTAGCTTTGAACATTGGGATATGTAAAGAAAAAAAAATTCTGTATACACATTACTCAGATATACTGAATGTTATACTTAAAGTTGTTTTTTTAAATAGCAGAAATAGCTGATCTACATACAATTTTACAACGCGTTGTAAGTTTGTAGACCAGCCATGTCTGCTTTTTTTGACAATTATGACAATTAATTATCTCAAATAATAATGTGACCGACAATATTTCAATGGGGGGGGGGGGGGGCTGCCATCGTGGTAGAACTGTACTGAACTATAACTTTTCAGCAAAGGAGAAAAAAAAATCCATCTAAAATGTTCTGAAGTCATGTTCTGAAGGCTATACATTTAATATCACGCTACATTTCACTTAAATGTCAGAACTTAACTGGGCATGCAAACATGACGTAAATGCAAGAACATCGAAGTGAAATTGTGTCCCAGTCTTCCAGCCGTTAGCCGAAATTGGCTACATTACTCTAAAAGCCATATCACTAAAACCGGTGGGTCAAACTGAACAGCCAATGTCAATTTAAAGCTATGATTTCCCTGCTTTCACATGACATATAGCCTCGGGTTTCATTTTCACAAGAAAAAAGAAAAGCCTGGGCAAACGAGCCACGTTTCCTGGACTAGGAGTGGGAGTGGACTACAGTGCAGAGGGGGTGGGACTAGAGGAGTGGGAGTGAACTACAGTGCAGAGGGGGCAGGGCTAGAGGAGTGGTAGTGGACTACAGTACATTGGGGGCAGGGCTAGAGGAGTGGGAGTGAACTACAGTGCTGAGGGGCGTTGCTCCAAATTTGGTGATGTCATTGTTCTCCGCTGTTTTCCTGCCGGGGAGGGGAGGAGGAGGAGGGTGGGCGCTCAGATCGGTGAACCAATAGGATCCACCGCCGTGATCCCAGTGGCACCGCCCCCCTCCAGACCAACCAATAGGATCCACCGCCGTGATCCCAGTGGCACCCGCCCCCCCTCCAGACCAGAAATGACACTGGCTGGGCCAGGCTACATTATGACATAAAAACAATCAAATGACTTTAGTGTTTGTCACGGTGGGTCACTTTGCGATTAGACGACTGTAATAATTGTGACAGGCCTATCCAGAGATAGTCTTCTTGGCAAACCACTGACTGGACTGATCCGAGACAAACATCTTGTGCACTATATCCACAAATAGTTTGTCGCACGTTTTATATATTTGTTTGGAACATTTTAACTTTAAAAGACCAATTCCACATGTACCCAGAGAGGTAAATCTGTATTAAATAAATGTCAATCATTCTTCTTCCCCCCTCCCCCCCCCCCCCCCCCTCCGCCAAAGAACCTCCCAAAAGAAGCTTTGCACAACCTTTTTTCTTTGATCCGTTTCTGCTCTCATTTAGTATTCCATAATCTATGAATTATGCATAGGTTAGATCCTCCAGAACAATGGGTAATCCATGAGGATGCACACCAAACGCACTGCGACCAAAACACCTCCATGCCAAGCACGGAGGAGATGTTCGGGTTATGAGGGAGCGCTTGTTTCGTTTCAATCAATGCCCCGTGTGTGCATAATATCTCACTGCTTAACTCATTTACTGCTGATATCGCCTTTGGACGCCTCCTGGTCCAAACACCCTCCCCGCGCCGAGTTAGAACCTATTTTAATATGAATCGATTACGGTTCACAACTGTGTTCTGTACGAGCTTGTAACACTCTGGTTGCAGTGAGATGAAAAGAGAAAAAAGCTAATGTCATGAAACCTTTAATGTACACCTGCAATGCTGCAGGAACTCGCCCGCAGGAGTGCATTAATGGAATTAAAGCACCCCCTTGAGTGTATTATTGCAATTGTACAACAGTTACCCTTAAAACTAAGATTTAAGGGTAAAAAAAAGCCTAGCAACCCAGTCTGCTGCGAACAGAGCAGCTGATTTCTTTGTTTTGATTAGGTGTTACATCACGCTCGTTTGAAGCACGGCTAGAAAGCCGTTTCAACCCATCAGATTGCTTCCTCGAAACAACCTGTTTAACTGGTATTCTAGTTGTATCACAGCAAATGCACTGCACTCTAATAGTACGTGACCATTTACCCCGTTGTTTATTGCTGTTCATGACATTTACTCCAATCGTGCACTTTTGTTCAAGTCACTCTGGAAAAGAGCATCTGATAAATATAGCCTATGGTTTGTTTACGTTAAATGGTAGAGAAAGTGGTTTTCTTTGAAAAGGACGAACGACATACATCAATGGTGGTTGGATTGAAATGACAAATGCTTGATCCATTAAATCAGTGGTTTTCAACCCTTTTCATATCAAGGCCCATTATTTATTCTGCATTTGAGCCACGGACCACTATTTGATGAGATTTAGACCAAAAACTAAAGAATATGTCCACATTTCCATAATGTATTGATGTTGATATACCATAGGAGAGATAACAGGCAAACGTAGACTTCTTGTAAATTAACGTAAGTAATGCAGATGTTTAACAATAATTTAACTCTTGAGTGTAAAATGAAACCAAATGGTGATTTGGACCTGTAAGAGTCCATTTGGGTTCATGTGGCACTCTCAAGAGTAAAAGATCTATAAGGGCCCATTTGGTTAGCAACTCTCCATCATTTAGCTGGGGGACCACATGGAACCCCCTCAATGACCACTGGTGGTCCCTGGACCACTGGTTGAGAAGCACTGCATTAGTGAAAATGTAAGATAGCCACTGACGTTCGCCTGTGCCCACACAACTATACAGCCCATTACTATGTTCCATTCTTGACAAGCCCTTAGGGTGTCAGAGACAATAAAGGTGTCAGACAGTGTGGTCCATACAGTGCCACCCACACACTACTGGACCGCACGACTGGGTCAACCCGTCCTCTCCGTCATCATCTGAAGCTGAAACGGCTTACCCACGCTTTCGTCACATCCCAGCTCGATTATCGCAACAATATCCATCATGGCACCGCCTCCAAAGTCCTTGATGAACTCTGATTATGTCCAGAACATTATGTGTATACAGTAGGCTATAGAAAGCAGCGTCGTGCAGTGGATACAGTGCCATGTAAATGGAGAGCAAAAGGATAATTCTCCTTACTTTCCATGCACTACAGACACACAGCTGTACTGATATATTGTAGCGACAGCACTGGACATGGCTGGCACAAATTACAAATTACATCACAATGTATACTAAACAAACAAAGTTCATAGACTTTGGCTGGGACGGGAAATTCATAATTGGGTCCAAACAAACATCAAAAGTCCATAGGACTTGGCCTGGGCCGTGGCTCAGCGGTCCAGGCACCGTGGCTGGGAATTCAGTCTGGCAGTGTGTCGCAGGCTCGACTCCCGATCACGACGGCCTTTACTGCATGTTACCCCCCATCCCTCTCCCCATTTCCTGTCAGCCTACTGTCTATCCCTCCATTAAAATATGAAATAAAGGTGAAAGCAAAAAAGCAAAAAAAAAACCATTAAAAGTACATAGGCTTGGCTGGCCTATGATGCAGTTTCGGAAAGCCATGCATTGGAGTGGCTAGCGGCCCTAAAAAACCAAAAAAAACACCTGTGGAATCTGGAAGCATAAGGCTGTACATTGGCGTTAAAATGTATTGCGACCACAGGTCACATTTACTATGACATCGTACATTTACTGTCTGTCAGTCAGTCACCCAAAATCCCCATACATGGAAAAGCCCCCATTATGTGGTTGTCACGATATCTGTCTGTGGTGTACTCTTATTGTGTAGTTGTGTTCCTAGTGTTTCCTGTCTGCTCCATTTGTTGATACCTGCCTTGTCTCACCAGTCTGCATTGTAATTCACCTGTGTCCTGTAACCTGTTTAGTGTCAGCCAATCATTTGTTCATTGTAGTTATGTTGCACCTGTGTCTAGTTAGTCTTTGCGTCTATTTATACCTCCCAGTGTTCAGTGTTCCCTTGTCAGATTATAGTTTGTTGTCACAGTGTCCTGCCCTTGTATGTCCTGTCTAGTTGTGTGAATAAATCTTCATTCTACTTTTATCTGCCTGCCTGCCTGCCTGCTCTTGGTTCTGCATTTGGTCCATCACATCACACCGTGACAGTGGTGCCCAGGTCTTGTGACATCACACGACATCATCAGGAGATGGAGATCCCTGATGTCATAGTAATTGCAACTTGCTGTCGCAATTAAGCCCACATATGGAGATCCCTGATGTCATCGCAAGGTCGTCACAGAGACACCACAGCGCATGCGTCTCAAGTCCCGGCGGCCCTTTGCCACACAGGCCCAGGAACTGCTCCGCACAACACCAGCCGACACCTCCAAGGCTTCCTGGGTGAAGGCAAGATGGAGGGACCAGTGGAAGGCAGCAGAACCATCCAGGCTTCACCACTACATCGAGGATCCCACAAATGTTCCTGGCCAGCACCTCCCCCGCAAGGAGTGGACTACCCACAACCGCTTGAGGACGGGTGTGGGATGCTTTGGTGCATCCATGCAGAAGTGGGGTCTCACAGACAGTGCCCACTGCGAATGTGGGGACCCATTACAGACTGTGGAACACGTGCTGACCAGGTGCCCCATATACCGGCCACCGAATGGTGATCGTGGGCTAATTGAGTAGACAATGACACACTGGACTGGCTTGCTGCAACGGAGTTGAAGGTCTAAGGACATACGACAGAAGAAGATCAAAATTGGCCAGCAACTCTTCATCTGACCTCAATCCTCAAACGTCCTCCATATATGGATATACGTCAGAACATGTTCTAACATTCCATATGTTGATCCTTCCCCATCCATCCTTCCTCTTCGATGTCTCAATTTTGACTGATACCTGTCCATTCAAACTCTAAACGGGCCTGCTCCAAAGTTATTACTGGCAAGATGTAGAGTTGCTGCCCAGTTAGGGCCCAGGTAGGGCCGGGCCTTCATTTCCTTCCGGGCGGGCTCGTTTAGAGTTTGAATGCACAGGTATCAGTCAAAAGGGAGACATGGAAGAGGAAGGACGTGTGGGGAGGATCAGCACATGGAGTGAAGTATGAAGTTTGAGGTCAAGATGTAGAGTCGCTGGCCGGCTCCATATATGCAGATCAAGGTGATGATCCAGTCTTCTCCATGTATGGCTATCCAGGGTTCGATGAGGTCAGTGTCGTGATCTTCATATATGGAGACGGCCATATAGGGAGCGTGTCACAAGGTGTGATGGTCATATATGGTGGCGTGACGGACGGACTGCATGACTGACAGACTGACTATGTTGCATTGATGCGACCTCTTGTCCAACGAGCTGGACAAAAAGATGCACATGTTTCTCTGAGCCAGAGCTAACTGGTCAAAGCGCATCTCTCTGTCTCTCTCTGAAATGGCATCGTAGTGTGTTGTCAGTGAATATATATAGTATGTGTGCTGGCAGCTGCCCTCCCCCCTGCGTATACAAGAGACCTGTGATCTTCATTGAACTGATCCACAAATAAATAGAGATGAACAAATCAAACGCACCAGGTGAATTCACACACACCTTTTTATAAAACAATGATGTGCTTCAGAATATGTATTTATGAATTCAGTTAGATGAACTGCTTTGATCTGAAGGCCGTGCGCACGCACACACACACACACACACACACACACACACACACACACACACACACACACACACACACACACACACACACACACACACACACACACACACACACACACACACACACACACAGTGTGCCGTGTGCTGCCGTAATTGTCCAAAAATTGGATTCGGATATTCGTTTTAAAAACCCACGTGGATTCGAGCAATTCGACCCATTCGGATTTCGGATTTCAATTCGAGCCATTCGGATTTATTAATCATTATATTTACACCAATACAACCTGAGATATAACATTTAAGATCGCATTGCTGGCGCAACTCTCTCTCCGCGCATTGGTGCTGCTGAAAAGCGAGTTGGAACACAACGCATGCATTCTCCTTTCTCCAGTAAAACTTTTTTTTTCTTAAATGAGCAATCCTACCACACAGCCTTATCAAAACGAGGCACGGAGGCAGTATTAATTGAATTCACAGAACAGAACACTGCATTGCTGCTGCCGGACCTGGCACCACATTTCATCCTTACGCATTTTATTTATCTTCTTATAATTTCCTGATGGATAAAGTCGCTTCATGATTCGGAAAACGAATATTCGTTGGCAGCTCTAACACACACACACACACACACACACACACACACACACACACACACACACACACACACACACACACACACACACACACACACACACACACACACACACACACACACACACACACACACACACACACACACACACACACACACCTTCCTATGCACTTAAGACGACAGCAAACTGTCTAAAAGCCTGAGAGAAAGAAAACACGAGACAAAGGCTCACCAAATAGGCTCATATCAGAGAACACAAGCAAGAACATGGTCTGTGTGTAGACAGCTTATCTGGCATTTAATGATGTGTTCTAAATGCCAGATAAACGTAGCCTATGTGTCTAAATGCCAGGCAATCTTGCTACTGAAAAAAAATCATAATTCATAATCATAATTCTAATAATTATACCTAAATGTGCACGCACACACACACACACACACAAAAAGTGCTAAAACGTATACAGTATAGGTACATACTGTACGCACAATTTATAGATTGTCAAATGTGTACATATATTCAACCTTGTATGTAGAATTCTATTCTATTAATTCTCTGTGGCTGTGTCTGTCTCCATGGACTAGACTCCTCTGTCAGCAGAATCTCTTTTTAGTACATCGTATAGGACACATAGGTCTACATGGACGTCTTTAACTTAGCCAGTCAGCATAATTTGTCCTGTAGAGCCTTTATCTTCAGAATATAGAGGGTACGCGCGTGACATCCTTAGAGTATATATTAATAGAGACGGAACCAGAGTTCTCCTCCCATCCACTTGCATTAAGCGCATGAGGCGATTTCACTCCTCCTTCCGGGTAGGAACAGAGTGCATTCTGGGATGGATTGCCCCAATAACATGAACGCGCTGGCCGTTGACTATCATTGCGCCGTTTGCACGCGTTCACGTATGAAACATTGGTTCACGTGTCATGGGCCCAATAACATGAACGTGCACAATGACAAATTCGGCCACTATGTCCATTTCGCCTCAGGGTTTCCTCCGGGTGCCCTCTCTATTAATATATATACTCTGAGGTGACATCATCATCATACCAGGAAGTTATGCGGGAACGCAAAAACCTTCTTTCTGGCCTTGACAGCCCATACATCCACACAGAAATGTCATATCTGATTGCATTAAACAACGTTAAACGACACTAAATTCACTTTGCCATGTCACTTTGCCACTCAATTTCCCATTCACTTTATGCATGCGCATACCCTCTATTATCCTTATATCGGATGTCGTGGGAAAAAAGTATTCAAATGTTTTACTTACGTTATAAAGTAAGCCTATCAATAATATAAAAAGTCCGGATTTCAAAATGTACTTGAGTAAAAGTATATCGGTATAAAAATGCACCTAAAGTACCAAAATTAGAGAGTAGTCATTATACAGAATGTCCCATTTCACAAGTTTTCAAAATGCATAAAAATCCCCTTGAAAATTGCAGATCAGTATTGTGATATTAACCTGCGGGCCGGGTTAAGTGATGGTGGGGGCCGCATGTGGCCAATGCATGACCTAAGGGTTCTACAGGGTTCACATGGCTCCAGTTTGTCTGATAGTGATATGTACAGTAGCTGGGCCCAGAGCCACAGAGACATTTATAAACAGTAAAACAGTATAGTAATTGTCCATTAGTGCACTGTACTGTACATTTCTTGTGTGAAAATGTCTGTATGACATACCCCTCCACCCCCAAAAAAGGCATGCAGGACCTCCCAATTTGCACCTGCGGCACCCCCTGCCTTGCAGTGCGCGTGCTTTGCGTGGGCGTTGGATTTGCCACGCCGCGCATGGTGGTACATCATTATGTACATCCATTTCTATATATTATTCTTTTATCTTTAAGTATATACACACAGATTTTACTCAGATTTTCTCTCTCATATGCATGCACGCACGCTTGCATGTGGCCGCACACATAGTGGCTCTTTGCACAGAGGCATGGTATGTATACGAGACCACACAGATCAATCCTGCAAACGCCGCTTACGGCTCCAAATCGTTATTTACAATCACATGATGAGCATTCATCTGTGGCAGGTGAAAGGCCGCCTGTGACGCGACAACCGCGTCATGCAGACATTCTGCAGACACGGCGCGGCCCCGAGGCGACGCAACACGTACAGGCGAGGTTTAGGATGTTTCATTTTGCGTGATAGATCATCGTGTTATTTATACATTAGCTTCAGATCTCATGCATTAGTTATGACCCGGAGAAGGTCTGTATAAAACTGCATGACTCCATTTTGGGGGGGAAGAGGCACATTATCAGCATCATGTGGTTTGCTTGACATGCAATGTTTTCAGTTTTTCACTTTGGCAAATTGTACATTTAAAAAGGTAGGGTAAGTGCTTTTCTTTGGTTAAATATAGCTCTAAATTCGGGTAGTACTCATTGCTATAGTGTGTTTGTTCAGTAAAAGGGGTCTCCATGTCTCTCCAGCTCTTTGTTCAGTCTCGTATACAATATAAAAACGAAGCTGATAAATGGCTACTCTCTCCTGCTTGACTACACAGATCCTTTCCAGCGGTGGTGTAAGTAAGTATACTGTACTTATGAGTACAGTTTTGAGGTACTTTTACTTTACAGTGTCTTCCTCCAACGGAGGTGCATGGGGAGCTTACTCTGTGCTTCCTCGGAATGTGAGCCGACTGCATGATGTCATCATGTGCAGCGAGTGGCGAGTTCCTTTTGGGCAGCAGAGTGCCAACAAGTATAAATCATAATTTTGTGTCATTTTTGTGTTCTTTTTTAATTGGAATCCTGAAAAGTAACATTATTTAAAGGTGATATAGACAAGTTTTAAGCCAAAATTTTAAATATATCGAAATCAATTTTTTCCCTCCATCTTCCCCTATATTATGATGCTGAGGTGTTCTCCTGCCCTTTGGCTCCCTCTGGGTCTTTATATCCACTAGTATCTTTCTGCCGGGACACCTCGGGGGTTTTAAACTTTTAGCCAATTGCAGCCAACACGGTGTGTTCAACCCAGCAGTGTTATAATGAAAACGCGATGCGATTGCAATGTATAATATATATCCCCATATCTTAGTTTTACCAACATTGTTATTGTGAATCAGTATGTTTATGATTATTTATTGAATTTCTGATAATTGCTATGTAGAGCCTGCATGGTCTGGGTGGTGTGAAAGCAGCAGCAGCATGCAAAGCACCCCTCAGCCCTCACACAAACTGATTCCAGACAGAATGTCAGACCCCCCACCAAATCTCCTGGTTACATCAATATCGTTCATGTGAAGTGGGTTGTATGTGCTTATTTGTTGAGATGGTGGAAGTCGATATAGTGAGACTGTCACCACCGCGGCTGCCAGCCTGCCTGTCGGCTTGAAGCCTGCATTCAACCCGGTAATACATATGAATTACATAGGTTACAAATAGAAGCCAAGACAAATTTCAAAACAATCTAAATGGTAAATGGTGCATTTATATAGCGCCTTTATCCAAGGCGCTTTACAGAGATTGTGCATTACATTCACCCATTCACACACACATTCATACACCGATGGCAGCGGAAACCATGCAAGGCACCAACTAGCACATCGGGAGCAATTAGGGGTTCAGTGTCTTGCTCAAGGACACTTCGACAGTAACTCTGGGGGAGCCCGGGTTCGAACTGGCAACCTTGCGGTTACCATCCAGGCACTCTACCCCTGAGCCACCGCCGCCCTAAAAGCAGTTACATATTGTGGGGATCTGTATGTTCAGCAAGGTTTTAAATCTAATTAATCTCACCAAATCGCTATGATCATCGTAGCGATTTTGATCATTGCAATGAATAACCTTGGACCGAGTATTTTACATGAACGATGCTGTGACCTGGCTCGGCCAATAGAATGACAGGGGGAGGGGGGGGTGTGTGTGTATGTGTGTGTGGGGTGGGGGGGGGGGGGGGGTGGTGAAGCTAGATTTGAATTCAGTTTGGAAAAATCACTAACTTCTGTGTACAAACACTGGAAACTTGTCTATATCTCCTTTAATTTCAAATGCATTTACTTATGTTAACTTTATGAATAAATTCAAATACATTGGACATAAAAATGACTAATACTAGTCATTACTAATATAGACTGAAGTCATTAAGGCGGTTCATGTTGGCATGTTCGGAACAGCTGAAATCAATACAATATCAGTATTAGGATATTAACCTGCGGGCCACATTAAGGGGAGGTGGGGGGCCGCATGTAGGGCCCCGGCCACCAGTTGCCCATGTACAGTATGTACAGTATGTAATATAGCTGCTATTGTCATTTTTTTTATTTGAATCCTGAAACGTAACCGCCTATGACAAAGATACTCTTACTAAGCTCTCACTTCAACTGTGCCGTTTTCTTTTTTTTCCTCTTTTTTCACTTTAAGTTACTTTGAACACCTGCCTCTCTAAAGGCCAGGAAAAACTGAAAGTGTGACTGACGGAAGTGTTCCTTCTGTTCTGCCGGAGGTGTCACTGACGCACGCCAAGAGATAAAAAACCTTTCTCGTTTTGGACGGGCTGTGCCACGCACTTCAAAATAGAACGGAGTTCTGTTTCTGAACAGTGTTGCCAATGGGTTCAATCGTAGACATGTATAAAGGCTAGATGGCTCAAGGCGGAGTCTCTGACGTAGTTCACCCGGCGGCCATCTTGCTTCAGGACTACATTACAGTATGTTCAATGGCAGCTCAAACAAAAACAGTCCTAACTCTCTCAAATAGGATTTACAAACGGGTTGGTTTATTACAAACGTTGTCAACGTGGCTATGATTCAGGGCGCTTATCTGCTTAATTTTGTTTTTTATATGAACGTCGTATAAAAGCATATAAGTATGCGGACGTCACTGACGTTTATAACAAACCTAACCGTTTGAATATTGAGCAAGTTATGGTTATTTAAAAGTACATGCCCCATAGACACAATGTTATGCTGCCCAGAGGTAAGATGGCCGCCACGTAGCAACGTCGCTCTCCATTGGCCAGAGCGCGGGTGAGCCGTCTAACGTGTTGCACCGACAGCACACTACGACTAGTAGATATAAAAACCCATATGCCTCATTGGCCGCTGCAGTTCATTGGAGCGGCCTGTATCGCACGGGAGGAAGTGCGGATGGCGTGCCACTCAAGTGACTACTGGTCATCACAGCGCCTCTTTTACACAATGTTTACATTGTCTCGGATTGGCCTACCGAGCGTCCCCTTCTGTTAACGCATGTGGAAGGTTAATGGATACAGGGCTGGACTGAGACCAAAAAAAAAAAATCATACAAAAAAAATCATACAAATGAATGAACTTAATACCATCACCTTTACAGAACAACATAAATGATACACAGCCAACAGACAACTACACTGAAACAGACAACTAATTTAACATTAACTGGCCCAGACCGGCCCACCACAAACCACGCGGCCATGGCGGTTTGCCCACCACGGGTCGGCCCACCATGTATGGTACGTTAAGTGGCCAGTCCAGGCCTGCTTGGCAAGCTTCCGCATGTGTCAAAGAAGGTTGCCTCCCCTCGAGATACAGGCAACCCCAGAGCCGAAGGAGGCGTCTAGCTTTCTATGTCTGTGGCCGCTTTTGTGCATGCTGGCTCACAGGAAAACAACTCTGCTACACCATGTGGGTCTCAAACAGAGCATGTGAGCGGAGCGGAGCGGGGGGATTTTGACGTGAGCGCGGAGTGTTGATACATTTGAACTGGGTCTGTTTTAATTATTCTATGATATTTTAAATAACGAAATCAAGCTAATTTACATCATGCTCCAAAAAAGACCGCATGGTTGCTGCAACATGCGGTCTGAAACGAAGGCCTTCAGGTTTAATTAGCCAATTTCAGGAAAAAAGCATTTTCTTTTATTTTTTCCGCCGTCATTTCTTTCTGCTGAGCAGGCATATCTGAGTGGAGCTCGGAGCGAGCACGGAGCGCTCGATGCGTAAATGAAGGTGAGCGCTGAGCGAGCGTGGAGCGGCGTGGGGGGGGAATCAACATGAGCGAATAAGAGCGGAATTAAAGCCGTCCAGAGCGAAGAGAGGATTTCTCGGCCGCTCACATGCTCTGGTCTCAAAGTGTCCTTGAGTGTGTTCCAAATTGCCCGGTACGGGCGTGTAACGCTGAGAGTGTATACAGATGGAGCCAAATGGACCATTACGGTACTTTTACCTTTTATTCCCAGAATAAGGATGCGGGGGTTAGTGTAAGAGGTTAGTGTAAAAAAAGAAAAAGAAAAAAGAAAACGGAGACAAAAATGTTCTATCTCACATAGATATGGTGGACCCCCTATGGTAACTATTTTCTTTTTAATAATTTTTATCCCACGATTTTGCAACCCATTTTTCACCCCTGTGTCAATTATCTAATGTGATCCTGGGCTCTACACACCCTCCGCCAACCTAGGGAGAGCAACGGACTTAACTCATGCTTCCTTCATGCTTGAGTGTCCAAGTTGCTCCTTTACACCTGACAGGGGGGAGTTTCCCTGGTTGGACGTAGCGCGTGGAAGGAACACGTTATTCCAACCAGTTCCTTTCCCCTCCATCAGGCGTCCCGGCTGGCCAGAGGGAGGCAGTTTAGAGACCAGGATTACTGCATGTTTTTGTGAGGGTACCTACCCTAGGGGACACGGGGAGAACATGCAAACTCCACACAGAAAGGCCCTATCGCCAACCCCGCCTTCGGGTCTGGGCACTGATGACGCGGAGGAGGAAACACACCGCCAGCGCCCACAGCGTCCCGAGCAGGAATCGAACCCAGGACCTTCTAGCTGTGAGGCGACAGCACTACCAACTGTGCCACCGTGCCCCCTGTTGAAGAATGTACACTATAAGATTCATTATAGTGAGAAAGAATTATCATTAATTTCTGCTCTTTTGTCAGTGACAGACAAAGGAGCATGCAATAGCAAGAGGGCAGGGGGAAAAAGTCTGTGGCCTTTAGTAATAGTCGTCTTTGAAGAAACAAAGCCGATTTTCATATCACACACACACACACACACACACACACACACACACCCCACACACACACACGTGTAGAAATGCAAGTATCCTCGTCATTTCAATCCAAGGCTCACACCGCTATTGAAGATCGAGTCACTCTTCATGTGGCATTTCCATTGGTTTACAATAGAGCGCACTCTTCCGCAACTTTTTCAAGCCGGTTTAGCACAATGCTAAAGAATTCATTTAAAAAATATGCTTCTCACAGCTCCCTGGTATCACCCCCAAAGACCCCCTGGAGGGGGGGCTCCCTGGTATCACCCCCAAAGACCCCCTGGAGGGGGGGCTCCCTGGTATCACCCCCAAAGACCCCCTGGAGGTCCCCCAGACCCCACTTTGAGAACCCCCGGCCCCCCTACAGACTGTGACAGTCACAGCACTTTACCCCCTGCAGCAACCCGAGAGCCGGATTCCTCAGGTTGCTAGGTGACAAGGATTCTATCCATCAGTGGAGCTGCTGCATGCACAGTCGTAATAAAACTAGGGCAAGCGCAGCAGGCGTGCACGAGGGGGAAACCCACTGAATTTAGACGGCGACATTCTCTTTGCCTGAAGTCACCCGGGCCCCCCTTACTGTATATACCTATAAAATAACTGCTGGGAGTAAAGATCCGATTTTTTTGTCTGAAATGTTACATCTTTTCTAAAGAATTTCTGGCATTTTCATCAGCAGATCTACAAGAGTTTGTACTGGAGATCTGCGATTTCTCTGAACAGAGCTTAAGAGATAATGTATTTTTTTGTTTTTTTGAAAGTTTGGGTGGGGGAAGAAAAAATCTTTGGGTATTATGAGCTGTAGCCTGACGTTTGTGAACTATTTATCATTATTGATCGTGAAATATAACATGTCACATGTAGCAGACGCACCACAATCAGAAGGATAACGCAAAAAAGAAAGAAGCTTATAGCTTCTTTCCATTGCAGTATTACAGTATGAGGTGTGTATGATGCCATGGTGTTGGGTGTGTGCAATGAAATGTATAGAGTTTGTGATGTGCTAATGTGTCCCTGGGCACATATGAGGTGTGTACCTACCTGCCTGCCTGCACACACACACACACACACACACACACACACACACACACACACACACACACACACACACACACACACACACACACACACACACACACACACAGTAGGTGGGGTGTTGGGGCATAATATACATCAAATACATTATTTACAATATCCCATCTACAGTCTACTACGCCACAGATGCAGAAGTCCTCCAAATACAGGCAAGGACACGTACTGTATCCTCAAAAGAAAAGAAAAAAACACCATTTTCCCACTAAAACCAAACATCTCAGGAACCACAACATCTACTGTACTACTATTCTACTCCGCTCCCTGTACAGTACATGTACAGAGTGTAAAACTAGGACAAATGCAGCATGCATGAGGGGAAACCCAGTGCGTTTATAATGTCTTTGCCTTAACCAATTCTGGGCGGGAACCCCTTTTGGTGTTTCAAATCATTATGTCATACTTTGGCTATTGAAAGATATCAGCTCTACAAGCTCATAACTTTGAAAACATATTCAACGTTTTTAACTCAAGATCTTTGCTTCTGGAGAGGTCCCTGCAAGAACATCATCTTTTTAGATGGGAGGGGGTCGGCGGCCTATTACATATAATGTTTGGGGTCCTTGACATGAGACATTGAGCACCACTGATATAGAAACATAGGTATTTCAGAAAACTGTTATGATTTAGAAGACTTTTTTTTTTAATTTCGATGTCAGGCCTAAATGATTTACCCATTTTGGGCGGGAACCCCTTTTGGTGTTAGCATTGTGTTATGAAAAATAGCAGATCTACAAGCTCATAGCGCGCCACCAAATGGCACGCTATGAGCTTGTAGGTCTGCTGTTTTTGAAAAATAGAAACATGGCTTTTTCAAAAAAAAACGTCAGGATGTAGAAGACATTTTTAGAATCTGGTCTCAGGTCAAAATGGGTTAAGTCACGCATCTCCCTACAGCACGGTTTGGAACAGAGACAGCCAGCCAGGCAACACACTGTACTACAACAGTACTGTACTACACTGTACTACAACACCCTGTACTCACTGTACTACAACAGTACTGTAATACACTGTACTACAACACACTGTACTACAACAGTACTGTACTACACTGTACTACAACACCCTGTACTCACTGTACTACAACAGTACTGTACTACACTGTACTACAACACCCTGTACTCACTGTACTACAACAGTACTGTACTACAGTACTGTACTGCACTGTACTACACTAAGGTTGGGCGATATGCCAATTTTTTTCAACCGCCAATCGTCTGACCAATATTCGCCGATTGACGATGTATTCGTGTCATAAAAGTAAAGTGAGAACAGCTCACTGCAGGTCGCAAAAAAGCCAGATCTACAAGCTGTCAAGGCGCCGCGTCCTGCCTGTTTTCGCAGCTCCGTTCGCTAGGCGTTGAGAGCTTGTAGATCAGTCTGTTTCTGCAGACTGCAGCGCAGCCAGGGTAACTAGCTCCCTTCCCTCCCCGACTCCCGCACCGGTCGTCGGAGGCTCGGAGCGGAGCCCACAAGCTGCTGCGGCCGCCCCGGGCTGATCCACACAAGCTCTCAAGGCATCGCGTCCTGCCTGTTTTTGCAGTGCCGTTCGCTACGCGTTGAGAGCTTGTAGATCTGTCTATTTTTGCAGCGCTGGTGTCGGGGTTCGTTCACGTTGTCAATAAAAATAACTTGGATTACAGGCGGAGATGAAGTTCAATCAGTGGACAGTTTTTTTTATTTCCCCCCCGCCACTCACGGGTGGCGCATTGGGATTGTGATGAGACACGAGACAGCATTGTGCATTCTGTTGTGACTGTATATTATTAAACTGCATGGGTCTGGACTCCGGAGCTTAAACAACATGTAGGCTACAGGCTCCCAGCCAGGCTGCCGTAAGTGCCGTGCCGCGGTGCCCGTCGCCCGATGCTGGCTGCTGACAGTGCTTTGTGCGGGGACTGTGGGAGGCTGGGAGCATACCATTATAACGGGGGATTTCCACCCGGCCGCTGTTACTACTTTGCTGATTCACATGTTGCTCACACTTTACATATTAATTGGGCTAAATCGTCCCGAGAAATCGCCTAATAAAAATATTCGGCAAATAAAAACTAGACTAAAATGTTAGGAAGGGACTAGTGGACAAGAAATCCAGTATAAGTCATTTCACACTTGGTTGCATGCTGAAAATAGCAGATCTACAAGCTTGCAACGCGTCGCACTGCAACGCGTTGTGAGCTTGTAAATCTGCTATTTTCAGGAAGTGTAAAAACAGTCATTACGACAGCATCAAGGCCCGCCAAAATACATTTTAGTCGACTAAATCACCTGTAGATTTAGTCGACTAAAATCCTATGATATTTAGTCGACTAAAACTAGACTAACACCAAGGCATTCCAGGTGACTAAAATGTGACTAAAACTAAATTAAAAATATTCAAGAGACTATGACTAAAACTAAAATCAAAATGTGCTGCCAAAAACAACACTGGCTCTTCTTCGGCACCGAACTCCTCTCTGTAACTTTTACTGTTTTTACCGCTCTGGCGCAGACTATCAGTTTTAAGGAGGGGGTCCTTCGTTTGACATGAAACATGTTTGAGAACCACTGTCCTTAATGTATTCCTGCTCCGATCCACACTCCCGTGGGGTGGCGTGCGTGCTTTCTGTCTGTCTGTGAGCTGTAATGAATGAGATTACTGTTTGCTTTCATCCCGGAGACATGCAGTCATGTCCGTTTCGTGTGACAATCAGGGTCCCTCGACTTTGAAAAGCAAACCTGCCTGAGGAGCTCAAAATAACGATTGAAAAATGCCACTTTGTACGGACAGGGGGGGTTGTTTTTGTTATGGTTGTTATTATTCCCGAGCCTGTCTTATTGTCATATTGTTGTTTGTCTTCGTGTTCTAGGGTCTGCATTCTTCCCCGTCTGATTGAATTTCCAATTTGAGACAAAGTTTGCTTAGCTTAAATTGATTTGGCTGATTATTTCATGCCTTTACAAAGTGCTCATTGACACTTGTCACCTTTCTAAGCGTTGCATAGATCATGCAGTTGCAGGAACATTGCATACAGTAGGTGCTAACATTCTGTTATTGATGGTGGTTCATTGTTACATCTTAACCTTGTAGCCTATTCCTGTATCTGACATTACTTTCCTCACTCTATATCTGCAACTTTGAAACTCCATTACTCAAGTGCTGTATAGTGCCTCTCTGGGTGACTGAAATTCCCCCGCAGGATCAATAAAGGTATCCATCTATTGATCCATCTTATACTAAACCTGCATATTGACGTGTGGAGGCCATGGTGGTGGTGTGGTTCTTGAGGAATCGGATGATGGCGGTCCAAAGCAAAAAAGGGGAAAAAAAGTGGCATTTCTTCCTCAGCATAGTGGCAATATGCGTTGTACTGTACAGTGTCACCGCAATTGGACGCTGCGTTCATATTTTGATGAATTTTGTTCAAAATGGAGCACTCGTGCAAACTTCTGCAAGACCTGTTTCGTTGAATTGGCTATAGAGAGACTGTGTGTACCAATTTGCAAGATGTTTGGACAGATAAGATAAGATAAGAATCTGTAGTTGTAATGTCAAAAGTTTTGTTTTTGCAAAAAGCGGCCACCTGGTGGCGCTATAACAGGCCCATATGAACACTTTGGGTCAGAGGTTCAGCTCTGGGAGTGTATGTGCAGAGTTTGGCTGTGGGCAAGCCAACGGTGCCAGAGATTAGCTGTCCACAGACGGACACACGGACACACACACACAGACGGACACGCGGACACACACACACAGACGGACGGCAAAACATACTCTCCCCATCCCTTCGGCTGGTGGAGACAATAAGGTTAAGAACAACTGTGCTAAATCACTAGAAGCGCCATCTGGCATTACACCGTCCTGGGAGCCAGCTAGGGGGTCAATTCTCTTGCTCATCATTATCGTGGCTGTCAGGCAAACCTTGCATCGCCATTTTTCTTCATCGTCTCCGCCGGGGCGGAATGTGTGGCCGAGACTATGTTTTGGAACCATTGCACGCAAGCACATTCCCACCAGGCCGAGGGAAGAAATAGCGCCCTTTTAACGTTGTAACCGTTATATAGCGCCACCGCTACCAGGAGGCCATTTGCAATATCGGCACATTATTTTGCTATTATTATTATTATTACTCCTACATGTTATAGTCATGTCATCAAGACGGGCCCGTCTCATTTTTCATCCTGTTTGGCTAAGATGGACTTGACTGCACATTTTTCTTTTTGTCAGGTGAAACCTAACATAATTATAACAGGACCGTTTTTATTAGCGACCTAGTCATGATTCATTGCCCCCTAAGGCAATGGTATAGTCTGAAACTCGTGTAGCCAATCGCGTAGTAGCGACCTAGTCATGATTCACTGCCTCCTAAGCCAGTGTTTCTCAACCTTTTTTGTCCCGGGGCACACTTTTCATAGCCTAAAAATCTCGGGGCACACCTAGATATATGGTGTGTGTATATACTGTATATATATAGTAAATATATATATTATATATAATATATATATATATATATGAACCCAATATACTTTTAAAAACACACATGACAGCACTCGTCAACTAACTTTAACGAGAAAGAAAAGGACAGAGACAGTGCCTCAGTTTCACCAATTTATTTTTTAAAACTCATACAAAATGTAGCACACACATGTTCAATTTGTCAATGCAAAGTAATACTTCTAAATAAAAAAAGGAACAAAAATCTTTTGGCACAATGGTCTTAAACTTGAGCACTTTTGTACAAAGAAAATCGTAAAAAATAATTAATAAAAAGAAAAGTAAATGTTTGACAAGTTCTGTCTTAGTGTGAACCTTGATCTTGTTTTCCTGAACAAAGAGTTTTTATCCTGGCTGGGATGCTGGACAAACAGACACGGAGCTCCTCATCAACTGCTCTCAGTCTCTCTCTGCGTTTGTTTTTTATGCAAGTCAGGCTTGAAAAGCTAAGCTCACACAGGTAGGTTGTGGAAAAGGGGAGCAGCACTGCCATTGCGCTGGCATCACAATCAATGAATCTCACGTTTGCCAACAGCTGTGCGTGTCCACTTATATCTGTTGATTCATCCACTTGCAGTGCAAATTTACCACTCGTCATCATTTTGTGTATGACAACACTCTCGATGTCTGCAGACATTTCTTCAATGCGTCGCCCAATTGTGCTATCTGAGAGCGGCACATTTGCTAATTCCTTTGCAAGATCTGCTGGCACCAAGCCCACACCCCCCGCGAGTTTGAATGCTCTGGCTATTACGGTTTCTGTCAATGTATGTGGCATTTTTAACTGTGCCAACATCTCCGCGATTTGGTAGCTTAATTCCAGACCTTTTTCTGAAGTCTTAGTGGTACTGCGTATCAAGAGACTTGCCTGCTTCGTTGTGTCTTTCTCCTTTTTTCTTCGCTGTTTGCAAGCTTGAATCCACAAACTATACACAGCGGAATCGGGTACGTTTTATCCCCAGTAAACGTGAAGCCAAACTTCATGTAATCATCACGGTACAGTCTGGCAGGGGCTTTCTTTGTAGGCGTTGCGTTGGTAGTAGTCGCCGTTCCCCCCGGCGGCGCTGTCTGTGCTGTCGGGTTCTGGTGGTGTCTTTCTGGAGGGAACGAAATGTAACGTCTTCTGGATGCATCTCTTTTTTGCTGCTGGTTCCATCTTGTAGTAGCTGTACAATGTGAATGCCATGTCTGTGCAGCTGTGCTGTGCCCCATTTATACAGTAAAGTTGCCAGGCGATTAACATTTCTATGGCCGATGGTCGTTAAGAGTCTATTGTTCCGTCGTCATGATGTTTACGCACGTCTATTTAGACGGTCTCTACGCAACAATAGGACGCCTAGCTATCGCTTTCGGGGGAGGGCTATTGTTCAGACTGAAACTAGATAATGATTATCTTGTACGGACAAGATAATATCTTGTACGTACAAGATAAAATATATTTTGAATGCATGGCCATTCAGGGGCTCCGTACATAATGACTATGTCATCATTTCATCATTTTATTTTCTTCATAAATCACCGCCCTACTTACGACAAACAATCACAACAAGACCTTGCTACATTGGATCTGTTGGAGCAAATGGATGTGAGGAGGTTGGTCAGAGGTGGTGTCCTGTGTCTGTGTGCGTGTGTGCGTGCGTGCAGCATCCATTAACGCTCCTCGTGTCATAATGGATCATTACAGGACGCGTGTCTACCACGTCCCTCCTGGGGATTCGACCTGGTTCTAATAATGTGGAAGTTTCACTATACTACTGCTATACTACTGCACCTGCATGTGCACTCATGCACACACACATGCACACACACACACACACACACACATGCACACATCTTCATAGTGCATTGCACAGACCGGTGTAAACTGTACATGCACACACGCGCGCGCACGGAAGCGTGCAAACACACAGTACACCTGAAAAAACAACAACACAAGGGGAGGTAAATGTAGCCCTGGAGACCGCAGGCGTTTTGTTTTCAGAGGAGGAAAAAAAAAAAAAAAACGCCAGGGCGAGACATGCATGAGAAGTGGCATACGAGCGGAGCAGCGTGAACCTTGTGCAGATAAGAGGGGCGTCACTCCAAATGTCGGTGCCCTTTGTGCTCTTCCGTCGCTGTGTGGAGACCTTCGGGAGCAGAGATTTCCTTCAGCCTGGCGTGCTTTTCTCCTGCGTCTCTCAGTCTGTCTCCGGAGCATATCGTCGCTGTCGGGCATAAACCCCCGATCTCCACATTCAAACGTTTTGCGTTTGTATTCATAAATCCACGCCCTACTTGATCATACCACAGTATCACATGAAAGCATCGGCAATAGCACATCTACAAGAGACATGTTTTGACCTCGCCCATCTGCTATTTTTTGCTCATTTTGAATTTGAACCCTACAACGTAGACAGAGACGATGTCGACACGCCGTGGTGTTAGACATGCAGTGAATGAACGTGGCCTGTTCATTATTCAGAAATCCATCCATCTAGTACAAGGGGCGCCCACACTTTTGTGACTTCAGGGCTACTTTCAGAATGCCCAGCTAAACGAGATCTACCCACCAATTAGTTTTTATCCCATTGCTGAAAATAGTTTAAAGGTTTTATGACATTCATTTTCATTTATTTATATTTTTCTTTTAGGTTTTATGACCTCAATTACACCCAAAAAACCTGAACTTTGAACATTCAGTGGATTTTCTGTGGTTCTTTGGGGTTTGGAAGCCTTTTGAGCTACAATGAAAACAGGCAACACAGTGAAAACAGTGACATCTGCTGGCAAATCCCATTGACATATATGGGATTTGCAGGGTCTTACATCACTTACTGCCGGCAAATCAGAGCACCTGTTTGAGCCAGAAAACCCCAGACCACAGAAAATCTACTGAATGTTAAAAGTTCATGTTTTTTGGGTGCAATTGAGATAAAAAAAAATAAGAACAATTCCAAAACAATTCTTTTATGTCACAATCCCTTTAAAGAAATAGTGGCGTTGATGTTAGGGTAAACATTGTTTTGGGGTTTTTTTGGTACATTTCTTTGTAATGCTACTGACGTTTGTGCACAAAACTCTAGAAAACAAAGAAGATATTGCATTGTGGGTTTGAGCCGACAGGCCCTTTTTGATGTCAATCAATCAAGTCAAGTCGCAGATGGCAGATGCCTTTTTTATATTTAAATTATATATTTTTAGACATGCCGAGCGTTCCATAACGAATTAGCGGATTTACCGTCCATGTGGGTCAAACGCTATTATTCAATCGCGCAGTTGTTTTTGGTTTTTTGTTTACATCTGTTCTATATGACAGCAACACACTGCATTGTTGACACTGCACTCTTCCTGTTCTACGTGAGTTGACGTTAGACCCCTCCTTTCTCTATTAATTTTTTTTGGTAAATATACATATACGTATGATAAACTTGCTTTCGTAAAGAAAAGGGTTGGGAAGAAATTCTCCTTTAAATGTAACTTCCCATCATTGTCATTCACTGCTGCGGTTTTTCCCCTTTTACATGATGTACTGTATTTGTTTAGCCTATGCCATGTTGATGAATTGAATACATGGGACCACAAGTTTAGATGATGTCTCAGTATTCTCAGACAGCATTTCCCCCTATCCACAAGGAGGAGCAGTGCACCAAAGCATTATGGGAATTGTAGTCCAGGAAGGAAGTGAGCCCAGTGTCGATGACATCAGAGACACTGGGCTCACTGCTAAAATCTAAAATATCTAAAACCACATATTACACACATAAAGACCCCAGGAAAGTGTTCTATATCTTCCAAATGTCATTAACATATATTGTTTTTGCAAAAATGTAATGTCTGTCTGACTTAATGTCTGACTCTACCACGTTGCTTATTTACATTTCTGAATAAGAGAGAGAGAGGCAGAGAGAGAGAGAGAGGCAGAGAGAGAGAGAGAGGCAGAGAGAGAGAGAGAGAGGGGGGGCAGAGAGAGAGAGAGAGAACCTCACAGAGAGTGCGAGCTGCAGTCTCTTTGCACTCGTCCTCAGTGGTGGAGTCAGCCCCCAGGGGGGCTGTTGTGAATTCGCATCGCATCCACCGGGTTTGGTGGAAAATGTCACGGTTGGGGGTGGATACTATACTACTACTACACTCACTCCACAGCTGGGGGTGTCATCATCGTCCCCCCCCCCCCCCCCCCCCCGCCCCAGCGGGCGACCAGCACACACACACACACACACACAGCTTTTCTCGAGTCAAGGATTTCATCATGTAAACATTAACAACATCCTACTATAATTAACCGAATGTCTGTCCGTGTGTCTGTCAGAAACAAACACTTATCTCCTCAATGCCTGCACCAATCGCTCCCACTTTTGGGATTGACATATGGCATTGACCATATGAATATGGAGGGCGTAACGGAGCCCTTTTTTCGATTTGACACATTCATTATTAATAATGAATTTATTAGTGAATTAAAAACGCACCGGGCGCAGTACCCCCCGCAGCCACAGGGCGGCAAAACTCCTCTCTCTGATAGAGGGATTTCCCAGTATGCTTCAGGATGTGTCTGTGTTCTGTTGTTGTTGTTTGTGTTATTATTTACCATTGGGAATTCGCTGGCAGGGATTTGTGTGTTATCCGTGATTGAAGCCGCCCGTCGGAGTGTGTTCAGTAAATCAGTTGGTTTTGTTGTGCGAGTGTGCATGTGTGCTCGTTTGGGGAGAAAGCCATGAGTGATAGGGGTTCTGTTGCAGGAATAGCCGCGCCCCTCCCTCCCTCCCTCCGCTCTCTGTGAGATCAAAAATGGAACTGGTTTGGAGTTTTGTTTGCCACAAATGAAAATAGAATTCCTACTGAGAACAGAAGGAATTCAGTGCTTTTTTGGAACCGCAGATCGTTACGATACATGAACAAAGCAAAAGAGGTTGTATGGAGTTCAAAAAACCAGCGCACGCGCACACACACACACACACACACACACACACACACACACACACACACACACACACACACACACACACACACACACACACACACACACACACACACACACACACACACACACACACACACACACATCTGCTACATTTGATGCTTTTATGTGATGCTGCATACTGTAGTATGATCAAAATCTGTATAACAGTCCTCGTGTCAATGAAAAAAACACACAGAGTTGCACAGTGGTAGTTGGCAGTGAGCCGCCCCACATCCAAAACAGTTCAGAAATGACAGAGTTACCGTGTGGGGCTCCCTCTACTGTACCCTCTACTGTACTGTACTCACTGTACTGTACTGGCACACCCGAAAGCATCATATATACAGTTGATATGTGCGTGTGTGTGTGTTAGGTTGCTTGCGCACAGGTGGTGAAAAACATGTAACCATGCTATTTTCGTGCTCATACCCAGGCACCCAGCTACCCAGGCACCCAGCCAGCCAGCCAGCCAGCCAGCCAGCCAGCCACACACACAAAGCTCCGTAAGGGAGTGGTTGCACCCCTCAAAAACACAAGCGCTCAACTGACTTCACACACCCGTCTGACAAACGTTCAAGCACAGTGCAAATGACAGCTCAACGGTACAGCGTGACCTGTTGGGTATTATAGTAGTCCGATGCTTCTCAGAGCAAGGTCCAGGAACCCCGGGGGGTTGTTGAGGGGGTCCCCATGCAGCCAGCGAAATGAGGAACAATTTAATACTGAAAATAGCCGATATAATAACGTACTGTACAAGCTCACTTGTAAGCTTATTTCTCTGTGATTGAACATCATTTGCCCGTATGACATGCATGACAGGGATGCCAGGTCGAAAGTGGTTAATTTCACCATAATTTCACCAGCTACTGTATACAGAAATACAATATGATCGAGTATGATAATGTATAAATATATGACAGTTCGGCGGTTTCAAACTCTTCCCCAACAGTATCAACAGTATTTGTTTTACTAAATCTTCTCTATATGGGGTCCCTGGCCTGTGCATGGTGTCTTTTCAAATAGGGGATCTGCATCTAATATCAATTGGGGGGGGGGGGGGGTCTTCCATTCAGAATAGGAAGACAATACTTTTTTTTCTCCATGTTGGAGAAAATAATCATGTGTGAGTCACATTACAGCCAAACACAATAAATATTAAAGCGCAAATAACATGCATTTTAAAATTGCTTTTAATATTTAATATCATATTGTCTATGTCCCTCAAACTTATTTCTAATGGTTTGAGCCTCAATCACTACTCTGATATAACCAGTCCTTGTCAATTCTGTCTGGACTTTGAAAGCAGTTTTAGCTGCAGTACCTAGTATTTAATATTTGATTCATTATAATACTGATGCTAGATAAACCCAGGCTTGTTTCCATTCCATGCCAGCTTGGAAAATCAACAATGGTGGACATTGTAAACAAAGTGGAAATGCAAATTTGGAACTGAAGACTGAAGAAGAGGAGGAATTATATAAGTAGGGTGACATTGATGACATCACGATGAGGCCAAAATCATTTGAGCTGTTCCTGAGAGCAATTTCCATTAAAACACCCATATGATATGAAAGCCTGATTGTTCAACATTGGTTATTTGTGGGGATAGAAAACACATATGGGAGCCCCAAAAACACAAAAGAAATTGAAAAAGTAGAATTTTATGTTATAGGTCCTTTAAATTAATAATATACCCTCGCAAAGGCCCAGCCATAAGACACATTCCGTATCTGCCACTGCTCGTACCACAGAACCGTTCCGACAATGAAAAACAAGTTAAATCGTATCATTACTATAGGAAATGTTTAATGTTGAAAACCAACAGTCTCTCCCGGAACAGTTGGTGTGATTTTAGAGATGAAACGTTTTCAATATCGTGTCTACGATGGGCTGACGTTTGTTAAAAACGCACAGACTTTTCCATGACATAGACTGACTCACGCTTCCTTCATGCCTGAGTGTCCAAGTTGCTCCTTTACACCTGACAGGGGGGAGTTTCCCTGGTTGGACGTAGCATGTGGAAGGAACACGTTATTCCAACCAGTTCCTTTCCCCTCCATCAGGCGCCCCGGCTGGCCAGGGGGAGGCAGTTTAGAGACCAGGATTACTGCATGTTTTTTGTGAGGGTACCTAACCTAGGGGACACGGGGAGAACATGCAAACTCCACACAGAAAGGCCCTTTCGCCAACCCCGCCTTCGGGTATGGGCACTGATGACGCGGAGGAGGAAACACGCCGCCAGCACCCACAGCGTCCCGAGCAGGAATCGAACCCAGGACCTTCTAGCTGTGAGGCGACAGCACTACCAACTGTGCCACCGTGCCCCTTTGAAGCCATCAATATTGAAGATGCAAAGACGCATCCAACGTTTTGTAGCTGCTGCAAACAAGCTTTTCTTGTAACCAAAGAAGTAGCCAATTTTCACTCCATGAGCATGTGTTGGTGAGTTATACGACAAAACGTTATAGCTCCTCTGAGAGTCCGATTTGGTAAACTTTGTGGCGGAGATTCTTCCTTCTCCCATGAAGCTTCTGAATTCCGCATTGTACAAAGTATGTGAGACTCCCTCCGGAATTACATTAATCTATAGGAAAGGTAATTGACTAGCCTATACATCCGATAGTATAGTATCATAAACGCCATCGTCAATGACTGAGTCCATGTGCATGTGTACAGAGGCCAATGATAAAGAAACACAGCTGGAGAGAAGAGGGGGGGGGACAATACGGTAGCACTTACTGTACATAAAAAAAGGTCTACAAACTCACCATATCGATTGACGACACAGGGCCGATGCTGTTGACATAAATGCCCACATCGACAGTGGTCGGTTTCACTGCAAACATAAGAGAGAGAAAAGGCAAGACTTCAGCATTATTTACAAACAAAAGCATTGGTGGGAAAAGCACAAGTCTAAAAAGGTAATGGCATATAGGGTTCCCCAGGTTCTATGTTCCCCACCATGCAAAAAAGGTTCTTTGTTCCCCACTTAGAATAAACCTAAACCAGAAACCTAACCTAAGTGGTAAGTGGGGAAAATAGAAGCTGGGGAACATAGAACCTGGGGAACATAGAACCTGGTGAACATAGGGATGACATCCCAAAATATACAACCAAAAGAAAAAGTATTCATTATGCAAAATTACCCGTTTCACAAGGTATCATAATTATGTATATTAAAACGTATTATTACATGGCTTGGTTGAATGCTTGATTCTTAATGGTCAATCGCTGAATTCAGCTGTGTGTTATTTCATGGTAACAGACCGCTCCGCTCTATAACAGACCGCTGCCTAATCAAACCCTCGGAGCACCTGGCTGCAGCCGGCTTGAATTACTGCTGTTTCCAACATGACATCCATGTCGACACTCAACACACACACACACAATGTAATTTACAGCTAACCATTGCTCTCAAAAATGTAGGCCTACTTGAAAACATTTGAGCGAGAAATAGAAGAAGCAGTAACCCGAAAATATTTGAAATAGGGCTGAAGAGGTTATAATGTATGTTTTGTAATAATAATTCAAACCTATACAAAGTAACTTTGCACTCTATGGCCAGAAAAATAATGAACAATGCCCATAATGCTTTAGTGCACTTCCCGTCCTGGTGGAGAGAGGAAGGCTACATGGCATGGGGGTGTGACTTTGTAGTCCAGGAAGTAAGTGAGACCACATTTTCATAACAGGTTTTTGGACATGAACATGGCGTCATGACACCCCAGAAAAGTGTTTATTGTGTCCTAAACATCATTAAAATAAGCTCCGGTTGCAAAAGGGGTGAATGAGTACAGTACTTGAGTAAATGTACTTAGTTACCTTCCACCACTGAACAAAAGTAGACGAGTGTGACCAGTGACAGTCGGCTATTATTTTGGCTTTTCTTTTCCAGGAAATTTGGTCAGAAATTCATAGTCATTATCATTCGATGTCTTGTTAAGAGACAGTCGAAATGCCACGCATCCATCATCCATAGCAGGATGGCAGGGCCCGTGTGTGTATATGTATGTGTGCGTGCGTGTGTGCCTGCACGTGCGCACCCGTGTGTGTACACACGGTGAATGTTGCCAGGCAACAAATCTAATTGTGGCCAGCAAAGGATGTCTTAAGCAAATTTTGCTTAGCAACAAGATTTGGTTTCAGGAGAGCAAAAATGCAAGATTATTGAAGATATGGGGAAAAGAACCAGACCTCTCTGGTCTGGTTCAAACTTATTTTTACTTTCAAATCTTTCTTTTTTTTCCGACTACAAGAACTAAACGCACTAATCAATTTAGAGGTCATTTGGTCCCAAAAAAAGTTTGAGAACTAACTGATTAGAAGAGTATTTATTTTGTATGATGTAGCCTACCCCTTCAGAGGTGGCTCAGGTCATCTCAGGCCTAGCCCCGAGGCTCCAAACTATATACATTCTACAAAGTACTTAAAACTTAAAAATATTGGTTGGCAGATTATATTATTTTTCATTATGCTTTTGATCTAGCAACCACACACTATAGGAGGCCCGGAGACGTGCGTTGTCTTTTATCTCCGGTCCTATGGAAACATAAAACAATAAAACTCATTGGGGTGACTGACAGATCGGTGAGATCCAATCAGGGCGTGCGCAAATCTCTGCCGCGACCCGCCCCTCTAGACCAGAAAACGAACACGTTAGCTCAGGCTACACTGCGTGAAAAGAGGAGTTAACTTCTAAACCTCAAGTTTAGCGGGCATATACAGTTAATATACGGTAATATACAGGTGTGATGGTACAATTCGGGAGTTTACCGGAGTTTAGTATTGCACTGCATTGCATTTGTCTTTGAAAGGTATTTCACACTCAAACGTCAACAGCTAAATCAAAGGAGGAGGTGTGACGTGGAAGCTTCAAATGTTTCTTAAAAATTAACTCAAGGGGATCTGAAATCTTTCCCCACAGCCTTTGTTATGCAAAAGGTGTGTGCGTCTATTATTATTATAATTGTTTTTATTAAGACGTGCACCTCTATTAGGCAACAGAGCAAAGCAACAAAGCAATGCCCCGATCAAGTGTGTACATTTATCTCAAGAGGACATGGACACGTACAGTCCGTGGCTAAATGATAATAACACTGCATCTGTAGTTTGCCGTATAGCTCTGGGACCCTGGGAATCAAGACATCTGATGACTTCATTAAATAATTATTGGATATATCAGCTGCATAAATAAGACATCACGAGTCGGCGGCATGTCAAATTTGATGACACCCACTTCTAAGGGCTTGTCGGAAACCGGCGGAGTGTGATTGAAGTTATGCGAGTGAAAAAATAACAACAACAACATCTCATCAAAAATGTGAATGCGAATTTCATGCTTCAATCTGCCGTTAATTTAAACAGTGTTGTGTTTGCTGTTAACAGCGCTGTCATCGACGTCGCATGCTTGAACAGATTCCTGCAGCGCTCTTTTTGCCAATCTCTCAATCTCTCTCGCGCACAGACACACACACACACACATACACACACTTTTTGACTGCTGCAGTACTCAACACAGCACAGATCATCTTTTATTCAAAGTTATTGTGCAAAGTTAGACGGAGATGTTTTGCTTGCACACGATGGGAGGTATAATCTACCTTTGTGTGCGGCGTGCGTCCATGCGTGTGTGTGTGTGTGTGTGTGTGTGTGTGTGTGTGTGTGTGTGTGTGTGTGTGTGTGTGTGTGTGTGTAGGCTTTACTTCACACAAACACTAATTTGCATCCCTAGGATGCAACTACAGCAAATAACTCCATACTCTATCCTCGAGTGGTATAAATGTTAAAAGTGGCTTTGTTTCCGGGTTATATAATAAATTACAAGAAAATTTTAATGTTACTACAGGTATTATCACTGTATGGAACATAGATCTAAAAGATTACAATATCAGAATAAATTGGCAGAACGTATGGAATAATATTCCACTAACATCTCGTAATTATAACAATCAACTAACCCATTACAAATTGATTTTAAGATTTTATTCTACACCCAGGAAACTCTGCCAAATTAAAATACTACAAAGTCCTCTATGCTCACTATGCCCGCTAAAACCCATCGGAATATACATACACATGATGTGGGAATGCCCAGGAGTATTAGCCTTTTGGGCAAAGGTGGCATTATTTCTGTCCGATATAGTCGAGACAAACATACCGTGTTTACCACACATTCTGTTGCTAAATGACGACTCATCTCTAAGCCTAACACTACACAAGAAGAGAGTGCTATTTGCCGGTTTAACAGCTGCAAAAAAAGATGCTGGTAATGAGATGGAAACCGCCCCATAACCTTAGTATCCACCGTTGGAAAATATCCTACTATGACGTCTTGAGTTTGGAGGCTTCCAGTGCTCGAGCACAGGGAGCAAGGACAGATTCCATCCAAGCCCTACTCACAGCGGCCCAGAAGGTTAAATCAGGACTCCGTTAGGTCGAATACTTAAACCATCCAAGCCCTACTCACAGCGGCCCAGAAGGTTAAATCAGGACTCCGTTAGGTCGAATACTTAAACCATCCAAGCCCTACTCACAGCGGCACAGAAGGTTAAATCAGGACTCCGTTAGGTCGAATACTTGTACTCCTGTAAACAAAGTCTGACCCATTCTTGTTTGTCTGTTAAAACATCAGTGCCACGTTTTGTTTTGGTTTCCATCATAATTGTCTTGTTAGAAAAAAAGAAACATGTATTATGTATGTTATAAGTATGCACCATTGTAGTTTCCCTCTCCTGTAATGTCTGTGCTAACCCGGGGTTCTTTTAAAAAAAACAAAATAAAAAGTTGGTCACAAAAAAAGCAAATAACTCCATCCTCTCCCTCAGCATATGCCAAGGTTTGAGCAAAGCACAACAAAAACTAAACTAAAAACTAAATCTTCTCAAGGTCTAACAACAACACAGCAGAATAACATGGCTGCATGCAGGCCGGCAGCCCCAGGAGGTGGTGAGTGTGTTGTAGGCCTACCTCCAGTGGTGTAAAGTAAACAAGTACATGTACTTAACACGCCGAACGCCTGGGGTTATTTAAACCGTTAAATCAGACCTTCTCATGTCAAGGGACCCCCACATTGACACATATTAGACCGTGGACCCCCATTTGAAATGATATTATGCCCCATAAGAGAACCTTACCACTATAGCAGTGATGATTCTCAACCATTTAAATGTCAAGGCCCCCCCCCCAGTTTGACGTGCAATATAGGCCACATAACCCCATTTGATAGCATTCCGATCTCCGGGACACATACAAATGAAAGTTCCATGTGTACATTCTGGGAGTTACACATAAGGGTCCATTTAAAGCTTTTGGGTCCCAACTAATCCATCATTTTGGCTGGGCAGTGGGCACCCCGTGGAAACCCCTCAACGGACCCATTTGAGAACTGGCATACCAGCCTGCAACCCTCCCCAACACCCTGAATGGTGTTTGAGACCCGGGCCCCATCCCCCACCACCAACCAACAGCAACCAGCCGGGGTCAATGATCACCCGAGGAGGTGAACGGCACCATGCACCAACAGTCCAACACCAACCAGCTTAGGGGCTTAATTGCAACACCTGCACTGCACAAACCGCTGTCTGAACAAGTTTCTTGCAGATCCCAAACATCCGCAGGCTTTTCTCTGTCAAAAGTGTCCCGACAGGCCGTACGTGTCACAGCCTGTCAGAAGGACCAGGTTGCACTGTAGATCAACACTCTGAGCTTGCACTTCACTCTCGATGCCGATAAAAATAGAAATGTGTAATATTGAAAAGAAAAGGAAACCGAATGCCCGCGGGCGTGTGTATGTGTGTGTGTGTGTGTGCGCGTGTGTGCGTGTGCGTGTGCGTGACTATGCACATACAGTAAGACATAAACATCAGTTCATGCCTGTCAAGGCAAGATTTATTAATACAACAATTCAAGTGTGTGTGTTGTGTGTCAGTGTGACATCTCCCAAGGGGTTTAAAATGCAGTGCCAATTGAATCGTTGGATAGTCTGGCATCCCCGGGGATGTGAATCTGTTCCGGTCCGGCTCATATTCATGTCATGCTCCACCAACTGGACAATTTGGTTAAAAAAAAAAAAAGAAGGCAGGCAGGCAGGCACAATTTCAAAATACAGTGTTTCTCACAGTGTGGTCCAGGGACCCCCAGGGTTCCTTGAGGGGGGTTCCAAATTGTCCCTTACATACATCTCTAACCCTGAGAGTGTACAAATGGAATCCTACAGTCATATGGGCCGGGGGTCCCTGAAATTCAAGAACCAACTGTTGTAATGGATTTAATGGCATGCATCACACATTTTAACCCATTTTGGGCGTGTTTTAAGCATTATGTTATACTTTAGCTATTGAAAAATATCAGATCTATACTTTAGCCATTGAAAAATAGCAGAAAATGTGAAAATTTTCGTGAAAATGAGCCTCAAATCTTTCAATATATGCTTTCAGAGCGAACGTTTTTAACTCAAATCTTTGCTTCTGGGGGTCCCTGGAACAACATATTTTCAGATCGGCAGCCTTTTACATATAATTTGTGGGGTCCTTGACATGAAATATTGAGAACCACTGATATAGAAACATAGGTATTTCAGAATACTTTCAGGATTTAGAAGACATCTTTTTAATTTCAACGGCAGGCCTAAATATATATACAGCTACTGTAAGACTTACAGTAGCTTCAACTTGGTGTCATTATTAGGTCTTGAAAAATAACCGATGAGGTTTAGAGGGAAATGGGGCTTAAATTGTATCAATTAACGAGAGCAGTCAACGTATAGGACATGCTTTGACTCTTGTCTCTCGGCTGCAACATCAGTCATGGTTCAGTGCATGGGTATTAACGTGAAATGGTTGAATAGTTGTACAGGGATTCAACCCGCTTGGCTCTTTGGTCACACAGGCTAAACTTCCCTACCCATCTGAACCGGGGGACCACAGACAGTGCCTCCCACGGCCATTCCCCCCCCCCCACCCCCCACATGTGTCCCCAGGGCAATGTGGGCCAATGTGAGTGCAACCGCAACAATGCACATAATAACGGCTGAGTCGACCTGACATATGTCATAACGTGGCCCATGCATGGGTGACGTGGACTCACACACTGCGATGAGCAACGCCGCTGCACACATTCACACTTCACTAAGAGCCATTTCAAATGTTACAAGTGGAGAGATTAAAATGAATTACATCAGTCCGACAAAGTCTTAGATTGAATTTAGAATATAGGCCTATATTTATTGCGCATAATTGAGCATTGATATATGTTTGGCTTTAGGGCTCTGTCTCTGTTCATTCCCTGCAGCATGAACATTTTAGTTTAAGTTATAAGACAAATGGAATTACAGGGAATGAATTAAGACCCCCAGGGGGATCTAGAAACAAGAGCCTACAGGTGGATGCTGGGGAGGCGGTGGGATTTGCTAAACTCCATTGGCAGCCGGCAGGGCCGTAGCTGAGGTTTTTGTTGCCCTAAGCACAACTATCCTCTAGTTGCCCTACGCATTATGCGTATTGCGCTTACCCTTAGTGAAGCGCCTGGCAGCGGGTTAGCAGAAAACAGCATGCAAACGAAGTAGAGGCAGCAGCGATGCACAACAGCACAGCCAGGAGAGTAGCCAGAATGAGGAGGTACACGGAGAAGTTTAAAGATGGAGTGTCTGAAGTGAACTAGCTACTGTATGCAGGCTGCACATCATTTCAGGTACATCATAGTTCACAATTTTAGATTTTTAACCAAGTTCAGCACGACAGCACGACCTAAACTAAATTTCTCTGTTTATTTCTTGTCCGCCAGTGTCTACAGATATACCCCCTTTCTTTCCTGTTACACCAAATGTTTTCACCAAAAAGAGACAATAATCTACAAGCTCACAATGCAGCGACGCATTGCGAGCTTGTAGATCTGGTGTCTTTTGGCAGCCTAACCCATGTTGGCCTATGGTGCTTTAGGGTTCTTGTGGTTGAAGATGGCAGTGCCATGATTTTTTTCCCACCCTAAAACATCACCATCAGGTCGTTTTTCAAAGAAAGTGTACAGTATGTTAAAATGTCGTTTTTATGTGGGCACCCCCACCAGTTCATTAAGTATGCCTGGTTTACCTGATGGGTGGTGATCCACCTGAACTTAAGCCACACCCCACAGCTGTAGTTGTATGATAAAGGGGGAGGGTTAGGGGAGGGGCTGATAGTGTGATGTCACTACAATATTACTGTTTTTTTCATTGGCACGTTTGACTGCCTCCAGGAAGAAACCCTAAATACAAAAGGAAGACATTTGAACATAAAAACGACACCAGGGTGTCTAATGACGTACTGTCACCACATCATACACATGAAAAACTGGCACTCCATCTTTAATCATTTGTCAATTGAACCTCCTCCTAACTGCAGTGGTTTTCAAAGTGGGGCCAGGCGTTGACCCTCAGGGTTCCTTATTAGTTTAGGAAGGATTTAGCACGTATTCATAGTAAACCCGTTGGTACAAAGGCTTTTGGTTTGGCACGCACCACGAACCAAACAACATGCTCTATTCAGGAAGCAATAATAATAGTAATAATAATAAACGTTATTTATACAGCACCTTTCATGACAGAAATGCATCACAAAGTGCTTTAAAAGGCAAGAGCAAAGGGCATAGAACTGGCAGCAAATCAAGCAGTTCAATATGACAATAAAACAATAGCATATAGAGCATAAAACCGGTGAGTACATGAATAAGAACACTTGATTAAAAGCAATAGTGAAAGGGTGAGTCTTGAGCTGTGCTTTACAAATGTCTACCGAGGAGAGAGAAGGAGAGAAGAGTAGAGTTCAAACCGCATACTCGCTTCCAGGCACTTAAGAGCTCACCGCATGTGGTATAGTGGTACACTACACACCCTAACTACCCCATGGGAACAACCCCAACATGCCCTATTGATTTAATATCAAGCTCAAACGATGTGCTCTGCACTCAACAAGGCAGTCCAATTAGCGCCCTGTCAATAAATGTTTAACTTTAGAAATGTGCGGATAACCCATATACGCTTAAATTGTATGTTGGTTTCCATTACTGTTGGGTGAGAATGCAAATTGCAGAATTCATGAACATGCTTTATGTAATTGATGCCCCTTCAGCTACAGTTCTCCTAATAATTCACCTTCACTATCTGTGGTCTACAAATCTTTTCTTTGATGTTGATGAGCCATGCAGACACGGATGTCTGCATGCTTATGTTCTTCATTCATTTGTTAGTTTGTTAGTTTGTTAGTCCTGGTCTGTAAGCAATGCCAAAATGACTTGCCGTTTATATTTGACATTAATATTGGCCAATATTATGTTCAGTCAGCTGTCTTTCAATTACAGAGTGTATTCTAAATCAGTTTAGGGTTGTAAAACATTGTACAACTCAATCACTTTTTTGTGTAATCAATGTATTTTCCCATTGAACTGACTCAAATGCCCCGGTAATATGTAATAATGCACTTATATTTGATAAATTTTCTTATCACATCCATGGTATGAAAACCATGTTAAAGAGTTGCTTCAATGAAATATAATTGATTTAAGCTGAAAACGATACAGTATGTGGACCATGGTGACATTGATCAATTCTTCATTAACAAAAAGAGCTTCCAATATATTATTTATGCCCCAAAATCTATAAATCTCACACTATTAAGGCAACTGGCCGGTTCCACGCGCTGCACAAGGTGCCCTTTTTTTCGCTTGAGCACCTGCCCCTAAATGTCTAAATGTGCATGCCACTGGGGGTCACAGCACTTTCATTTTCATGTAGGAGTAGTTTTTTTTCTGCGTGTAAAATGTACCAAACCTCTCCAAAAAACACATCTCCATCGTGTAGAACCAAACCATCCCCCCCCCCCCTTACATACAGAGATGGACAGACAGACCATCCCTCTCCGAGTGAACAAGACAAGTACGTGCGTAGGTGAGGGGACAAACACAGACACATGCAGGCAGATTAGATTTACTCGGGGGAATTTGTCGATTCCTCTTGCTCTTCCCTTCCGTCCTCTCTAGTACAGCCCCAGCTGGATCCCAGAGTGAGTGTGTGTGTGTCTTCCCCAGTGGGGCCTCTGTGTGGACGGAAGAACAAGGGAGCTTTCATGCCTGATTAGTTTTCTCCAGGATGACAAATGCATTACGAATTACCGGTGCTGACGGACACAAACACACACACACACACACACACACACACACACACAATCACACAATCACACTCACACACACTTAACTGCTCAGCTTCCATATGGTCAATGTATCCAGAGGATCAATGGCGCGGGCAAAGCAGTGCCTGAGTAATGTGTAATAAATACAGCCTGCGGCAGCGCTGAATCCCTCAGGGTTAGCGTCGCACATCGCTTCAATTAGAGGGGGGGGGGGGGGGGGAACACCTGTAGATTGCAAATCAATCGTTGCCAACAAACCCATCTGACCACCCAAAATAATTGACTTATTTTCTACCAATTGCACACCCTGCAATGAAGCTGTCACGGTGTGTGTCAGGTGAGGACCCAGAAGAAGAACACGGCAGGCAGGCAGATCAAGTCCAGTATTTATGAACGACTAACAGGACATACTGTACACAGGCAGGAACACAACATAACAAGAACTTATAATCTAGCCAGGGAACACGAGGAACTGAGGGTTTAAGTAGACACAGGGATCACAATAACCTATGCTCCGAGCAGCACTTTTTCTAGTTTCCTATGCTCAGCTCATGTCCCTCCCAGGGCCAGGAGCTGAGCAGCAACGACCTATAGCCTGAAGTGACATGGCTCGGCCAATAGAATAATAGAATGATGGACGTTTTTCCAGATCATAATATTGCCGGACTGACAGACTGACTGTAAACATTGATTAGAGGTGATGCTTTTAGCCAAAGTTTATATTACCATATGAAAGCCATGATGCTGCGCATCTTTGACTTAAAGTAAACAATGTGTACACACTTTGGAATATACGTTGGATATAAGTGGATCCTATCGAGCTACTGCGGCCGGCAGCCAGCATTAGGTGAGTAATTAATTAATTGTAAAAGTATCACGCTGACGCTGGCAAAATCAGCAGCAGCAGCAGCTGCCCAAAACATTAACAGGTGGGCAGGCTACAGTAGACCTACAGTACTGTCACTGCCTGCAAGGATGTACTTGGAACTGTTGGCTCGACTGGCCCGCCGTGCCATATCAGAAGTGGGTCCACCTTTTACCTGCTGTATAGCTCCGTGGTCTGGTGCTCACATGCAGCAAGCATACAAAGAACTACCATTTGTAGCTTGTCTGATACCTTAATCAAGTTGAGAGAGCAACTTATCTGCAGTTGCTGGGATATGTTTGTTTAACCCATTCTGACCTGAGATCAGATTCATACGAGGCTTCCACTGGACACACACTGGTCTGATGAACCCATTCTGACCTGAGATCAGATTCTAAAAATGTCAGTCGTTCTTCGATTTTTCAAAAATAGCAGACCTACAAGCTCGTATCGCGCCACTCGGTGGCGCGATATGAGCTTGTAGATCTGCTATTCGCAGGCAGCACAGGCCTCCCGACTGTAAATAATTGCTCCTAAAATGAGATCCTTTTAGGAGGTTGGGCCTGTCCATTACAGAAATGATTACGTGGAGCACCATCTATCAATAGTGAGCCACCCACCACCAGAACATTACATGACACAAATCAATAGCACTGAGCCTTACTGCAGTCACATCATCAAACCGTACAAATCACAATCACTCCAAAGTTTTAGATGTGATTGAATGGGTTTGAGTGCAGGGAGACTAGAATGACTGTATGTCTGTCACTCAAAGCTGCAATCCAGAATTAGTTTTTTGATAAATGAAACATTTTAAAGATGGGGTGCCATGGTCATTTTGAAAGTAGCTCTCAAGTCAAAAAAGTGTGGGCACCCCTGCCCAAACCCTTCCCCCTTTATCATACAACAGCAGCTGTCGGTGAGGCTTAAGTTCAGGTGGGTTCTATGGTAAAATGAAGAAAATGCCAGCACTCATTATATGTCCTTTTCACATGCTTTTATTTACCTCTGACGAGAGTGGACAGAGAGCGTTTCGCCCTGGTTGGCCTTCCTCAGCGTTGTGACAAGACAACAGGAAGTGTGGTATTTATGTATGAGATACAATCGAATGTAATCGAACACAGGTGTCAACTGTTATCATCTTACACAGTATCAATAAGAAGACTATACATGGTACCAAGACAGGATAAAAATCATGTGTGCACAAATAAATAAATATATAGTAAACTAGAACTGCACTCTGTCGAGTGCATACTTGCTTGTTGCACACTAGTAGGCCATAAATGTCCAACTAGTGCGCAAGCAGAGTGTGCAAGTCCTTTCGACCGCTGTAAACTGTCAAATCTCAGTATCTCTGTGAAGGAACGTTTGAAATGATTAATGTTTAGATGTAACTATTTGCTACCTACTTTATACAACATCTAGTATTATTAAGTATGATTCAAGTTTCTATCTATATAATAAATACTGTTTTATCGTTGTAGATATATTCTGGATCCCTTTTTAGTTTTTCTAGTCATACACATACACACCACGTACTCTGGTCCCAGCAGATCAGGCACAATTAGCTATTTTATTTTTTACTGATTATGTATATAGTATACGTATGACTAGCTCTAAATGATGACGTAAGAAATATATATAGTATATATATAGTATATAGGCATATACTATATACGTATACATATATACTCTATACTCTATACTGTATAAAGTGTGTAGTTGTAAGTTGATTAGCGGTATACTGTGGTTACTTTGCGCCAAAAACCGTGACAGCTGTTCCGCCATTTGAGGCTTACGCAGAAAAACATCAAATCTGTGCCTGTGTTGCTGGACCAAATGACCACAAATGACCATATTTCTTACGTCATCATTAAGAGCTAGTCATACACATACACACCACGTACTCTGGTCCCAGCAGATCAGGCACAATTTGCTATTAAATTTTTTACTGATTATGTATATAGTATACGTATGACTAGCTCTAAATGATGACGTAAGAAATATATATAGTATAAATATAGTATATAGGCATATACTATATACGTATACATATATACTCTATACTGTATAAAGTGTGTAGTTGTAAGTTGATTAGCGGTATACTGTGGTTACTTTGCGCCAAAAAACGTGACAGCTGTTCCGCCATTTGAGGCTTACGCAGAAAAACATCAAATCTGTGCCTGTGTTGCTGGACCAAATGACCACAAATGACCATATTTCTTACGTCATTATTAAGAGCTAGTCATACACATACACACCACGTACTCTGGTCCCAGCAGATCAGGCACAATTTGCTATTTTATTTTTTACTGATTATGTATATAGTATACGTATGACTAGCTCTAAATGATGACGTAATAAATATATATAGTATATATATAGTATATAGGCATATACTATATATGTATACATATATACTCTATACTCTATACTGTATAAAGTGTGTAGTTGTAAGTTGATTAGCGGTATACTGTGGTTACTTTGCGCCAAAAACCGTGACAGCTGTTCCGCCATTTGAGGCTTACGCAGAAAAACATCAAATCTGTGCCTGTGTTGCTGGACCAATGATGACGAAATGACCATATTTCTTACGTCATCATTTAGAGCTAGTCATACACATACACACCACGTACTCTGGTCCCAGCAGATCAGGCACAATTTGCTATTAATTTTTTTACTGATTATGTATATAGTATACGTATGACTAGCTCTAAATGATGACGTAAGAAATATATATAGTATATATATATAGTATATAGGCATATACTATATATGTATACATATATACTCTATACTCTATACTGTATAAAGTGTGTAGTTGTAAGTTGATTAGCGGTATACTGTGGTTACTTTGCGCCAAAAACCGTGACAGCTGTTCCGCCATTTGAGGCTTAAGCAGAAAAACATCAAATCTGTGCCTGTGTTGCTGGACCAATGATGACGAAATGACCATATTTCTTACGTCATCATTTAGAGCTAGTCATACACATACACACCACGTACTCTGGTCCCAGCAGATCAGGCACAATTTGCTATTTTATTTTTTACTGATTATGTATATAGTATACGTATGACTAGCTCTAAATGATGACGTAAGAAATATGGTCATTTCGTCATCATTGGTCCAGCAACACAGGCACAGATTTGATGTTTTTCTGCGTAAGCCTCGAATGGCGGAACAGCTGTCACGACGAAGGAGACCGGGCGAAAATATTACTTGCGCGCTCTGCTTGCGCAAGTAAATATGAATACATCACAATGAGCTATCAGACTGAATATGGGGCCGGCCCCTAAAGTGCATGGAAAGTTAATAGACCAAACAGACAATGATAAACTCACACCTTGAGTCTTCACATATTAATATAAGACAATAGATGAATAGAGAACATTAAATATAGATATAGGAGGGAGACTGTTGGAATCCAGATCACTCGTATCCGTTGAGCTCCTCATTGAGACCTTTGGGACGCTCTGTCTGGACTGGAGTGTATGAATCCAATAGGCCTCCCTTTGGAGTAACGCTCTGTCCCTATCACGGTATCACCCCCTCTTTTTAAGGGGTTCACAACTCCAATTCCTTGAAGTGCAGACTGCATGACCCACAGCATTACAATGTCTTGAAACAGAAGATTTCTCATTATTATTCCAAATGTAACTTTTATGCTCTGATAACCTGGTTTTGATTTCCCTGATAGTTTTCCCCACATAACATAGGCCACATGGGCAATTCAAAAGGAATACCACACATTTTGTTTTACATGAAATCCTGCCTTTAAGTGCATATTTCTTGCCCGAATGTGGGTGTAAAAATTACTCACTCTTAATCATTGCATTACAGTGTATACAATTGCGACAGGGTTAATTACCAGAAGCGTTGACAAGAAGTGTTTCGGTGGGCTGTATAGATCTGCTCGAACTACTGTGTCCCTCACATTCTTAGCCCTCTTGTTGGCAAACACAGGTTTGTCTCTGAAGACATGGCCTATACTGGGATCACCGGACAGGATGTGCCAATGTTTCTGTATACTTTGTCTAATATCTCTTGAGAGTGGCGAGAAAGTGGTTGCACAGACAATCCTATTGGAAACTTTAGAAACCGGTGGTTTAGGGGTTAACAACCCTCTTCTATCCAACTGTCTTGCTCTCTGTAGAGCCTCTTTGAGGATGCTTGCACTATAACCTTTGGCAGCAAACCTGGAGCACAACTCTCCAAAATCTTCAAAAGCATTATTAGAACTGTACATATCCTTTTCATTCTTACCAATTGGCTGTACAGTAAACCTTTTTTGAGGCATCACAGCACATCACAGCATGTGACGAGGCTGACGCGTTATGATGACGTAACCGGAAATCTACCTATAACTGGCTTGGCAAGGGCTTCTGTGAAACTGAGTCCAATGCAAAGTGAACAATGGTGTATGGACAATCTTAGCTCGCTTTGCCCTTTGTCTGTGAGTCGGATCAATGTGTCGGCCCAATAACTAACGTAGGACTATTTTCAGCCAAACTTTCAACATAAGGAGGTAGAATTACGACACATTGACACCTCAAAGGCAACCGTAAACATAACTTCTTATTTTGACTAGTTCGGCAATAAAGCTGTTAAAAACGATTGGCACAGTGCTTCTCCAACCTGTTCATTTCAAAGGATTCCCATAACTCTGACAGTGGGTGAGTGAGAGACCTGTAAGGGTCCACTTGGAGCCCCTCAAGGAACCCCGAGGGTCCCACTTTGAGAACCAAAAAGTTCAAACAATTTTATAATCAACTAAATCAATTTGTCTGATTGACACACTTCACACTGTATTAATTACACTTCCATTTCTTAGTAAATATAGCTGATGTACAACATGGCCACATCCCGACAAACTGTGACAAGTAGTTGTGTGGTAGCTCTTTACACTGTCCCTTCACACTGCACATGTAAAGATAAATGAAGCCAAGCATTAAATCTCAAATGTCATAAATAATTCAATTTAAACTGCAGGGACAACTTCTTTTGAATAATGTAAAGTATCATATGTTTAAAACGATTTACATACATAAATTGGTGTACACGTGCTCACACGTGCGTGCGTGTGTGTGTGTGTGTGTGTGTGTGTGTGTGTGTGCTGCCAGAGCCATCCATTACTCAGGCATTTGGCAGCAAGTGCACTTGTCATTCCCGTGTGGAGTGTCAACTGTGAGTGAGACACAATGAACAGAGCAAGGGTGCAGAGGGCATGGCAGTGTAAAGTCATTAACATTTAACCCACAAACCGCATAATATACCATTAAGCCCTACACGTCATAGACCGGGCTGCACGAGGTCTCTGTACTTGGCCAGATCTTTTTGAGGGGCACTAGCCCCTCCTATATATATATATACACAGCTTTAATGTTTGTGTTGTCTGAACAAAGGTAATAGAGCATGCACCTCCACTCTAGCTCAGGTGCTGGACAAATGGTAGTACAAGAGGAAGAAATGGGGTCTGCAACACTGGTAGAAAAAACTCAGCTCCAATGGTTTAATTCAACGTCCTTCCTTCTTCATTCCTTTGTCACTAGTGGAATAATACGAGGGATTGTGGTTAATCACAGGCACTTTTTTATTTTATTTGTTATTTTATTTTACCATTTTAGATGGTACAAATGGCACTTTATGTTGAACTTGAACAGTTAACTGGTTAATATTTTGTCCAAGGTTATGGGAGAGTTGGATTGAAATGGGGTCTATTTTATTTGTATAGAGTGGACTAACTAAAATGTTGGTATTGTTAAATCGCATCTGTTATGGCTGTTTGTCAGGGTTCTGGAATGTACTTGAAATAGTTTAAAGTATACATTTGTTTTACTTGTGAGTTTACAGGTCCTTGAATTTATATGGTCTACCTGAATATGTAGGGTACTAGACTGTATATATCTTTTTAAAGCTGCATTTTCTGGCAAAAATGGCACTGATCTGTTGGTTTTGGTTAAGTACCACCTGATAAAAAATAAACAATGTTTTGTTGCTGAAGTTTATGTATTCAGACTATTCACTATTCATTGATTCATAATACCAAAATCCATTTAAAAAAATTGCTTTCTCACTGTTCTCGGGTCAAATAATGATATGCGATTAAAATGTGATTAATCGAGATTAATTAATTACAAAGCCTCTGATTAATTAGATTTAAAAAAATGATCGAGTCCCAGCTCTAAAAAGAACACAAGATGAGTTTTGAGTGCAGTTCGTCCATTACATGCCCTTTAGTTTTGTAGCTATCTATTTCTGGGTTTTGACTGGATTTTGTCCATCACACCAAAAAAAGAATTCTCCGTCTCATCTCTCTTTTACAGGGTTGTGTGATTCATCCAATCACTCAATAGTGTCCCTAACTAACCCTCAACTGGTTCATGAAACACGTCATAAGAGCCTGTACCCTTTATCAGCCAGGTACTCGAATATAAACCAAAACACCACCTTTCATTCATACAAACATGGAAACACGTCACCATGCATGTCGGTCAGCCTGCCTCAGCTACTCACAAAGACGCTTTCATGCCAGAGACCCGTACACATTGAAATGCATACTTATATTATACAGATTTTCTCAAAATCAAAGCCTGTGCACTATTTCAATTCAATGATTCCTTGAATGAAAACATTAAAAGGGACACCCCCTTTGCAACCAGATCTTATTTTAATGACAAAATTACCATAATGCTTGGTGCACTCTCTTGTGCAGAGGGAGAGGGCTGTCTTACTGAGACAACTTGTAGTCCAGGAAGGAAGACCAGAGACCAGTGTCCATGACATCATGGACACTTTGAAATACTAACATATCTAAAAACACATATTACCCACATACAAACCCCAGGAAAGTGTTTCTTGTCTCCCAAACATAATTAAAAATAATCGACAATCACCAGTATACACTTGTGCACCCTCGCGCTGACTTGGTCAGCGGCCCACTATGTCCATAGCTAAACGTGAAAATGGCGCTTCAATTATAGGGAGCGGAATCAATGGGTTGCGCTGGGCCGGGCGCGGGGAGGTGCGGTGAGTTGGCATTCTGGGCAACTTCTACAAAACTCTTCAATAGCGCGTTTTGCGCCTGGCCAGTAAAACCTCTCCATGACTCTATCATTTATCAGTTATCTGTACGCCTCTCTGTAAAACATTGGAATTAAATATGTAAGTTGCATATGTATATGTAATTTGTAAGTTGATGAGTAGTATACTGTGGTTACTTAGGTTGTTTTATGCGTATGCTGTGGCTGCATGATTCTGAGAGTGACGTAATGAAGATATGTACCAATGCCAGGGTATAACTGGCTCTCGATGGTGACGTAATAATGATATGTTTCAGTGTCGGGTGGATTAAAGGTAATGCCTCTATGTATACATGTATGTAATCTGAAACCTACCTATATTACGTCACCATCGGGAGCCAGTTATACCCTGGCATTGGTACATATTCATTACGTCACCCTCAAATCATGCAGCCACGGCATGCGCATCGGAGCACCGGACAAACAACTTTACTTGCACGCTCTGCTTGCGCAAGTAATAAACCAGTGGAGCAGAGTTTTTTCTACAAGTGTTGTGGAATCTTATTTCTTCCCCTTAATTGTGTTGACTGAACAGACATTAAATGCCATTGACAATGAACGGAGAATTTACGTCATACTGTATGTGTCTGAGCGAATCCGATTCAGCATATGTATGTTGGTGGGAACCCTTGGCCAATAAGGGACCACCATTCATCATGATCCCCAGAAGGAAAGAGAAAGAAAGGCAGGCCCAAAACGACATGGCGTAGGACGATCGAGAAGGAGCTCCAGCTACAACATCAGAGCTGGGGGACCATAGAGAAGATGGCCAAAGACAGATGCAAGTGGAGGAACTTTGTTGCTGCCCTATGCGCCAGCCGGTGTAATGGGGATAAGTAAAAAAGTAATTCATCATGATGATGATGTACGATGATTAGAGCGCCCCTCACTTCACATGGGTGTGATTTCTTTTTAAATGCAAACTCCACTCAAAACACTCTTCTTTTTACTCAGCAGATTGATGGTGTACTGTACTGTATTCTCAATGTGTGATTCAGGTTTATAAGAGCGTCTCCACCTGAAGGCTGCCAGAAAATAATTATTAGCGTTACGGCGAGGCTCCACTAGGCGCGTTGCGTCTCCGTTGCGTGCGTCAAAAAATAAAACCAGGGGAATTTTAATGCAGTCACGCAACGCAACGCGGGCAGTGGAGCCACCCTTCATTGATTAAAAAGGGAACATTCCCTGACGGTGACGGAGACGGTGACGCTGACGCGCCCGGTGGAACCCGGTGTTAGTCATCACCGCAGTAGACAGAGAATGAGATTACATTCAGTTCAACTTCCTGTCTGGAAGGCCCTCTGAGCTATAAACATTAGTCAACCCCAGTAGGCCTACTTGAGTCAAAGTAGATAGTCATGGAGAAATACAAAAGTACGTTAATTAAATTTTTTTTTAAAGTGTCCAAAAAAAATGTACAAATTACAAAGTACTCAGTGGTGGAAAGTAAATAAGTACATTTACACAAGTACAATTTGAGGTACTTTTACTCCATTACAACCCAGAGGCAAATGTCATTTGACTCTACTACGATTATTTGAAAAATGTAGTTACTAATCACTTTTTAGATTTTGATTATTATTGCAAAACATATATTAACCACTTTTGCCCTGTACTGTATACATTTTGAAAGTAGCCGATCTACAAGTTGTAGATCGGCTACTTTCAAAAGATTTATCTGGTGAAACAGGTAGGGTATGTGTGTTTTATCATCATCATACATGGACAGGAACGGATTAAACCCAATGAGGGGCCCCTTATTTACCACCTACATTTAACACCCCTGAGAGCCAAGGGCCTCCACCCCAGCGGCCCAATGGCTAATTTGGCCCTGTACCCAGAAGTTATGCGGGAAGGCCTACTGAGTGGCATTAAACGACTTTCTGGCCTTGACAGCCCATACATCCAAACAGAAAAGTCCTGATTGCCTTAAACAACATGAAACGATGTTAAACTCACTTTGTTACTCACTTTATGCATGCACATACCCTCTATTTGTACTTTTACTTAAGTAAAAATGATTTACCTTTTCTACCACTGAATGCATTACTGTCAACGACTGGCTACAATGCGCCGCCACAGAGTGGACTGTAGAATTCAGTCTCCGGTTATTTCAAACGCTCCATTTCTTGCGTATTTAGGTTTATGATTTGTTACATGTTTATAGTTTGGAAGGGAAATTATGGGAACGGAAGAAATCGCTGAATGCTGCAAAATGTCAACGGTTTGTTTCACGGACAGAGGAAAAGGTCAGAAAGTGAACAACACTGATAGAACTCGGTCCGTTTGTGTTCCAAGCTAATGAACTAATTTGGTTTGGTAATGGGTTTATTTACTTGCATTTTGCCAAATGCCAAAGTACTGCTCAGTTCACAGGCACTGGTTTTAAACCCACTATACGACACTTTATACACTTTACAGGCTGGGCCTGTTTTGGTACAAAATGCCACAAATCAGGAACACAGTGTCCAATTGGCGTGAAACTTTGCACACACACTCCCCGTAGAGTAAACCCCAAATCTTTCAAATCGGCCTCATGATGGCGCTATATGCGGTAACTTCACGTTCAATCATGATGATCTACTATCATCTCTAGATAAACCTAAAATGAAACGATATGCTTGGGTACTCTTTGTATATCTTTCCTCTGCATTTAACACAATGAGTCCTCATATTTTGCTGAGAAAACTGTATGATATGGGTGTTAACACCATATCAACAGGTGGGTGGAGTTAGGGGTGGGTCCCGAACGTCGGGACCAATCCGGTACCGAACCGAACATGCTCGAGTACCGGGTACCCATTACAATAATTCAATTTCGGTTCTCTCTATCGGTTCCTGGGTGACACCATGCACGCACGCACGCACGCACATAAAACAGCTGATTATAATCAGATCCTGCTACTCGGAGAGCCAGCAACAGAATGGACCGTGGTAATCGCTCTTGTCGCTCAAAAGTATGGCTTCACTATAGTAGACAATCAAAGCAGTTAGCGTCCACTGTCCAGATGCCGTGGCCGCGGTGCTCGGATCGCACACAATACAACAACAAAGTTAACTTCGGGAGAGAGCCCCCACAGATCTGCCCTTCATGCAACGAACGGCAGATCGATGAGCGCATGGGGGGTTTTGCAGCCTGGCGCACTGGTGCAGCTCCATGCGCGTTGTGGATCTCTCATTTTATGGAACGAACGTACCACCGGTATGCTGTTAGCTTGTTGCTAACGGGACCCTGTTAGCAACAAGTCCCTCTCTCTCTCTCTCTCTCTCTCTCAGACGTTCTCTAACACGTCTCTCTCTCTCCCTCTCTCTCTCTCTCTCTCTCTCGCGCGCGTGTCAGAGAGAGACGCTCTCTCTAACACGTCTTTATTTTTCTCTCTCTCTCTCTCTCTCTCTCTCTCCCCATCCCTCCCGTTGAAGCACTGTAGTGTTGCACTGTTCTGATGTGATATTACCGGTATATGAAATAGCCTATCATACATTTAATCTTTATGTTATTATTTGCATCTGAACTTGTCAGTAGCCTAACTGTAGGCCTTTACCACAGTATACTGTGGTAGTCTACTGTGGAAGAGGATGTTACACTATTTATTCATTACATGTCTTAAATTGACATTGAGCTTTTTTGTTAAACATTTGACCTCTTTTATATCATTTTGGAACCGAAATAGGGAACCGTTAAGAACCGGAATCGATAAGCAGAACCGGAATCGGTACCGCACTCGAAAGAATCCTAACGATACCCATCCCTAGGTGGAGTCATTCCTGACTGAGCGGGTACAACATGTCAAGGTGAATTAAACAATATCTCTCCCCATTACGACCAACACGGGTGCTCCGCAAGGGAACGTGATTTCACCTGTATTGTTCACGCTGTACACTCAGTCAGATAACACCTGTATTGTTAAATTTGCTGAGGGTATGCACATGCATAAAGTGAATGGCAGATCGAGTGGCAAGGTGAGTGACAAAGTTAATTTAACCCATTCTGACCGGGCACCCATTTTGGTGTTGGCATCATGTTATGCTTTAGCTATTGAAATATAGCAGATCTACAAGCTCATATCGCGCCACCGAGTGGCGCGATACGAGCTTGTAGGTCTGCTATTTTTGAAAAATCAAAGAGCGACTGACATTTTTAGAATCTGATCTCAGGTCAGAATGGGTTAATCAGACCAGTGTGTGTCCAGTGGAAACCTCGTATGAATCTGATCTCAGGTCAGCATGGGTTAATGTTGTTTAAAGTCATTGAAGTCATTTTTCTGTTTGGATGTATGGGCTGTCAAGGCCAGAAAGTAGGTTTTTTGCCACTCAGTAGGCATTCTACTAACTTCCAGGTATGATGATGATGTCACGTGCATAGCCTCTATCGTTGGTCTGATTGAGGATGATGAGAAAAACTAAGGAGGTCATATTTGATTTTAGGACTGGTGCTTGACTGGATTTTGAGAAGAGATCTTGAGAGAAGACCTTTAACAGTTTGAGTTTCTGCACCAGCTCATAAAACCTGAGTGCCGGGATTAAATGAAGCTCCCTACAAGTGCAGCTGCTCAGTGTATAGAATAAAGCAATAAGCCACAAGAAGTGTGGTTACCGTATGTATTTTATAATGGCTGCAGGCGTGGTCAGAGTCTCCAACCCTCTTAAGTAAAAATGATTATATATTAAAAGTCCAACTCATGTTGATTAGGTGATGTAAAACAAACGGTGCCAACACAAACATTAAATGCCATTAACAATAAAGAGACAATATGACGTAATGAGTCACATTATGACGTAAATGTTCCCTTCATTGTCAATGGCGTTTACAAAACTAAAGACAAACATTAAACCTGTATATAGGAGGGGCTAGCGCCCCTCAAAAAGTAAAACATTTGCCTCTAGAGATGTAGGATGGAGTAGAAGTGTAAAGTTTCGGGAAAAAAAGGAAATAGTCAAGTAAAGTACAACTTGCATCTCTTTGGAGTGAGACGTCAGGTCACCTGAGAAAGTGAGCTTGATAACATCTCATAGTTCTTAAATGGAAGGTTATCCTCCTCCACCTTCACCCACAAATCCAATCTAATCTAATCCAAATAATCGAATACAAATAAAACGGTCTGGGTTTCCGAGAATCAATAGTAATGAGCACGACCATGCCTCTGGGCGATGGGGTCAAAAACTCCCTTGTTTACCTGGAAAAGTGTTCCCTTAACCCATTTAGACCTGATGTAACGACATTTTAACTTTACTGGCGGGGCGGGTTGGGGCGGGTTATACTGTGTAAAGTATACTGTGATTGGGCAGGGCACTTGGGGAGATGCATCAGAAGATGGACACGATCTTGGAACAGGTCAGCGCCCTGAGAGTCATGACTGACAGAGGGGCATAACGGACATAGAGGAGAAATAGCCATATTGCTATCCCTCGCTCTAAACATGAATCTGGATTCCCCCCCCACATTGACAATCTCCACAAGAAGAGACAGCGCAAGAAAAGATACTCTGTTCTCATGGACACGCATGTCTATACACACAGACGCCTTCTACCCCCCCCCCCCCCCCCCCCTACCACTCCCCCTGCAGCTAGTTTATCTTTTTTTTCCTCCCCCCGTGCAGCTCATCCCTTTCGATGGCATGCGTAGGAGAGCTTTTTTGTGCCTGGCCCAAGCCCCCGCCGCCCCCACCCAGAAACGTGCCTGCACAGCCGAGTATTATCAATCTTACTTGAAATGTGATGTGATGTCTTCTTACAAATTTCTTCCTCGAGACAAATAATAAAGAACCTTGAATAAGACACCGAAGCACTAAGTGCTCCAGATGAGCAGGTTGTTGCCTTGCACGGTTTCCTCCGCCGTCGGCGTGTGTGAATACATTGCACACAATGAAAGGTGCTGTGTAAATGCACCGTTTACCACTCTGCCTTGAGAACCATCACCGCCTTGAGGGCCAGGTGCCAGGTATCCGTTTGTTGAAAAACGCTTTTCTCCCTTTGTGTGAGGCTGTGAGCCACTTCATGGGCAGACTGAACATACTGAAGACGCTTGCTTGCTTGTTGTTGTTGTTGTTTGAATAAAATAATAGAATGTCCATTCCAGGTTGGTTCAGGTGTTAAATTAAAGTTGTTTATTTCTCTTCCTTTACAGGGATGCAAAAAACGGGAAACTTAAACTTGTAGGATAAAACACATAAAGTAACACAAAAATCCTTCAAACAAGCTGCAAGGTCAAAAGACTGTGTGCTTGCCAGTCTGTCACGCCCCTATTGTTCCTTATAAGGTATCCTGCAGTGGGCAGACATCATTCATTTACACAACACCACCACCAGAGGGCCAATAAATAAATAATATAATTGAATATAAGGATTTGGCTCCTACACCTTGTGTGGTTTAATCATTTAGAAGATTTTAATATGTTGTTGCTGTCGGGAAGAAACCTCTTATCTCCATATTTGGACTCCTCGTTTTTCGTAAATGAATGCCGTACTTGATACTGTACATAGGCTACTACAGTGTCACACAAAAGCATTGAAAGCAACAGATCCACAAGGCCTTTTCTAAGCTTTGGATATTCAGCATTTCAGTCATTTTGTAGTCCTACGTTACGTCCGGGTCATTTCAGTCATTTTGTAGTCCTACGTCCGGGTCCAAGTGGCACCGGCTCCCGTCCGCTTCTCATTGTAAATAGCAATGTCTAAACGCGTGAATATTTTTACAATAATGATATTTTTCAGAAAGGAAGCCATTGAGGGTTAAAATGGGTCTTAATGCTTCCAACTCGAGTAGAATTATTAATGTTCTGTACAAGTGTCCATGACAAAGAAAATATATGATGTGGAGAAAATAAAGACTATTATCATTATTATTGAAGGTGGTAACAGTCCATTTGCCCAGTACAATATTCCGGGGGCATATTTAGAATGTGTGCAGGGTTGAGTATGTTGAATCTAGTTTGCATTAATACGATTAATGGAGGATTTAGTTAACACAAATTAAATAAAATGGCGATAGTATTCAGTGTGGGGCAGACGGCCTGTCACAACCAGATTTGGGAGACCAGTAGCTTTGTTGTATAACTCTATGGAGACACAAAAGCGACACAAACAGTAGGACGGAAGTAGCTCTGGAGGGGGCACTCACGTCACTAAATACTCAATTATGGTCAATCAGTTTAAATTGGTCATATCTGCTTCAAATATTTTCCAATTTCATTGAATGATACATCATATAAAAGCTTACATTCTGTAGATTAAGAATCTGGGGGGGAAAATCTGAAAAATCTGGCCGAAATTAGTCCCCTTTTGCCAGCACCAGTCAATTTACAATTTAGGCATTTAGCAGACGCTCTTAATCCAGAGCGATTTACATTAAGCAAGAACAAAAGCATGGCAATACATCGATCACAAAGGAAATAGAGCATGCACCTCCACTCTAGCCCAGGTGCTAGACAAAAGGCAGTACAAGAGAAAAAATAGAGTCTGCAACACTGGTATGAAAAACTCAGCTCCACTGGTTTATTTGATTCAACGTTTCGATCCCTTAGGATCTTCTTCAGGAATGATTCCTGAATGATATCAGTGTTGCAGACTCTATTTTCTCTCTAATACATCGATCACATACATAAAAAGTAGTCATCATGAACATGCGTAAGCTAAGAACGTAACAGTGGAATATCTATATAATGAAACTATACATATATGCGACTAAATTTGACTTGAATTTTGTCATGTGAAAGCAGGGAATCATAGCTTCAAATTGATTATTGGTTGTTCAGTTTGACCCACCAGTTTTGGAGATATGGCTTATACTTATAGAGTAATGTCTTGCAGAAAACAGCGAGTTGAGAAAACAGACTTGAAAGGTTCACTTATGTGGTCTCTAACATTACAATAGCTACATGTTCAAGCATTTATTTCATATTTACATGTCTATTTCAGCTCTGACACTTCAGACATGCTCTAGTATGTAATGAGTCTGCTTGTGCTATTAAGTCATTAAAAAAATTATAATAATACGTTTTTCTCCTCTGGTGAAAAGCTGGAGTTTGCGCGATGGCAGGCTCTCAGTCAAATCTGGTCACATATACTATGCTATACATATGTACTATGAAGTGCTATGACTACATACAATGCAATTCTAGTGTTGTCTACAATCTACATAACATGCTACAAGTCTGTATCAAATGCTATCCAAGTCTACAAAAAGGGCTATCTAAGGGGGACAAAATGGCAGATGGAACATACATACTTGACATTTACCCAAGGAAATAGGCTTCAGCAGGAGCATGACATTTGGAACTCCACATTCAATATGGCCATATTTATTTAAAAAAATGGTCTATGGAGGACGTTTAACCCATTCTGGGCGTGAACCCCTTTTGGTGTTTTAAGCATTATGTTATGCTTTAGCTATTGAAAAATAGCAGATCTACAAGCTCATAGCGCAGCTACGAACTTGTAGGTCTGCTATTTTTGAAAAAAAAATCGTTAAAATGTGGCGCAAATCATTGAATATATACCGGTATATTATTTCAGAGCAAACGTTTTTAACTCAAAGCTTTGCTTCTGGGGGGTCCCTGGGGGGGGGGGTCCCTGGAACAACATATTTTCAGATGGGCGTCGGCATCCAATTTCATACATTTGTAGAATCGTCTTAAGGTCTAAATGGGTTAAGTTTAGTTTGAAAAATCTCCGGCGCTTTTAACAAGCTGGAAAGGCACCACTCCAGCTCCTGCAGACGGGAACCAAAGATGGTGGCGGCTGATGGCTGCCAGTGTGTGCACACGTGCCTGTCAGATAGAGCAGTACTTAGTACTTCTCTGAAACCTTTTCCATGCCAGGGGCTCCCCCTTAAATTCACACGTATTAGCCCCAGAAAGGTTGGCGGCGTGTTTCATGAATCGGCACGAGGCAATCGCATGGGCCCCGACCGCCACGAGGCCATCACCCAGTCGGCAGCGAGAGGCACGGAGCGACGTGTATGATTAGGCACTAATGCAGTCACACACGCACAGCGAGACACGGCGGACGTTTCCTATCCAATCCATCTGCATTTGGCTCAATATTCAGATTGGATTTTCTCCCCCCAAAATGCTTAGAAAAGCACAAAGCGAGGACATAATTCCCAAATCTATTAACATAATGGTTCAGTGTCACAAAATTCTGTCACAGACTAGTATGCATACAAGTCTGTGTGTGTGTGTGTATATATATATATATATATATATATATATATTCACACAGGTGTACAGTATGCGCACGGACGCCTGTGCCACGCACACATACACACAGCTCAGTTTACGGCTAATCCACGGGACAATGTGTTAAGAATCACAACGGGATGAATTCATAATGACACTAATAAGCCTCGACTGTCTGCCGTGACCGGTTAATGCTATAATCGTTTAATCTCTGGCAGTGTAAAGGCGGCATATTACACGCTTTTAGTCACACCGCCCACCTTTTGACTGGCATAATAGGTTGGCCGTGTGGAGCCACTCGCCAGCGATGGAAGAAGTCAGGGACTTGCAGTGTTAGAGAGGCTGGGGCTGAAATCACGTAAGAGGGCACTTTAATAGGACAAAAATGACGAAAATGGCAGATCTACAAGCTCACAACGCGTCAAGAAGCTGTGAGTCGGCTGTCAGCAGCACCAGTGACTGCACGGGTCACACCCATGCAGCAACACTGACACGGTCAGCGGAGAGGCTGCTGTCTCTGTGGAGAGCCGTCTGTGGAGAGACATGACCCGGGAGGGGAGGGGAGGGGAGGGGCAGCAACACCGCCAGGTAATCTCCACACTGATTTGAGACTTGAGAAAAAGACCCATCTCAGCCAGTGTGAAAGCCTGTCTGGCGGACATAAACTCCTGGATGTCTCAAAACTTTATTCTATTAAACTCCGATAAAAACAGAAATAATACTCTTTTCGGCCCTCCAGAATCCACTCAAATGCTAAAAGACAATCTTGCCAACCTCTCCATGAATGTTAAATCCACTGCAAAGAACTTATTACTACAGCGGGAGAGAAGTCTTTAGAAGTCAATCTGCAACTTTTCACCTGCAATGCTTGTGCTCGCGGTCTGCAATGCTTCGAAAGCAAGGAAAAGTGGCCGAGTTCTACTTGGTCGCACGTGGGTATTCGCACACTGAAAATACCCGATCTACAAGTTCACAACACGTACATGTATTCTGAGCTTAATTATGTATGAGACATGGCATGGAAATAAACATTAGGTTACGAATGACAGTAAGCAACGAATGCGTCAACAAGCAACTGTTACAGTACAGCATGTTCTTTTAGACATTCTTTTTGAGTGGTGCAACCACTCCAAGGAACAGCAATGTCCGTGTTAACCTGACTATGTGACTATGTAACTATGTATGTGACTACTAGAGACCTGCAGATGGCGGATTTAGCCACGGTTGCCGCGGGTAACCGCGGTTGGCGGATGGTGCGGTTAATATAAATTATTAAAAAGGATGGTGCGGTTGGATAGCGGGCGGATAATGCATTTGCGGTTGCGGGTGACAAAAAACTCCATCGGCAGGTCTCTAATTAGGATGTATTAGGATGTTGATATTTAGGATGTCATATTTTGACAGGAGGAATTGCCTGTCATAATTTGACCCCCCTGTATTAGGATGTTGATATTCATTCATCAGCCAACACTCCCCACTCACAGGTGTTTCTGGCACAGCTGTTGTGCCAGAAACAGAGAGATAGTGCTGCACTGTTGCCTGCGAGAGAGAGAGAGAGACAGAGAGAGAGAGAGACAGAGACAGAGACAGAGACAGAGAGAGAGACAGAGACAGAGACAGAGACAGAGACAGAGACAGAGACAGAGACAGAGAGACAGAGAGAGAGAGAGAGATGCACCACTCAGTTCTTGTGTACAAACCTCGATAGAGAGAATGAACAGCATGACTGAATCACCTGTTGCGAAAGCAGGGGGGAAACTATGGTATTAAATAATGAGACTTAACAAAAAACATCGCACCACGTCTCTCACTTTACCTCCGAAAGCGCTTCCATTTTTCCAGCTTGTTCCACGCTAGATGCCTGGCATTAGGTGGAAATATAAGCCACGATGACAGACGTCTTCGGTTCCCTAGAGAGGCCATGTCCCTCGTCAGAGTAGCTACAATTCAGGAGTCCAAGCTCGCTGCCTTTCCTCCTGCTACGCCAACATGCAGCTGCCCACGCATGGGAACAGAGGAAAGTGCGGGGCCATGGTGAGGACAGGCCGGGAGGGCCCATCATCAATTAGGTGGTTTGGGCACAGAGGAATAGGCAGCATCTGTGGCCATGAGCCAGCCTCCGTTCTGAATCATTACTCCAGCCCAGGTAGCCACCCGCCCCTGCTCTCAACCGCCCAACCCCTTTTTGTGGTTTCTCATTAGAACTGGAGCATGCAGGGATGGAATGGAAGGAGAGGGTTTCAGCAAGGAAATCCACATTCTCTATCGGGGATGACTCCAAAGACGAAAAATAATGACTTCCTGCTATAGGGCTGCTGTTATGGATAAAATTGTAAACCCAATTATTTTTTTACCCAGCTATATTCTGCGAGCAGATATTTGGCCAAAATAGCTGATCTACAAGCTCCACGATGCATTGTTTTGCGACGCGTTGTGTCATTGTAGATCAGCTATATCCGGGGAAGAGATTTGGTGTCGAGGTAGTATAGAGCCCAGTCAACTAAGCATTATACTCTAGGCCTAGGGTATGATTAATAATATAAGTATTATACTCTAGGCCTAGGGTATGATTAATATATATTAATATAAGTATTATACTCTAGGCCTAGGGTATGATTAATATATATTAATATAAGTATTATACTCTAGGCCTAGGGTAGGATTAATATTGTAATCATGATTATTAACTGATGGTACAAAATTGTGACGCACCGAATATTCGGCCGCAGAAAATATTATTATTACTATTCGGTTTCGGCCTGAATTGGCAGAAAATATATCACCAAATAGTGTATGCAATTAATGTATTCAAAAGAGCTGAATAAATGTTTTATGGACCCATAATAGTGATTATTATTTATTATTAATTTTGCCATAGCCATTTCTTTTGCCATAAATCAGGTAGCTTTAAGGTACGGCCATGACATAGGAAAAAGGATATATAATATTAATCATATTCGGATATTCGGTATTCAGCCAACTGTTTCCTATATTCGGTTTCGGCCAAGAATTTCCCTTTCGGTGCATCCCTAGAACTACAAAATTAAATTGAGAGGACAGGACATTGCTTTTGCCCTGTTATGACAGTGGGCCTGTCCTTGGAATGGAACATGGACGTTTCGTTTAGCCATTTTAACAGATTAAAACTGGGCAAGCATCCATGTCATTTAAGATTTTAGCTATATATCCAGTATAGCAACATGTGTTTTTCAAAAAACAGGATTTAGAACAGTGGCTCTCAAAAATAGAAGATATGCCAGCTCACATCACAGCGTGTCACATTGTGCCGTGCTGCAAAAATGTTGAATAATTTAGAATCTTGCAACACAAATCTTCTTTTTTTGGGTGTCCCTGGCACGAAGAAAATGCAGGCGACGGATTCGCTACCAAATACATCTCATTTTGGGGGTCCTTAATTGGCACGGAAACATTTGAGAACTAGAAAAAGTGCCCTTCTGGGCACAGGTCTCCACCAGGTTATCCACAGATCCGTGCAGTTAGAGGTAAAAACACTTTTGGGCCAGTTATAGCGCCACCTTGAGGCTGAGTTGAAATTGTTCATGTGGCATTTCGTCCTCGGCCTAGTGGGAATGTGCGTGCACAATTTCACGGAAATCACGCGATGTGTTCATGATTTGCAGCATTTTGTTTGAAACTGAGCACTCCTGTGAACTTTGGAAGCCAATCTTAACCAATCAGGATGGAGTCTGAGAAATCTGAAAGACCCGTTTTGTTGAATGGCTCTAGAGAGACTGTGTACTAATTTCCGTGATGTTTGGACAAAATCTGTAGGTGTACTGTGAAAAAACTTGTTTTGCACAAAGCGGCCTCCTGGTGGCGCTATAACAGGCCGTTCTGGAAAGTTTGGGGCAGAGGTTCATGGTTGGCATCCAGGGAGTGTGTGTGCAAAATTTGGCATCGACCGGGTTAACGGTGGCTGAGATTAGCTGGTCACGGACGGACGGACGGACGGACGGACACACGGACACACGGACACACGGACGGACGGACGGAGTGCAAAACATACTCTCCCCATGCCTTCGGCTGGTGGAGACAACTACTGAATTAGAAGGCATTTTTTGGGGTCTTAATGTCACACTAATGTCACACTAATGTCACACTAATGTCACACTCAATGTGCTCATATGAGGGGCGGCTGAAAGGCTTTTAGACGTTTGAATTGACACAACAGACACCACTCCAGCTCCCTCAGACGGGAAGCATAGAAGGGCCGGCTGGCTGGTGGATGTGCCAAAGTGACGAGACCAGATGTTTCATGAAAAGGAAAGACGACACCTTTGTGTATACCCAACTGCTGCATAGGTGTGCACGTGTGTACTGTATACGGTATGTAGAACACACACACGTGCTGTGAGGCACCTGGCACGCACGGATTATGTTACTGTACAGTACTTTTGTCCAGGGACCCCCGGAGGGCAACACAGTTGCGTCCTTTATCAATATATTGCGTCTAGGGACGCAGCCTATTTGCAACACTGACGTCTGCCATTTTAAATATATTTTGACAATCTTCAATAAAAAAATAATTATAATTAATTTACAAACCATTTCAGATGGGGGTACCCACACACACACACACACACACACACACAGACACACACAGAGGAAGAGGCAGAGCAAGTCCTTTTGGGCAGGTTTCAAAGTTCCTCGTGCTCTAATGAAATGTCGTCGCAACTTGAAATATTTCTGGAGTGAGGCCCTGACGTTATTGTGCCAGAATGCCACCTCTAGGGAGGATCAAGGAGGCTGAGGTCTGCCGGACCAAAGGAACTTCAAAGCCAGGAGAGATCAAAGCCCGAGGACTTCTATGTCCTGTTTTGGAAGTATATTTCACAGGTACACTTCCTACGTCAAGTAAAGCAAAAGTTCTCAAACTTTTTCCAAGTCAAGGACCCCAACATCGTATTTGGCCACGGACCCCCCCGTCGAAAAACAACAAATATGTTGTGCCATTACTATCCAAAATGCCCTTTTCTTTTCCCCCACACATTTTTCACCGTTTCACACCGATGATAATGCAGTATATTTACCATTCACAATTTAGACTTTTTAAGATTTGTCCAGATATACAGTAAACCCCTTCACCAATAGAGGGTGCTGCAAGTTGGCAGAGTTGATTTCATCATGACATTTTAGGCTGTGAAAATATTATATTAATACGGATAATATTGTGGGCATTCCTCTAGATTCCATTTGGCCCATGATTTTCTGCTGCTCTGTAGCTTTTTCGCTTCAAGTCTATTTTTTCACACTGTTGCATGTCGGTGAATACATTGACTATGTAAATACACATTCACAAAAATGAAATCCAATGCGTAATTACGTTAAACAATTCATTTTTGGTGAACAGCGGCAAGATTCTACCTTACTGACCGAAGGTTTATATATATATATATATAGGCTTGATGAGTGGCAAGAATTATTTCAAAGAGCACAATGAGTTTCCTGTGGGTGGACTGATAACTTCACCTCGTACCCAAGTCCAATTCCACGAAGAGAGCTGCATGTTATAGGTAAAAATTGTACTACGATATTCGTAACACGAACACATCAGTTGAGGTCTGGGGATGTACTAATGAAGCAATCACCACGAAGCGAAGATGACTGCCACTGGCTATACCAGTCCAATTACAGCAAATAATTTGAAGTCAATGGTTAACATTTCTAGCACACACACGTCACTATAACCCCTAGTCATGACATGGCATGTCAACTGGCAAACTTTGAGACTGCGTCTATGCTGTATAGTCAGTGCCTGAATGTATGAATGCAAAAACTAATTCTGACACTTTCTGTGCGTTCTGTGCGTCACGGCCTTTGCAACCGTGACAGGGAGTAAGATCGGTAAAGTCACTGGCATGACGCCTACACGAGGTGACAGTCAATTGTACATAAAACTGAGAAGTAATGACACGCAGGACGAGGCGTTCAGAGCTTTATCTGGAAGGTGACAGACCATGCAGGCATCCGACCCGTGTGTGTGCATGTGTGACAGACAGCCATGAGATAGAGAGAGAGATCTCTCAACACACACTCATGACATGGTTAATGTCAATTTAAGTAGGGAATCGGATGTCATGTCATTAAAAATGTTACAGTATTTTCAAATCTAACATTTGGTAAGATTTTCACAAGACGGCACTGCAAAATAGTAATAATAATAATAATAACTAGAAAAAGTGCCCTTCTGGGCACAGGTCTCCACCAGGTTATCCACAGATCCGTGCAGTTAGAGGTAAAAACACTTTTCGGCCAGTTATAGCGCCACCTTGAGGCTGAGTTGAAATTGTTCATGTGGCATTTCGTCCTCGGCCTAGTGGAAATGTGCGTGCACAATTTCACGGAAATCACGCGATGTGTTCATGATTTGCAGCATTTTGTTTGAAACTGAGCACTCCTGTGAACTTTGGAAGCCAATCTTAACCAATCAGGATGGAGTCTGAGAAATCTGAAAGACCCGTTTCGTTGAATGGCTCTAGAGAGACTGTGTACCAATTTGCGTGATGTTTGGACAAAATCTGTAGGTGTACTGTGAAAAAACTTGTTTTGCACAAAGCGGCTTCCTGGTGGCGCTATAACAGGCCGTTCTGGAAAGTTTGGGGCAGAGGTTCATCGTTGGCATCCAGGGAGTGTGTGTGCAAAATTTGGCATCGACCGGGTTAACGGTGGCTGAGATTAGCTGGTCACGGACACACGGACACACGGACGGACGGACGGAGTGCAAAACATACTCTCCCCATGCCTTCGGCTGGTGGAGACAATAATAATAATTTGGTGCAAGCTTTGCAGAGTGTGAGCATTCAAAACTTCAGACCACTTTTTTTGGAGTAGGTTTATAAATGTACAGTATATTTTGGTATTAATCTAATGTTGGCCAATACTGGCGAACTACGGTAGTTCAGAAACAATCCATAAGACGGAGGGACAGGTGTTGCGAAGAACCACCCTGGTGGGATGCCTATCCCATAGGCTGGGCGGAACGGATAAAGACAGTTTTCATTGATTAATATGCAAAATACTGTCAGTGTGAGCCGTGAGAATATATCATGCTAATCGACCCAGCAGTGTGCAAGATTATCGGAGGACAAACTGTTGCCCTCCATGAAGCGGTTTAGAGTCACTAAATATAAGAAAAACCGGCTAAAGAACTCTTTTGTACACCAGTCTGTTCTGCTTTGAAACCAAAATCGGTAAACCAGAGGACATGTTCTTGTTCCTGTCCGTTTCTGTGATGAGTGTCCTGTAGTGTATCTTTTTGTAATGTATTGTGTCTGCCTTGTCTGTATCTTGAACGGTGACGTCATGGACGCAAAACTAATTTCAGTGCAAGCTGACAATAGAGTTGTATCGTATCGTGCACGCGCGCGCGCGAGAGAGTCACGTTTTGGGACAGAATACCTGCTGTCCCAAAACCATCAGGGAGAGAAAAAACGACGAGACACAGATGAAGATATATGGTGACAAAGGGAATGGGAGATAGAGCGAGAAGAGTAATTGAGATGAGCGAGCAGAGGTGAGAGTAGATTCAAGAGGGAATAGGGAGAGATAAAGAGAGGGCAAATGGGCCGAGAGGTAAAAAAAAAAGAAAAAAGAAAAAAAGCTGCAAAGAAAAGAGGGCACTGTGACAACGGGAGAGAGAATCACAAGCGACAAGAGAAGGGATGAGAGAGAGAGAGAAGAAGAACAATATCACGAGTGTTAACAGCTGCACACATCCATCGCAGAGCAGCCTTTGATGTCTGTCGAGTTTTCGGAGAAACGCACCTGACTTTTGTATGAATCACAGTCACATGTTTGGGTAGGGCACGCACGCACGCACGCACGCACGCACGCACGCACACACACACTTTGCATGCAGACTACGAGCAAAGCACATCTCTCCCATTGTTTCAGAGGTCTTCTTATGCAACATGGGATAAATGAGCAAATACACGACGAGGTAGACAGACCATATTTTATGCTGAGGATGAAATGAAGCCATCAGCACGAGAGGAAGACGAGTGCAATAGACTGCCATTACAACAGCAGCTGGTGTAGTGGGTGGCAATTAGACACACACGCTCAGTCGCGCGCACACACACACACACACACACGTGCGCGCTCAGTCGCGCGCGCACACACACACACACACAAATGCTAGGCTGCACAAATTTGCTTACATCTGTGTGCGTGCGTGCGAGTGAGCACGCACACTTACACTTACACACAGTGCACACGCACGCACACGCACGTACACACAGCTGAGCTCCCCAATTATTTCCCCTGGCAGCTTTCATTTTAAAGGGTTAGCTATAATCGTGACTGGTATGATTACTGGAAGCTAGTGATTGCACACAGACTGGATTACAGTAAACAGATAAACTTTCAGACAGTTCCAGCTCTCTACGTGAAAATGGCACTTGGTTTCGCTTGGGAGGATCACATCAGAAACTGGAGAGGGGGTGGGAGTATTGTATCGTTTTCGTATAGGTTGTGAGACGCGGCTTGCGATTGGCTGAAGCGGGGTAGTGTGGTCAGTTGGACCGCGTGCCGAGGCGGTGTGGATAATGTCGGAGGGACCGAAACGAGCATGAGGATTTTAACCCATTTAGCCCATTCTGACCTGAGATGAGATTCATACGAGGTTTCAACTGGACACACGCTGGTCTGACGAACCCATTCTGACCTGAGATCAGATTCTAAAAATGTCAGTCGTTCTTCGATTTTTTTCAAAAATAGCAGACCTACAAGCTCGTATCGCGCCACTCGGTGGCGCGATATGAGCTTGTAGATCTGCTATTTTTCAATAGCTAAAGCATAACATGATGCTGACACCAAAATGGGTGCCCGGTCAGAATGGGTTAGAGGACGATTCTACAAATGCCTTCTAAAACGCGGCACTCGGTGCCGCGCTACGACATGTCATCTTTCATCCATCAAGCTCAATAAACTCACAGAGAATTCATTACGTCGCAGTGATCTACAATATTGAAGATATGACAACCATCAAAAAATAATAAATAATTGATGGCGTAGGTTTTTTTTTTTTTTTTTTACACAGCATTTCATTTGGACAGGGCAAGGAATGAGAGACAGAAAAGCAGGGTTTGAGAGGGTGGGGATGACATGAAACTGATGACCGAATGGGAATGGAGGGGGGGGGGGGGGGGGGTCTCTACATATTGGCTCTGCCTGAGCCCTTGAGGCCACTGCAAGACCACTGTCCAGCGTTTATTGTATTCTGAGAATACCGAGGTTCAATCTGATAAAAGGCCAGTTAAGACACATCAGTGTCCAGGTGTTACCCGTCGCATATCCATTTAAAATAAAGGAAAATGCAATCACACCATGAACACAGTTCTTCCTCAAACAAGCCGCTGAACGCCCATGATCTAATGTGGTAGAACCTTGGCTCGTAGGATAACCTGGCCATGCACAAACATTGTCCATTTTCATTTCATTTTTTTAAATTTGTGCTGCCTCTACTGCGCTCCGTGATCGAGAAACTGGAGGTAGACTTTCCAATCGCTTTTGGCCAAACGGCTCTCCAAGTCACACAAAAGCAAAATAAGCGAAAAATAAATTGCATGCCACAACTCGCTTTAGCCCCTTGACATTATTGTTATCCAATAGGCCTACGTGAATTTGCAAGTAATTCATGGTCTGGATTTTCTTTGAGTACACGACGGAGGGATAGAAATGCAACGAAAATGAAATCAAATGGCCCGGGCGGCTGGCGTAGCCATCTGGGCACCTGTGCTGGCAATGGAGCTTTATTTACAGTGTGCCGCGGGGTCGAGTCCCGATCCAGACGGCCTTTGCTTTGTATAAACATTGTAATAATGTAAATATTTCCCCCCCAAACGATCTACAAACTCAGGTTGTGAGCTTGTAGATCGGCCAGTTTCACTATATTTGAAATAGGGTTTTGAGTGGTTGTGGTACACACTACATACATTGAAAAGTACAATACAACCAGGCAGTCAAAAGTACAATATTTGTCTTGGAAATGTAGCTGAGTGAAACTCATACATGTAACCAAAAATAAATACTCAAGTAAAGAACAGATACTCTCTCTGTCTGGGCACCCGACTGGTAATCCAGTCGCAGTGTGCCGCGGGTTCGACTCCCGAGCCCGACACGGCCTTTACTGCATGTCTTCCCCTAACTCTCTCCCGTTTCCTGTCAGCCTACTGTCTGTCCCTTCAAAAAAGGCGTAAGCCGCAAAAAGAAATATCTAAAAAAAAAAAGAAAAGAACAGATACTAAAAAAAAGTACACTCCTCAGTCCTCAAGTACATGCACGTACTTTACAGTCACCACTGTGGATATCACGCTGAAAAAGAATCCTGTTTGACCCAGGCCTGCTCCCTATCCAGAAAGCAAAGTGCTCTCAAACAATGGGGATGGCCCAGTGGCAGATATCGGGGGCTTAAAGGCTGAGCCGGTCCACTATACTCTCATCATCTGTCTCTGCCTCCACATAAACAAGACGGACAGAAACCTTGTACGTCCAAAAAAAACTTTACTTGACGCTTTACCTGAAACGAAACGCTAACTTTAGTGAAAATAGACATTAAAAAAAACGAACAGTTGAAATGTGGATATACAAGGTTTCTACCATGGGAAAAACGGGCTGTTGGCGGCCAATTAATACCGTGACCTTCCCATTACTGAACAACCTTGTCAACCCATGAGGAGTCGAGGACACACCACAGGCATGAAGCACTTTCCTGCCCACGTTCTCTCCAAGTTGCGCACGAGTGCAGTGCCCGGCAAATGATTAGAGCACGGTATTAAATTTACTCTGAGCGAGTAGTGGGCCGTTTTTTTTCTTCTTCTTTTTACATTCTGAAGACACCGGAGGGGGAATTTTACCGTGCACAGTTGATGTATTGGGAGAGACGTAACCTTTTGCTTGACCTCGGCCATATTTGTGCAGTCTGTCTGTGTGCAGCAGACAGTCTCGTCTCACTGTATGCATGCTTAGCAGGAGCATTGTTTTGCCACCCTGCGGTCTGCCTATACACTGGGCAGAATACCAACACTAACAGCCTTCACAGAGTCACACTAACAGGGTAAAAAATACACGTTGGAAACGTTTTCTCAACGTCTGGGCCAGGGCCCACCAAATGGACCTCATAAGGGTAACTCTGAGAAAGTACAAACGGAATATAATGTTTGTTTTTTTATCTTTGGGACTCCCAATCCCAATCCATTCCATATACATTAAAATTATCTGTTTTAATGTAACTCTTGTGTAAAGGAAAAGTCCTTTGTTTCACATTTTAAGGACTACGATCTGTGATGATCATCTACAGTTGCTCTGGTTGAATCTCTTTCAGCACCGCTGCCGTAAAAATACATGCATTGTAGTAATAAACACAGAACCAAACAGAGTTCCTGTTCTTTTCTTTTTATTTTCTTTGCGAAGGGGTTCCCTGATTGCTCTTGTTGTAATTACTCTAGATAAGAGCTAGGTACCACAAGCTAAACTAAACTGTGAAATAGATTTGTTTCTAACCAATTTCTTATTTTCATATGAATTAGGGCATTCATTATATTCATATATTAGGGCATTTTTAGAATGTGAGCTAATTTTCGCATTTTAATTAATGTTCTTGACAGAGTATATTGTGGCATAGCTCTGATCCATAGCTCTAATGTGTTGCATTTAGAGCTATGTTACACTCAACTTCCGCCGCTCGCATGAATGCAGACCAGCCTCTCGTCTTTAGCGTAAATAAAAATAACGTTTTTGCTACTCACCAAAACAAAGGCGGGTTGTGTCATTAGAAAGCCTACTTTCCTTAGTGGGAATACTCTGAGCCCCCCACCACACGTATAAACTGTACTTTTTGGCCAGAAAGGGATTTTTTTTCACCGGAGGAAAATTATTCTCTATGAGGCAATTCTCTGGGAAATATCGGTAGAAGGCGCAGTGGAGTAACTTAAAGTATTTTCTTTCCCGGTGGAAACAAAATCCCCTTTTGGCCAAAAAGTACAGTAAGGAAAGTAGGCTTTCTAATGACACAACCCGCCTTTGTTTAGGTGAGTAGCAAAAACGTTCTTTTTTATTTACGATAAAGAGGAGAGGCTGGTCTGCATTCATGCGAGCGGCGGAAGTTGAGAGTAACATAGCTCTAAATGAAACGCATTAGAGCTATGGACCAGAGCTAATTGTGGCATGACCTCAGGCTCCTGACTCTCTAACGTGTGAATCAGGAGTACCACGTTAAGACTAGATCATAGCGGTCCGGTAAGGACGCACACACGCGCACACACACACACACGCACCCTTATCACACACAGAGTCCAAAGGGGAGTTGACACAAAATAACACAAAATGACACAAAATAAGCTTGTCCTCACACGAGGACACCCTAGGAGATGACTCATCCACTCAGTTAAGGCTCAACTCAGCTGGCAGAGAATGTGGGTCACTTTTAGGCACGGAAACGGGTCACCCACTTATGAGGATTGGGGGCCTAACATTGCTGATTCCATGAGAAAATGGAAATGACAATGCAGAAAAAAACAGAAGTAAGATAGGCCTATAGGTGGTGCGCTCAAAGGAGTGCAAATCTACGCCTGGAGAGCACAGCCAATATAATGGAAGATGGAGAGACCCCACGGGGAGGGTGTTGCAGAGCACTTTGTCCTACTTCTCCCGGCCAACACTCCCCACTGACACCCATGTCCCCAGCCCATAGGAATACATGCAGACTGTGGCTGACACCCATGTCCCCAGCCCATAGGAATACATGCAGACTGTGGCTGACACCCATGTCCCCAGCCCATAGGAATACATGTGACAAATCACCCTGCACGCGCGGCTTCCTCCCCTTAACGGGCAATTCGGATACAGACGCTCCGCGGTGCATTGGAACCCCCAGACTCTGCGGTGGTGGGCAGCTACTTTGGAATTAGTACAGGAACTCTATGGAAAATACACCTATAGAAACAGAGCCTGGAGAGGCAGCAGCAGCGACCGCACAGCAGGAGAGAGAAGCCAAGAATGACAGCGGCAGTTTAAATGAGCCGCCCTGATCAGGTAGAGATTGCACGTGACGCGTTCACAAGTTGTCTGCCTGAACTAGCTATGCAGGCTTCGCATCATTTAATGTGGGAGTAAACTGCCTTTGGTGAGGCCAGAATACAGTACAGTAAGTAAAATAGCCTAGTGAATATTTTATATTTCCACTCCATTTATCACTCTTATCTTATTTACCTTATTTTTATGTAGGGATGAATATTTTGATGATTTAAATGTAGTCGTGTTCAAAGTAGGTTCAGGGGTAAAGACCACCTACTGCTTATCACGGCCACTCGACAATCTCAATCGCTTCCCCATCTACCACCCTCAATCATTAGCCACGCCCCATTCACAATCACCCATATCCACTACACCTGTATTATTTAGAGCCACTTTTGTCGGTCCGTAAACAAGGAAGTGAACGGCAGTGTGAATGCGCAAAACCGGTCTAGTGTGCTTAAATCCCTAACCACACCAAAGGGTCAACCATGCAACTCCTTGGGTCAAAACGCTTGCAAGGAGTTAACGCTAAAACCGTCTTGACCCTTTGGTGTGGTTTGGGTCATTGAATTCCATGCATGGAATCACTAGAGTCAACGTGGGTCTGCAACAAGACATATCACACCGCAGGGACAACGCTAAAACCGTCTTGACCCATTGGTGTGGTTAGGGCTTAAGAAGGAAAGGCTAAACAAAAAAGGCATAAAAAAAATGTTTTTTAGAATATGGTTTGATATCAATAAAAAGGACCTAAAGACACCTATACAGTACACACCCAAGGCACCCCGTGGTTCTGAGGAAAAGAGAAGGGAACCCGCACACTCATATGCTCCAAAAGATGGTTCTGATCCTAAAGATGTGTATACACGCCATTAGCATAATTAGTGTCAGCTGTGCGTCCCTCGGTTGCCAGAATGCTAAAACAGCAACGTGGAAGGACAGTTAGTATAGCTGGGCCAGAGCACGCCTCCGCACAGCATAGCAGTCTAGTTCTGGGACAGTGAGTTCTGACCAACAGGCTCTCAAGCTCCTACACTGCAGGCTACATTCTCTGGCTTCTCACACTGCCGTTTGATGCAAACAGCCAAAATAACAGCCAGTCTCGCTGACAGATTCAGCAGGAAGAAGCTTTTTTTTATGACTGAATGTCAACACGCATGTGTGTTATGTGTGTGTGTGTGTTGTGTACTGGCGCCTGTCTGCCTGCGTGACTGTGTAACGCAATACTGCAAATAAAGGGAGTCACTATTCTGACTGATTTAAATGTCCTAGATCCGTCTTTGCCTTAACAGTATCTCCCAGAGCGTACGTGTGTGTGCGTGTGTGTGTGTGTGTGTGTGTGTGTGTGTGTGTGTGTGTGTGTGTGTGTGTGTGTGTGTGTGTGTGTGTGTGTGTGTGTGTGTGTGTGTGTGTGTCACACTTCCGCTGCTGCACATACTCCTGTGATGGCATTCATATTTAAGGAGGTGTGTCATTAACATTTTACTGCGGTTTGTCAACGGAATCTCATCAAACTTGCATCCCTATTTGGAAGGCACATTATGTGTAACTGAGCTAAAAATAAACGATGCAATTAATATATGCATCAACAAATAAAAGCCGCCAGCAAGTGCAAGTCATGACAAGGTTGTTTGGGGATGATTGCACATAAAATAAGTTCCCTATAATGTTGGATATAATGACATTAACCAATTTAGGCCTGACTAAAAAAAAGTCTTCTGAAAGAATATATATTCAAAGATTTGTGCCACATTTTCACGACTTTTCAAAAATAGCAGACCTACAAGCTCGTAGCGTGCCACAGCTTGTAGATCTGCTATTTTTCAATAGCTAAAGTATAACATAAAGCTGTTTTTTATCTTCGTTGTAATTGCAACTACATCCAAAGGACAATAAATACAAAAAACAAAAACAGCAGGATTTTTGTATACAGTAGTTTAGAATGTTTAGCTCACAAATCTACAGTTTAATTTGGGGTGAAAAAGTTTTTAATTTTGATATAGTTGCCTAGAATGACCACTGACCAGTTATTCTTATCAGTCCCACACCTGACAGCAGAGTCTACATCTTTGTAGATTCACGCTAAACATTCTAAAGTGGAAAAGAAAAAAGGGTTTAAATGTCGATACGGTTGCCTGAATGTACAGCTATTCTTTTAATAATCTCCCATTGCGTGTTGTTCCAAGAGTTTTGTACAGCATGTGCAGTGGTTCATATACTAGGCTATTACTGTCGGGAGTGTAAAAGTCTTTGGTTTGTTGGAAGATGGACGGTCGGCAGCAGCTCCATGGAAACAGGACTATGGGCTTCCTATCCTACCCTCTCCCACACCATGAGCCCCTGTGCCTGCCACCATGATCGATGGACCTTTGAATCCAACCCGCAGCCCAAACTACATCCCGGGATTTTAATAAGGATAGGAGTGTGTCTTCCAGGGAAGTTAGCCGACTTCTACACCTCTTGACACAGTTGTTCATCTTCATCTGCCCCCCCCCCCCCTCCCACTTGTGTAATTTTTGAATTTTGCGTAGGCTATTCAAAAGATGTACACGCTCACAGCGAGCTTGTCATCAGGGATGGAGCACATGACATCACGTGACATCATCAGGGATGGAGCACGTGACATCACGTAACATCATCAGGGATCAGGGAGCATGTGAGATCAATATTGGCCCTGCAACTCTACATCTGACCACAAACCCTTAGATCTCCACAGGAGAGCTGACCTGTTCTGACATTCCATATGTTGATCCTTCCCCATCCATCCTTCCTCTTCGATGTCTCCCATTTGACTGATACCTGTCCATTCAAACTCTAGACGGGCCCGCCCCAACTAGAAACTAGAGTTCTCAATAGGCCCAAAAATTAAGATCTTACCCCCCCCCATGCCAAAGCACCAGCACTCGCCCAGCAGTCTGCTGTCACCCAGAATCGATATGAGAAATAAGGGCCAATACCGATACTTTTCCGATACCGATACAGTATCGGGACATCACATATACATACATACGTACATACATACATACATATTTTTGTAACATTTTTGAAGAAAACAAACCTTGAAAGTGTGAGAACTACCGATTCGTCAGGCATTCGTAGAATCGCCCTCGGGTCTTAACAGGATATGGAACTTGTGCAGAACCTCACTATCTAACACCTTACTTACAGTATGTGGCATGCATTTTAGCTGACACTGCACTTCCAGGGTGGCAGCTTGTAGATCTGCTATTTTTCAATAGCTAAAGCATAACATGATGCCCATTCAGAATGGGATAAAGAACCCAGAGGGTGAACCAGGGTTCAGGTTCCTGCGCTGGTGATGGACAGCCCACCTTGTGAGTTTCACTTTGTTAGCAAAATGTATTTTGCGGACAGCTGTGGTGCGGCAATTCGTTGAGCGCTTTGACATATTATAGGGAAGGGGTCGGCCAACCTTTTCTGAGGTGTCAAGTTTTCATTTTCTTGATAGTCAAGTGTGCCTCTCACATGACAGCGAGCGTGCCAGTGAGCACTCTCTTCCCTGCTTGTGCTAATGTTGGCACCCATGCCATAAAAATAACAACATGTCACTTGTTATTACATTTGGCCTCTCCACCTGTAGGCCAAACTGCCAACTGTGGCATATGAACATTGAACAATGTCATTCTTACAGAAATGGGCAAAATAGCAGCAGCATGCAGTGATCAGGCAGCACTGTCTCTGCATGCAACACCTTCATCCCTCAAAGTTGTACATCGAGAGCCCCGTTTTTGATAGCAAGCCTAAAATGCACATCAGATCAGCACGACCACACAAGCCAAGCTATTCAGCACCGCCGGCAGCGCCACTCAAAAGTTGTAGCCTAGCCTATACTGTAAAAATTACAAACAGAATGAATCCAACTTACCACCGATATCAGGCCGGAGCGTCTTGTCGTAATCCTTGAGTAAATTGTTGAGGATGTTAGTGGCGTCCGCCTGGTGACTTCTCGGTACCAGCATTTGATTAATGGTCATATCGTGGTGATCTTCATCGTCTTCATCGTCCATGTATTCTAGGTGATCGGAACTGCATTGTGGGGGGGGTGAATGAAAGGCGAGGAGGCATTATTGGCTAATTTTATGATTAGGCCTACTAAAAATACAATAAATCTGGAGGGATATACTTTTGTATGAAACTGAAAACGTAGGCCATCTAGAAAGCCAATGTCACATGCGTCAGTTCTAGCAGCCTATATGACATTATATAGCAAGCCTAAACGCCCAATTATCTTCCATGCATGGATATCAGATTCGTTAATAACATTAGAATTCCCAACAGACACATTTCGAAACTTTTTTTTTCCTTTTCGAAAATACAGTTTATAATTAAGGGGGGGGGGGGGGGGGAATAAAGACAATTAAACAGACATACCGAGAATGAACGGCTTGAAGTAGCACGACAATGACCACAAACTTGATGGTCATCTTCCCATATGAGCGGATCGCCTTCGGTTGATCACAGACCTGGAGGATGATTGATGGAGATCCGTGCGATAGAGTTCGTCCCCCGCCGCTGTATAGGTGTCTGTCTGCGTGCGTGTACTATATCTACCGTCAAATCCTTCTCCTAAACTTCTTCATCCGCCCACGATATACTTTCTCTCCCGCTGCTGGACATCCGCGACCACATCGGGGTTTGATATGAGCCGAGCCTCTCCCTCTCTCTCTGCCTCTCTCTCTCTCTCTCTCTCTCTCTCTGCCTCTCTCTTCGGGGATTCTCTGGGGCGCTCCGGAGTCCTCCTGACGCACCACCAGGCGGATCAATTAATGGAGCAAATAATCTGGCTCGATCCTCTCTCCTCCTCCTTCTCCTACTCCCCTTAACGCCGCGCCTGCAACCGGTGTGTGGCTGTGTGTGCGGCCGAACTTCGAAGACGGTGGTGCGCCGCTCAAAACGCGTCAGCTGCTGTTGTTGTTGCGGTTGTTGTTGTTGTGTTGTGTTGTTAGCCTAATTAATTAGGCGATCAGCCAAATCGATCGATTGTCCTCAAGTTGGAAAAGTCAGGTATAGGCCTGCGAGCTTGCAGGTTTGAGGAACGTAGACAGACGCCTTCCCCATAAACTCTCAGCTCCTAAAAGTAGCCTAGTAGTACTACCCAAACAGGGTTTGAATTGACTTGGAATTAGGCAATCACTGTTTACCAATCACTGGCTGGCTGGCTGGCTTGTGGCTGCCTTGTAGCATTGCTGCGTTTGAAGAGACTAGGCTACCCCCTAGAGGATGAAACATGTATTGCTGGAGGAAAAGGAAATGCATAATATGCAACGTATCTGGAGTCTGGTCTATATCTATATTATCTACTACATTAAGGGCCCTATTGTCGCCAGTGCTATACCCCTTATTCCTATAAACGTCTTTGCCTTTTGTACTATTTTGAAAAACATTTTTGAATAGTTCAAAGCCATTGAAAAATTTTGAATAGTAGTAGTAAAATAGTACAAGAAAAGTGTGTGTGTGTGTGTGTGTGTGTGTGTGTGTGTGTGTGTGTGTGTGTGTGTGTGTGTGTGTGTGTGTGTGTGTGTGTGTGTGTGTGTGTGTGTGTGTGTGTGTGTGTGTGTGTGTGTGTGTGTGTGTGTGTGTGTGTGTGTGTGAGAGAGAGAGAGAATCATCTTTGCTGGAAGGTAATTAACGCTTGCGGCAAACAATGCTGTCTTGTTTATTAATCGATAGTCAGATCAATGTTGTGCCATCTTTCCTCCCCGAGTCAAATGAAGTTACCAACCGTGATTTATTGAAGGCTCACAGTCACAATCTATCTGGCTGTGCAGTGTATGCTGCACTCCAGCTCGTCAGTTTGTGACAGGTTCAAAATATTAAATATATATAGGCTATTATTTCATCTCTATTTGACAATTTCTAGAAATTAAATACATAAAACCCACATGTTATGAGCTGTGGGGGGAGAGAAAAGAAAATATGCAAATCCAGTGGAGGATTTAAAAAGCGAGGTTTAATGCATGCAAGGCAGCCCCACTGTCTCCACTAATTGCCTCGTCTCTAGCCCTTCTAGGAACCGCTGTTCCAGCCCTCTTAAGCCCTTTAGACCTGACATCGAAATTTAAAAAATGTCTTCCAGGTTTTCCGAAATACCTATGTTTCTATATCAGTGGTGCTCAGTATTTCATGTCAAGGACCCCCAGAATTATCTGTATTTGTCCTCGGACCCCCATCTGAAAATATGTTGTTCCAGTTGTCCCCTCAGAAGCAACGATTTGAGTTAAAAAACGTTCGCTCTGAAAGAATATATTAAAGATTTGTGCCACATTTTCACGATTCTTCAAAAATAGCAGATCTACAAGCTCATAGCGCGGCACCTATAGGTAAAGCATAACATAATGCTTACAACACCGAAAAGGGTTCATGCCCAAAATGGGTTAAGCCCTTTCGCTGTTTCACAGACTGCTCCATGTTTATTTGCCTCACAAATGAGAGACCCCCATGTTCAGTTTCCTGTCCGTCTCCCACTGCCCCACGACGATGACGAAGCTTCGGCTATAGTGCATCCGTAGCCAACCAATCCCCACATTTGTGCCATTGGCACACAGCCGCCCGCCACACAACTGTCCAGATGGACGGTGGCACGGTACATTGCATGGAAAAACAAGAACTTTGACAAATTGACGTCCACCGGGCCATCCAGGGCTTAAACGTGGCCGCACGGGGCCCTGCCGAACAGGTGGGAGCAACTTAAGTGACTGTGGAACTAAATCCCCTCTCCCGCCACAAGCTGAATGCAAATGCGTCCGCTGCTGCTGTGACTCAGTGTGGACTGGTGGTGGTGGTGGTGGTGGGGTGGACTGGTAGTATAAGGGGTGGAGGGGCAGGGGGAGGAAGAATGTATTGACAGAGATGACAACTACAGCAGCGTTGTTGTAGTTGAGTCCAACTAAAGCAAGTCGAAGTCAAGACCAAGTCCCAGGGGTGTGTGTGTGTGTGTGTGGTTCGAGACCGAGACCGACGGGAGGTGAGACCGAGTCGAGACTCATTTGGTACAGAAAACATTGCAAGAGCAGGCAGGCGCGTCATGCTGCACTGTTACTTAACAAAGATAGCTGTCTATAAGCGCCAGACAGCTGCTCTCTTGTAATATTCATGTGAATGGGCTCCTCATAATATGGGTATAAAAAAAATATATCTCATTGCATTGTAGTGACTTGTGACTCCAGGTGGAAATATAGTCCCAAGTCCCTTGGTCCGAGACACAGTCAAGACCGAGTCAAATTAAGGGGCGAGACCGAGACGAGACCACGTAAATGACAATGTGGACTCGTCGAGACCGGACTCGATGAGTCAAGGACTTGAGTACCACAACACTAATATAACGACGACTCTGCAGTTAGTAACAGATGGCTGTGCATGTATCCATTGTGCCGTGGACTGGGCCAACTAGTGCTCGCAGCAGGGGCCCCTGGGGGCTGGGAATCTAGGTGGTTCCACATAACAGCAATAGGATTGAGCACCAGCCTATACATGAGTAGTAAGTAAGTAGCCTTGCTGAGCCATGAGGCCCACAGGGCAGGAGCCTATCTCCTGTTTCTGTAGCGTGAGGCAGCTTGATGTACAAGACAAGTACAAGTACACCCCCTGGACATGAAGCTAGTATGTCGCAGGGACTTACCCCCAATCCAACCCTTGATGCTGAGTGTCAAACAGGGAGACATTGGGTCCCATATTTACAGTCTTTGGTATGACCCGGTCGGGGATTGAACCCCGAGCTCCCAGTCTCAGGACGGACACTCTAACCACAAGGCCACTGAGCTGGTGCCTAGGAGGCATGCCTCATAGGCATGCCCAAATGTCTGGCATTGGGTCCTATGTGGAGCCACATTTATTCATGCAGTCAAAAAACACAATTCCCCTTTTGCAAATACCAATCAGAAACATACTTTATCTCGTGTACTTGGCCTTGCATGAGAAACAGGAGATAAGACTCCTGACCTATGGGCCACATTATAAAGCTACTTACTTACATTCTGTACTTACTTGGCCTTGCTGGTACAGAAGATAGCTGAGGACAATGTGGGTTTGCACAGGAATCGGAGGTTGTAGATAGATAGATAGATAGATAGATAGATAGATAGATAGATAGATAGATAGATAGATAGATAGATAGATAGATAGATAGATAGATAGATAGATAGATAGTGTGTAACACAAACACACTGTTGTGTGTTGACTCTGATGAAGACTGCAAGGTCGAAACGTTAGTCGTTTTGTATACTCAGCACCTAAATAAAAGGCTCTAAATGTCCGTGCTGCTCCAGTCTCTTCTCCTTATGCAACACTGTTGTGTGTTTGTGTTACACAGCTGGGAGAAGCCCAGAGCAAGACGACACAGTGAGACATGCAGCAAGTCTAAAAAATGAAAAGATTAAAGCACTCCTTGGGCAATATGCTCACTGACTTTATTTTTTTTATTTTTTTTTTAGCTTTTGTTTCAGAGTAGCCTATGTCTGATGGCAATTCAACAAGACATTGTTCTAGTAGTGAGCCATGAGTCTGTGTTTTTTTTGGTTCATACCCTTAAAATCCATCCAGGTCTGGGTCAAAATGTAAACAAAAGTGCTTCTTCAACGTTCAAGTGGAGCATCCGCTTCAGAGATGAGGTGCGCAACATTTTAAAGTTTGATTTAAATCTGGAAAAACTTAAATCTTTTTTTTTAAAGAAAAAGTAGTCAGTCACACATACAGTACTGTATACACTTGAAAACATTAATAAAGAGATAGCAGCCTGATGAAGAAAAACATACACTTAATACACTGAAAGTCAGCATCAGACTTTGGCTCTTCCCCCCCCTCCCCCCCTCCCCGAGGGCATAAAACTCAACACTGAAACGTCAACAGCTTTCTTTCTTGTGACATTCAAAATGAAAATGGGAGCTGTCACAAGATACTGTAGAAGAAGAAAAAAACACACAAAACATTGTTTTCCTCGTTCCGTCTATTTACATGATTCTGTGAGGACCAATTTTTCCAGAACGTTTGTGGCCGTTAACAAACTGCTTCGAAAGCTTCAAACTTTCTGCTGTCACACATGGATGAAAGCCTTGCAGGCAAAAAGTCTCTTAAAGTGAGATTTCTTTTTTCTTTTTTTCACACAGCCTATCCTTGTTGACATGCTGTCTAAATAAAAGCCTCGTTGTGTTTTGATAAAAGAAGAGGTGGCTCACATTTCATTCAACATGCTCCCAGAACACAATGGGCCAACAAAATGGGCTTAACGTCCTCTTAATGCAGGAAAACGCCCTTCTCACTCATTCACACGTTTTCTCTTTCTTTCCAGAGACATTATGCAAATCTTCAATTACAAACACTGTATGGCAAAACCAGACCCAGAGCAGTACACTTTTGAATATTCAAGTAAAAATGTACAAAGAGCCACATACAGCAGTACAGCACAGTCAAGCCCCCACGTACTGCAATTGAAAAAGAAAGGCCAACATTTAACAAAGGAGATGAATGCATTTGCAGCATTAACCTACAGTGGTGGTGTTTTTGAGTTGATAATGTTCTTTGATCGATGGACAATGAATTCAGTCATTTAAAAGAAAACAAGAAGAAACGCGTCCATTCTTCTGATGCCAGATGCATTTAGCAGAATATCGGGATATAATATAATAGGACGAGATCCCATCTCCCGTCTTTCAGTATCGATCAAAATCCCCATGGTAGCTCTTGCACTGTGGACATTTTGAACCCGCGTTTGTGTGATGATGAATGACTTGTGCTCCCACTGTGTAAGCAATGGTTATAGTAGTAAGTATTCAAGTCAAATGCGTTTCCACAGTTTCCTTTGGAGGACAGCGTCATGCAAACCTTAACAGGGAAAAACAGGGCCGTGTCCAGCAATAGGCAACCTAGGCGGCTGTCTGAGGGTGCCACCTGCAGGAGAGGAGGCGCCAATCGGGCGACCTTTAAAAATATAAATATTTTGGGGGCAATTTAATCTATGATGCATTCGTAACGATTATAAAAATGAAAATAAAACAAGGAACCCACGTCGACTCCCCGTTGCAGACGGCCAGAAATGCCACTGAGGGCACAGACAAAAGGAAAACAAATCCACACCATCTGTCCACAATATAGTGTGATAAGCAGTTTGTCTATTATAAAGCAAGTTCTTTGAGCCCCCCCCCCACCCCCCCCAAAAAAAAGAACGAAAAACAAAAATGGATTCCGTCAAAGCTTTGAAGTCCAGCCTTTGTGTTTGAATCAGGCTGTGAAAACTATTGTCTGGAGTATGCTGTTCTTTGTTTCTGGGATGGTGGAACATGTTCTCCGAGATGTATTTATACAGAGGTGTGGCCAGCAACGATGCAACAGCTGATACAACACCTTCCACGTGGCCTTCAAGACCGGGCATCGACTCCAAAACAAAACTGCTACCGCTTTGGCCTTTGCTACGGCGTACCTTCTTGCCGTTAATATCAATGGAGAACCAAAAAAAAAAAAGAAGTAAACGAATAAAACAATTTCTGAGAGTTTTGTGGGGAGATGTGGGCAGAGATAGGGCGAGGAGATTATGTGGAGGTGATGACACCTTTGACCATCGGTTCTCTGTTGAGGTACGTGGCCCAGTACACGAGGTTGAAGGTGCCGAAGAGGACGGGAAACACTATCCGGGACATCTTGTCGATCTTGCTGACGCTGTTGTAGGTCTTCTTGGGGTCCAGGACCTTGGTCTCTGTGCCGCCGCGGAGCTGCACGGAGGTGGCGTTGGAGATGGTGGAGATGGACATGGACAGGTCCTTGCTGAGGTTGGGGGAGTAGTTGCAGCCCACCGAGGAGATGTTGTTGGACTTCTTGGACAGCACCATGGGGTCGCGCTTCTGCAGGCAGAACACATTTGTAGGTTAACTAACACATATAGACCTGAGCTCGATTCTACAAAATGTCTTCTAAATCCTACCAGTTTTCTGAAAAACCTACGTCACTGGTGCTCAACCTTTTTCATGTCATGGAGCCCTAGAATGAACTCTATTGGGCCACGGACCCCCATCTGAAAATATGTCATTCCAGGGACCCCCAGAAGCAAAGATTTGAGTTAAAAACGCTCTGAAAGAATATATATTCAAAGATCTGTGCCACATTTTAATTTTGATTAGAAAACATACATTAACCACCCTATACATTTCGGCCATTTGAAAATAGCCAATCTACAAGCTCGAGCTTGTAGATCTGCTATTTTCAATAGATTTTGTACACATTTTGAACTTGAGTACTATTACTTTTAGTACTTTTAGTACAATTTGATGCCGATACTTTTGTACTTTTACTCAAGTACATTTTCAATTCCGTACTTTTACTTGTAACGAAGTAGTTCTAAATTGCAGTATTGGTAGGGGAGAGCCGCCACGATTGTAACGCGCTATGGTTGTAACATGAACGTTATCTCTTGATTGGTCAACGCCATCATGACGCCATCGCGTCAGTATGTGTACAGCAACGTACTCTACGTGCCCAGGAAGTTTGAAGTGTTTACCTTCATCCTGAGCTATTGGCGAAAAACTGAATTTTCTCAAAAACCAAATTATTTACACCTGGAGTATATGTGTGCTACAATTTTTTTCTTTGATGTTGGTGAATAAAAATCCACATGGATGTCTTCATGCTTATGTTCTTCATTAGTTTGCATCGTGTTTAGACTGAATGCACGTTCATTCTGGTCTGTAAGCAACAGCAAAGAAAACTTGCAAAAGTGGATCAATTGTAACACACGCCGGCTCCATTCAATACCATTATAGGTCCTATTTACACAGTTGACATATTGGCCAATATTATATGTTCAGTCAGCTGTCTTCATTACAGAGTGTATTCTAAAATTAATGTAGGGTTGTATAACATTGTACAACTCAATAAATTAAACGTTTGTTTAATCAATGTATTTTCCCATTGAACTGACTCAAGCGCCCAAACTGGTACACCCATACCATTTAATATTTCCCTTATTTTTTATACATTTTCTTATCACATCCATGGTATGAAAACAATGCTAAGGAGTTGCTTCAATGAAATATAATTGCTTTAAGTTGAAAACGATATGTTTAATGGTGTTTTTTAGCGTGCCATTACAATTAATCCGATATGCGCAGCAATTGTAACACTGGAACAGCGTCCACCACCTCTACCCCCTCATGGAAGTAATTGACAATATATAAAATTACAACACCAACTTTGATGAGGCTGTATTGCTTTGTTTAAAAAATATAAGGTTTTCTGAATTTCCTGAAAATTTTATATTTTTCATTTCCTGAAAAATGAACATTTTGGAGTTATGAGGTTTCCTCCCGACAGCAGAGAATTGCTTTTTTGAAATACCATTCCGCTGCATATACGCAACAGTAGGCCGTTTTAGAGGAATATGGTGCATTCAAGTCTTTATTGATTGTGTCGACTCAGACTCTCGATGAATCCATGTTGAAAGAGAGAGAATAGGTCACATCACTCACATGTTGATACAGAGTGTGTTTGTCTGGACACGTAGCACCAGCATTCATAATGAAAATGAATGCACCATATTGTTGTTGAAACAGTCCACCGAAATGGGAAAAAAAGAACAAGAGAGACTTCTTTGAAAGACATTGCAGATAGTGTAAAGACTGCAAAAGGACCGTCAATTCAATTGTACACAGGCAAACAAATGAAATAAAAAAGTAACCATTCTCTTGGCTTCCAAAGAAAATGTGTCTGTGGTCCAACACAACGTAAAGAGAACTAAATAACTACCAGAGGAGTAGCAGATGGAAGCATGAAGGAATAAGGTTTCATTCAAAATTTAATTTCTTCTTTTTGTCAGGTGAAACCTGACTTATGAACGCTCATGAAATGTACGCGTCCTCTCCGCCACTTATCCTCCATCAGTCGACTGATCATCATCATCGTCATGCTGCCTACGCCAATGGGAGTCTGACCCCATACCCTCAAACGCCACCTAAGCAATGGGGGTCTGACCCCATACTCCAGAAACGCCGCCAGCCAATCGCGTTGTGTGATTGCCTGCCTCCTAAGCTATCACGACCTTAGAGTATATATTAATAGAGACGGCACCGGATTTCTCCTCCCATCCACTTGCATTAAGTTGCTCAAAAGCGCATGAGGCGATTTCACTCCTCCTTCCGGGTAGGAACAGAGTGCATTCTGGGATGGATTGGACCCAAACACATGAACGTGCTGCCGTTGACTATCATTGCACGCGTTCACGTGCGTTCAAGTATGAAACAGCGTTCACGTGTCATCATGAACGTGCACAATGATAGATCAACGGACCAGCTTGTTCATGTGCTTGCGTCCAAACTGCAATACCAAATTCGGCCACTATGTCCATTTCGCCTCAGGGTTTCCTCCGGGTGCGGTCTCTATTCATATTTACTCTAAGATCACGACCCACTGCCAGCCAGCCACTGTACGACCGCAGTTCCAAGCGACAACAACAGTGCCAGTTGCCGTGGGCTCCCGCTCGCCCGCCGGCCTGCCCTGACTGGCCTCAGACTGTATCAAATATTAATGACTGACTATCGTAAATGATAAAGAGACACCTCCCCAACGATATCGCAGAGACAGTTTGTTTATTTTGCTGTCATGCTGCAGATTCATTTTCTTTTCACTCCGCTCGACCACAGAACGGGGAGGGATACCGGAGAACTCGCCAGTTTTCCGACTCGCCGCGGTTTGGTGCATTTTTGTTTTACTTCACCTTCATTTCAGAAAAAATGTGCACAAAGACCCGCACACCGTCTGCACACGCAATACGAACACTTTATTTAGGCAACGCTTCGGTCAAAGACCTTCTTCAGGCACCTTCATTTAAAATGCATTGAATTGTGTGAGAGAGAGGATAGTTGTTTAGAGTTTACACTAGATGAAGTAGGAATGCTAAAGTTTTAGGGCCAAAGTACAGACACAATCTAATTCATTAGTAAACAATATCCTGAATTGGTCTTCACATTCATACGTTTTTATCATTATCTAGCTGACCATTTAAAATTTGCATAAAATAATTTGACCACTTTGGAAATGAACTATAACATCTGTGGGTTTGACAAACTACACTGATGAAGACGGCATGTTAGCATAACGATGAAGACATCGATGAAGAATGTTCGCTGCGGCGAGTTGGAAAACTGCAGAGTTCTCCGGATACCCGGGGGAGAGCACGGCAACTGGCACGAGAATTAGTCACTCGACAGACAGAAACATACACATACTATACAGTATATACACATACCTGTATATATATATATATATATACTGTATATATATATATATATATATATATATATATATAACGCTGCCTGCACCGCAATACGGCCACGAGGTTACTAAAATCAGAATAATAATAATAATAATATAGGAGGGAAAAAAGACAAAAAGGGAGACAATGGAGACCTGGTAAATGTCACTATGTGATCATTTCTCGTTTATTTAAAGTAGCCAATTATATTTCCCCCCCTTTTCTCCCAATTTTTAGTCATTATGCCAATTCATCCCTCCCACTGCTTACCACTGCTGTTGTTACCTGCTGATGATTCGTTCAAATGATTCATTCACGTTCAACGTTCAGTTAGTGCTTCTGGTCCCGGCGGAGAGCATCTATTGCATGCAGGAGCGCTGCTATTGCATGCAACTGTGTCCATCCGATTGCACAGAAACACTGCACTGTCAATCACAATCTAATTGGGGGGGCATGAACGAAAGCGTGAACGCAACAGTTGCAAGAAGTGAACGTGGTCGTTACGTTAGACCCTTCCTCACCCCAGGAGTCAGCCCAGCTCGTGATCCAGTCATGTCAAATCTTGACTATGACTCTCTCCTTACTGGCCTACCGGCATACGCACTTAAGCCTCTCCTGCGCGCTCAGATCAGCCAACGAAGGGAAGCTAGAAGAACAATCACCAAAAAACGCTCCACACGTCTTCTCCCTTCTGGCTCCAAAACTATAGAACGCACTTCCCATTGCAATCAGACTCACATTCCATCTAGACATACCACTCTAAAGTGTATACGTATAGTTTCATTATAGCCTATAGATATTCCACGGTTCATAGCTTATATGATTGATGACTATTGTTTATGTCTTTTTTATGTATTTGATGTATTACCATGTGCTGTTCTTGCTTACTGTAAACCGCTCTGGATTAAGAGCGTCTGCTAAATGCCTAAATTGTAAATTGAGAAAAATGTTGGTGCCAGGATAACATTAACATTAATCCTGTAGAGGAAAGGAGTCAGTGTGTCTAATATGTCTAGTAAGAGGTCAAGCAGAAGAAGTGATTGTAGGACAGGTCATCTGTCATCCGCATGCATAAAGCAAAGGCAAAGAAAGCAGCATCACTGGAGCAAGCTGCTGCAAAGTACAAGAGCAGGAACAGGAGCCAAACTATATGGAACATGAATGAGCAAAGTGGAGATACACAAATAGCCGCTGGTGCCGCAGGACTTTCTGTGAAGGCACATAATGTGAGCAAATTCAACCCAAAGGCAAATGGAATTTGTGCTAAAAAATGGTGGCCATGAACCATGCCATTACAACCTTCTCTTATGGGGGACCCTTTACCACATAGAGACATACAGCCATATTTAATGCATTTCCTTTATTAGGAAGATACAAGCTTGTCACATTTGTATTTTCTCGAACAATACACTAGGGGGCAGCTCAGAGAGCTGGTGTGAAGCTGCCATCTCAATGACAACACAACACAGACATCAAAGAGCAAAACCGTATGAAAGCAGGGGCAGGTTTATGCCACACCGGCAGCCGGTCGTGCAAATACTCCCCCAGCCGGTCGCCAATCTTTTAGAATTGGTGTTTTCTCTATTTGTACTATATCGAAGTAGGTCATTCATTTACTAAAAAAATATGGTTTCTGTCTGACAGCAACAAATGAGCGACCAGTCACGCTACAAACATGCTAAACCATGATTATTCACAATGCTGTGAAAATACTACACAGTTTCACAGACTGCTTTTTTATTTCATTATTTTTTTTCTGGTTTGTGTGAAATTGTTATTGTTAATAATGTAAAATCAGTCTGTATAACACCAAATTGGAGCATTGGTTCGCCCAGGGTGCCTGACAAGCTATAGGAAAGAACACGTTTGTTAATTAATGAGCACAGAATAGCAACAGCTTGTGGACCAAAGCATTTGGATGGCCTGGTGTTTAAAGGCCCAGGATGTTCTGGCACTTCTGGGGAAATCCCGCTGTTCCCTGCTGAAACGCTATGCTAGAGGTACTGTACTGTACAAAACATGGAGGACATATGAGGCCATATTAAGCCGCAGGAGAGATGAAGATCTGCAGTTTGCCAGATGCAAGAATGAGCCACGTTCCTAGATACGGTGATATAATTCTGCCTTCATTGGGAAGAGTCAAATCCATTATTCAGGTTTTCAAAACCGAATAAAGTATATTTCTCAAGGGGAGACAACTGAATTCCCGAGAGTAATTGGAATCAGTTTTCTTTTTATATTGACCATTTTGTCAAAACAAATAAAAACTTGACTAAAATGTTAGGGAGGGAATTTGGTTGCATGCGGGTGTTGTGCAGTGAAAATGGCATTTTCAGCATGCAACCAAGTGTAAAATCTGCCATCACCAAACGTCGCACACTCTCTGCTGATTTCTAGTCGTCTTCACCTTTGAAGCCGCTCTGCCCCTCACCTCTGGAACTCCCTCCCCATCAGAAACATCAGAAACATGGACTCTATCACTATTTTCCAAACTCACCTCAAAACCCACCTGTTTAGGCAGGCCTATGACTCTGCGTGACCTGTGTCTTCTGCTGCAAGCTGTGTTTTGTTCTGCTTTTAACTCTGTTTTTGTACTGTTTTTAACCTGTACGGCGACCTTGAGTGCCCTGAAAGGCGCCTTATAAATAAAATGTATTATTATTATTAAATTGACGCACACGTACGTACACACACGCACACACTCCTCTCTCTCTCTGTCGCTCTAATTAATTAGTCTCATGTCTCATAGGTGGGTTCCAGTCTAGTGTGGGAGTAGGGCATTCACTTCTAGTCATTTTTAATAGTTGACTAGTTTACTAGTCGACTAGTAAAATAATGTTATTTAAAAAAATATATATATATTTGTACATTTAAAAACTGTGTACATTGGTGACTATAACTATAATCTACCTGATCTCGAGGCCTACAAAATCGGGGGGAAATTTCTTTTTTTTTCTTAGTCAACTAGTACCAACAAGGTCGACTAGTGGATTTACTAGTCGACTTTACATGCAGCGCCAACAAAAACGAGAGCGGTTGTTGTTGTTGTTCACCTTGGGGTGCTGCGCCTCCATGGCCTTCTTCCCATCCCAGGCCCAGCTCCTCTTGGTGAAGTAGTTGACGGTGGCGAACTCGATGAGCGCCGAGAAGACAAAGGCGTAGCAGACGGCGATGAACCAGTCCATGGCCGTGGCGTAGGCCACCTTGGGGAGGGAGTTCCTGGCGCTGATGCTCAGCGTGGTCATGGTGAGCACGGTGGTCACGCCTGTTGGTCAGGCACGTGCAGAGAGTGTTAAGAGAGGACAAGGGCTGAAATCCCATGAGAGGGCACTTTTGGCCCAAAATAGCAGTATGGTTATTTATTTGTATGTTTTCACCTAATTGGCACCAACAACCTGAACTCGCCCACCGCTGTTAATAACAGGGGAGCTTAGGAGAGGAGTTATGTTTATGATGTCATTAAAGTGGTGTATTTGTGCGATTGGGCCTTGACTCAAAGGTTTTCAGCTTCCAGAAAAAATAAGACAAAAATAAATCACATGGAAGACATATTTGAATATTACAACCACACCTGGCTTGGGGGGTCTATTAGAGAAATGTTAACTACATAGACACATACTAAACACCTGGGGGTCTATTAGAGTAATGTTAACTCCATAGACAGACACATACAAAACACCTGGGGGTCTATTAGAGAAATGTTAACTCCATAGACATAGACACATACAAAACACCAGCTTTTTGCTTCTATGTGCCGACGGCATGGAACAAGCTCCCACTGTACCTTCGACAGGCAGCCTCTGTAGACATTTTTAAAGCACAGCTCAAGACCCACTTCTACAACATTGCTTTTAATTGATCTTTTATTTTTTGTTATTCATGTCCTCACTGTATTGCATTACTGCTTGTTGTTTAATGTCTTTGCCTTGCTTTTCTTTTTTTTCTACATTGCTCTGTAAAGCACTTTGAGCTGCATTTCATGTCATGAAAGGTGCTATACAAATAAAGTTTTATTATTATTATTAGAGTAATGTTAACTCCATAGACACATACAAAACACCTGGGGGTCTATTAGAGACAATGTTATCTCCATAGACACATACAAAACACCTGGGGGTCTATTCGAGTAATGTTAACTCCATAAGACACATACAAAACACCTGGGGGTCTATTCGAGTAATTTTAACTCCATAGACACATACAAAACTCTATATTTTACTTTAGTTTTGTTTAGTTGGTCAATTTTGTATCATACAGTGTAGGCTACTTTTCACAGGTAACACAAAAATTGAGAGAAAAAGAAAACCCACATCTCTGACCGAAAAGGTACAGGCCATTTGCCATTTGCCAGAAAGAGTGGCAGACATGTGAGCACATTGTTCTGGTTAATTATTTAATTACTTGATTGGAATAAATGTGCTTTCTGTTTAAGGAGAAAATATATTTAAAATGTACTGTAGTACTGTAAATCCCAATGTCCAATGACTGCAGCATCAAATAAATACATCGATCGATTAGAACAGATGTGTGATCCACACTCCAAATAGCGAGGCTGAGGACGATTCTGTGTTTCCACTAATTGAATAAAACTAATTAAAATCCTTGAAATGGGAAGCTCTAATGTCTGCTGTTAGTTTTCCCATTAACCACTTAAATCCTATTATACTTCATTGACTAAGGTCCCCCAGGGGCCTTATTTGATCACTCAAAAGCCAATTCTCTACGTCGAAATTAGGCTTTTCCCGCCCAAAGATTTGTCTATTATGACCAGAATAGAATATATATCTTCTGCTCCGGATTTGAACCTGGTTTCCTGCACAAGTGTTGACATTTTTACCATTGAGCTAATAGCACAAGTGTTGACATTTTTACCATTGAGCTAATAGAGCCTGCCTGCTTGCTCAGGGGATACAAGTCTATAGTGAGACTTGACCTTAAAGGTCATTACACACTGGGGAATTGGCGAATGTGCGAAAATGCGACAGTTTTCACTCTTTATTTGTTCGCTCTGGTGTCGAATTTTGCAGACATTCGCAGGCGAACTGCAACACCTCTGACCAATCAGAATGCAGCCCAAACTGCGTTGCTGTGTATAAACAGCGGCGTACCGTACAGTAGCTGTCAACAGAGCAGCAGCCGGTCCGGCTACGCAGGTCGGGATCATACTCTATGGTCGGGATAGCACAGCAGCACACGCTGTTGCACACCTCCCCTCCTACTGTGTGTGTGTGTGTGTGTGTGTGTGTGTGCGTGCGTGCGTGCGTGTGTGTGTGTGTGTGTGTGTGTGTGTGTGTATGTGTGTGGAAATGGCACATGGGTGTGCTAACAGCAGCGAGCAACGGGCTCTGCCAAACTTTGGTCTGTATGTAGGGTGGTCTCAGGTAAAGTGGGCCATCAGGTAAAATGAGCCAGCTATGTATAAGGTTTCTGCCTCCTAGACCTTTGGGTTTTAACAGCCAATGCTGCACATGTGTCTTGACACAGCTGTACTTGACAAAACAATTGATTTGATTGGTCTATTTTTTATGGTGTGACCATGGCAACCACTTTCCAAAATGGCCTCCACCTGCTGTTATTTTACAAATTCAGGTTCTAGACCACCTAGGCTCTTCATTCTGGTACAGAGCAGCAGATAACCAAAACAACCCTCGCACTATCTCACATGTGCCGTTTCTCGCACTATCTCAAATGTGCCGTTTCTCGCACTCTCTCTCGATAGTGCGATTTCTCGCACTCTCTCATGTACATAGTACCGTACTTGTCTGTAACTGTACCTAGCAGGGCTGTACGATATGGACAGAATTTCATATCTAGGTATTTATGCCAAATATTGCGATATCGATACGATATATATACGATATATATATATTATTATATTATTATTTAATATTACCATTAAAATGTCATGTTCTATATTTTAAGTGGTGCAAACATTATTCTATAAATATTGTGCATGGTTCATACCTCGACAACGATACGATAACATATTGTGCTGCCATTAGTTACTTTACACTCACCGAAGACGGTCCTGGCGGGAACAGACTCTCTGTTGAGCCAGAAGGACACCTGGGACAGGATGACGGTCATGAAACATGGCATGTACGTCTGGATGACAAAGTAGCCAATCTTCCTCTTCAGGTAGAAGTGGCACATCATCACCGTGTACTGACCTGCAGGTCGACACACACACACACACACACACACACACACACGCACACAAACGCACACACACACACACGCTTGAGTGCTTGAGCGCTTTAAGGACAAGGAAGACTTGCCACTATAGGCTGGCTTTGACCAGAGTACCGGCATATAGTAAGAGAGTGGCAACACTATAGCGTTGACTCTCATTGTAACAATGGAATGCGGAATTGCTCATTCAATGGGGATAGTTCCAGCCATAGGAGCAATGTTTGGAACAATCTATAGCCCATAGGCGAGATCAAAGCGTGTCGCTATACTCTCCTACTCTACCTTCATGACAGAAGGTTTAGTTAAAAAGGCTAAAGCTCTAAATTCCGATTTAAATCATTGCCACATAGACTAGACTATAGTGTTTGTACAGTAACATGGGGCTCCCTGTCTCTCCAGCTCTTTAATAAACAGAACAAATAAACAAGTCGCTGAACGAATGAACGTTTTCCTGCAGACAAGAGAAAGTATATATTAACTGGAAGGCCGTGGCGTGAGAATGATGCACCCTCCCTGCAGCGCGGCCATCTAAAATCAGATGAATCTGCCAAGAGAATGAAATCATGCATACAGGAACTGAATTTGTGGTTTATATTATTCACGAATGCTAGGTAGCAGCAATTGCTATCCCCTGGGAAGCCTAAATTACGCCCCTGGCTAGACAGATGGACGACGGAGAGACCTCAGTTGCACGCTGCTTAGACTAAATCGACTGAACCCACATTGCCCGCAATCGGTTTAGTATTACAGTCACTGGCTATAGCATGTACTGTTTGTTTGTTTGTTTGTCGTTATTTATTTTCCTTTCTGTCCTTTCTTTTTAACAAGGCATATGCCTAGAATGGACATATTGATGCCTTGTGTGTATTTGTAAACTTGAAACCGACCCCTTTCCCCAATAGGGAATGTCATGGGAATATTACGGTGCACTGCGAGGGAATATCTGCTCTACACCTGAAAAGTAA